>NC_091476.1:40613593-40946914 GCF_036971445.1 Narcine bancroftii | reverse complement strand
TGCTCTTTTAATAGTCTTCAGTTGCTTCATTTTGATTGGTGGACACCCTTTAATTTTGAAAAGTGTTTTATAATTGGCATGACCCATTATCACAGCAGTCAGGTGGAGGAGATTGTGTCTCTGGCAGGTAAATAACAAACATATATCTGATCCCTGCTGGTCTGATAGCAATGTACATTCAGTCCATATCGGTTTGGTGGCATTATGTCATTCTAGAGACCTACCAGTGAAATGTGATGAATACGTCTTGTCCTGTGGTGACACATGCCATCTCTTGTTGTCTGTTGACAATGCATCTGACACCAGCTGATTTGATGATGGTAAATGTTTGATTTTTGATGGACCAGCGATCACGTGCTGCTAATCTTTCTTTGTTTGCTTTGTGGTTGTATTTGCCTCTCCTTGTTGGCCTTGTTTCAATGACTCCAATCCGTGTTTATCTAACTGTGGTGTAGATTATGGTAATTCCTTGCAGTAAAGTGGCAATAAGTATCCAGATCTGATAGTATTATGTGTCAAGCCCACAAACATTGAATGGCATGAACTTGATTTTGGAATGGGTGAGTTTTGGATGAAGCTCTCTTTGGTATTAACTGATGCTAATATGGAATGGGTTTTTGGGGTGAGATTTGTGGCAATGGATTTATAGATTTATAATTCCATGCTGATATAAGACTCACTAAGTTAGAATTTTATGGTTCTTTATGAATGTTTAAAACTACCCCCGAAACTGTTGTAATTATGATAAGTGATCCTGAAGCCAAACTGATCAACAAACAAGAAAACCACCTAACTTTAATCCAGCATTATATAAGAAAGCTTTACATGAGGGGGTGGGGGGCATTATGTGCTTGAGACAACCTTCTCTTTGGAGACCTGTTTCATCCAGATGATTCACAGAGGACCGGTGTGTTTTTTTTTAAAAATCAATAACCCTTGACCTGGCACACACATGATTAGTTAATGGTTACCTTATTCGTAAAACAAAATAATATTTGGTGGAATGTTGCTCAGCTGACGTTCTGCAGAAAATCGCTGCCCTTCTGCGTGTCTTGTGAGACTATTCATAATAAGCCAGGGTGGTGTGTGTCTCAGATTTAATATAAATCCATTTTTGGCAAATTAGCGTTAAGAGGAAAGATTTACAGAACTGGTAGGCAACTTTAATAAGATTGTATCTGGTACAGCTGTTGCACATGAATGTATTGCCTGACCTGGAACAGTTCACCATTGTTTAGAATATATGATCCCCTTCAGAATGTCAAACTGTGTTGAAAACCCATTTGATCTGACACTGTGGCATGCATTTAGCTCTCTGAAAAGTACAGTGTGGATTTTTAAAGAAAAAAAATTAATAAAGAATAAAGTCTGGCTCAGACTGGGCCTTCTCACATTGGCTTCTTCAAGTGTCGACCTTTGAGCTTACTGTTTTTAAAACATGGTGGAGTCTTTGACATTTCGGCAGAGGGATGTTTGTGCTGTCGTTTAGCTTTTCCTACTGCTGGAGTAGGATAATAACACAAAACACCAACAGTCGATTTACTCCTTCAAGCCAAGGGATTGTGTTAATGTTCAACTACATAGATTGCTTACAAGATCAATTATTAATCATTGGGTTAATTTCCATGCACATGTTACTCCTCAATGCAAATGCTTCTGTTTTCGGAATGTTTACCTGTATTATTTTGATTTGTTGATTTTGTTTCAGTGACATCTGACAAGTATCTCCAATCTGCAGTTCAGCCATGGTTCTGTAAACAGTGGCAATGTCTTGTGGAATTAAATATATTGTCGCTTAAAAATAGTGCAGAATAGGTAACAGAATATGTTTTCAGTATGTGAAGGCATGTGTATATGCACACACACACACACACACACACACACACACACACACACACACACACACACACACACACACACACACACACACTCTCTCAAAAAAACATGGATGATTTGATGCAGTTCATTGTGGAATTACTGTATACCAGGCAGGGTTTACCTACTTGATGCAATGTAAACATAATGCTGATTTAGAAATGATGTTGGTGCTCAGCAGTTGGGATGTTGAGACTTGTAATCACTGTCGTGTGACATTGTGTTTCTGTGGCATTTTAAAGCCCTAAAAATCCAAATGACGGGACAATATTGGTTTCAGCAATGCGCCACTAACTGCCTCTTCAAAATAATGTGAAAAGCACAAAACAGGAAGTGTCTGTAGGATGGACCTTTTTGAAACCACAATCTTTAAAGGAGTACCTCTTCAGGGAAAATGAAGCATTTGGAAACTAATTTTTGTTTGCAAATTATGTTCTGATCTGTTGATATGATGTTGCAGATGAGCAAAGAAGATTTTAAGAAATCTCAAAATTTGTTAGATTTATGCATTAGAAAGTTGGAGAATGCTTTATCATTGGGTTAACTGGAGAGGCCTTTCAAAGATCCGACATTATGCTGAATGATAACAGTTATGAGTTTATTATCATCTACAGTATACAATGCACACAGACACCAATATTCTTACTTGCTGCAGCCAAACAGATACTTCATTTAAAAAAAAAACTGCAATAATATAAATTAAATTAAGAAGTAATAAAGACAAAAGATAGATAATAAATATTCAGTTACCATAGTGTAAGAAATAAAGCAGTGTTCTAAAACTGCAGGTAGGCCTTTTGTGATGTCAGAGGAGTTTATGATTAATGCAACAAGGGGTGAGTTGCTGAGTCTGATGGCCATTGGAAATAAAGTTGTTATGGCCTCGTTCTCGACTGAGGTGCAACATTGTTTTGTGAGACAGCGGTAAAGCACACAGAGTGGAGATGGAGTCCATCGACCCTACCATCCCATACCCATTGGGAATGCCCCAGCCCCTGCCGTGATTCTACCCCCTCTCACTGAACCACACTAGAATGGAATGAGATACAAGACAAGGCAATGGTTGGAGGCAAAGAGTATTGGCATGGAGGGAACTGTATACATCCCACCTTCATACAAGTTCGTTTAACATTTTTTCATGAAGGTGTCAATACTTATAGACAATTAGTGATTTCACAACTGGAGAAATGACTATGCAGTTTCTCCTTTCATTTCTGCTCTTAGAAATTTTCTTAGTACAGTGCCGGCGAGTCATTGATCATGAGGTGCTGTGGCACAGAAGGCTTGTCTGGTACACTTATGGTTTTTAGACTGCAAAATGTCAGGAAACTAATGGGGAAAAAAATAACATAATTACTGCCCTTTAGGTCATTCACACTGGGCGCCTTTTTAGACTGCAAGTACCTGAGTGCACCATTCCTGGTAGAGTGGATGACAGTCATCAAATTTTTTCAGTATGATTTACACTGTAGACTTCCTCCAAAAAGTAGTAGGGGTCCTGCAGGATAAATGCTGTGCAGGAATTGACTCAAAATTCCTGCACATTCCTTTTTTTGATGTACTGGGCATGTCCACTGCCTTTTGCAGGCCTTTCTGCTCAGACAGTTGAACCTGTGGCAAGCTGTGCCCAATGAAGCAACTGAGCCTGCCACATTAAATGTAATTAAGTCACGGATAGGTAGATTTTTGAATGGCAGAGGAATTAAAAAAGTTATGGGGAAACAGCAATGTAAGTGGAGCAGAGTTTGTGGCCAGATTAGCCAAGGTCTTATTGAATGGTGAAGCAGGTTTGAAGGGCTAAATGGCCTCCTTCTTCTATCCCTTATGTTCCTGGATTAACATCCAGAACACCAAAATTGTCCAAATTGCATTTCATAGCAGTGTTGTTCATCAAAATTAGACACCTATAAATAATAAATAAAAAGTACAGATTTGAAAAAAAAAGCAGAAAATGTTGGAAATACTCAGCAGATCAGGCAGTATCTGGGGAGAGAGAAGCAGAGTTAAAGTTTCAGATTTGAAGACCATTTGTCTGAAGTTAAAAATGGTGATGAAAGGTCTTTGACTTGAAAGGTTCTCCTTTTCCAGATTCTGTCTGACCTCCTGAGTGTTTCCAGAATTTTCTATTTTTATTTCAACATTAGGAAACCATGTGAAGACCATTCACCAAAGAGATAGGTTTTGAAGTTTAAAGGAGGTGTAGAGAGAGGTACAGACGAGGTTCTAACCTGATGGGTATTGGACAGTAGAAGATATCCAACTCATTGTGAGGCCCGATTGTTAAAAATAGTTGGCCTACTGTTGGAAAGTTGGGAAAATTCAGAAAGTAGAAAGCCACCAAAATTGTTTCTGATTTAAATTAGTATCAATAAACATTCTCAGAGTTGGAGTTGGATCAGCATGTGGGTGGCACGGTTAGCACGACACTAGGACAGCGCCGGCAACCAGGATTAGTGTCCGGCGCTGTCTGTAAGGAGTTTGTATGCTCTCCCTGTATCTGTGTGGGTTTTCTCCTTCCCTTCAAAATGTACAGGGGTTGTAAGTCAATTGAGTGTAACTGGGCATCACAGATTTAAATGTGCTGTAAATAAAATAGAAAAAAAAGAATGATTATTTCTGATATGCTTAATCTTATCGTGTTTCTTTGAGGAATTTGCAATGGACTATTTTAATTCACACAATTGAACTTGGAAGTGTCCTGACGTAGAGACCATGGATGAGGTAGACATTGGTGCTGTCACATTACTTCATTGGAAACAGTCTTGCCTCCAAGTCAGAAGTTGAGACTTGAACCATGCAGCCTCGGCTGACCCTCAGCGCTGCAGTGCCAGCGGTGCTGCCTTTTAGAGGAAGTGTCCTTCAGTCCTCTCAGGATCTCACTGTTTCAAAACTATTGCCTGGCTAATAGTTACCCCTCAACCAACATCGCTGGAACCAGCTGCTAGTTCACAGTGTGCTGAAGAGGCAAGGTTACTGTCTGCATACTGGCTGCTAGATTCAAAATCTCGCGATACTATCTGCAAGATTTCCAGTAATGCAACACGGAGTACAAGATTCAAATTGTGCCACACTGGATACAATTGGCTGTAAGAATAAACATCACTGAATATTGAATGGCTTTGTGGAAATGGAGGTTCTCCTTTTCATGGGCTTCCAAGTCAGTAATCATTTAAAAATTCTCAAAATGCAGGATTTGCATCCTGCACAGAAAATAAAATTCCATCAGGGAGTAAAGAGCAGGGGTGTGCAGAGTCTTCCCATTGGCCTCTGCATTTTCACTGCACCCTACCCATGTGGTGTGAGAAGAAATCTCAGCTTTGAATCTAATCATCGTCCTGCATGACAGCAATGATTTCAGTGCAGCCTTTGAGTGAGAGTGGATTTTCTCCACAGCCAGGGCACATCAGTAGACTTCACAGAGGCTTTTTTTTTTTCAAATCCTTACTTTGGACAATTGAGAGAGAAATTACTTCTGACGTATTGGGGGAGGGAATGGTGTCTGCAGTTAGTTCTGTCTGGTTGCAGTCAAGAGGAATTTCAGCTTGTGTGGCAAGCTTCCCTGATATGTGCAAATTGCAAAAAAAAAAGTTGAGTAAAAGATACACCAATAATGAAACTGATTCCACACTTCAAAGTGATCCTGTCTCCATAAAAAGATTGAAGCAACTTAACCACTCACTGGGCCTGATCCGTAATTTGACTGGATGTTAACCCATGAATTGGTACCATATTTCGTTCCCACTCTGTGCCATTACATCATTGATTCAGTTACTGATCTAAATTGGTGACTTCATGTCTATCTTCAGGCTTGAATCTGGCTTACTGTCTATTTATACGCTTGACACATGTTATTAATACTGCTACTGATGTCAAGCTGTCAGGTTTTAGACGATAGATACAAGGCACTCCCATAGAGTGGACACAACCCCTTCAGTGGAGAATTGATACCCTCAACCCATTGAAAATAAAGGTGGCGGATGATGGATTTCCCCGAGTGAAGAGTCAGAGGTACACCTCTCTTTCAATGATTTTTAGGCAATGGGGAAAAAGATACTGTGTAAAACATCCATACAAATGGAATTCTAAGTGCTTGTCTCTCAGAGACGTTGCCTTCAAGAAGGCATCCAACCTCCAACTCCCGCGTCACCACTTCTCACTGCTCTCTTTGGGCACAAGGTACAGAAGCCTAAAGTCCAGCACCTCCAGGTTCAAGAATGGATTTTCTCCAACAGATATTAGGCTCTCGAATCTCCCCTACTAATTTAACCCTGAACATGAACTAGTTCTGGACCATCAAAAGATCTGTCTGCACTATTGAAACATCTCTTTACTTCTTGCACTAACTGCAACTGTGAATATTTATTTATCTATCCTTTGATATTTATTATCCCTTCCTCTATATTTTTGCTTATTGTGGTACTTTAATGTATCCTATTGTAATCAGTCTATTGCATGTACCTGTTTGGCTGCAGCAAGGAAGCATTTGGTGCCACTGTATAATATATTTATGATCCAAACAGTCTGATCAGGTCACTTATCATCTTTGTTGCCAGAAGATGGAATGATTTGTTGAAGTGTGACCTACACCCTCTTCAGATCTGCTCAAGCTGATTCAGGCCATTTTCAATACTCCAACAGTCTGTACACTGGCATCAGTTAGCAAGCAATGGTGTTTTGGGGGAGTCAATTTTACGGGGTTCTTAATTGATGGGTGGCACAGTTAGCAAAGCTGTTAGCACATTACAGCACCAGCGAATTGGTTTGATTCCACCACAGTCTGTAAGGAGATTGCACGATCTCCCCTTGTCTGCGTGGGTTTCCTCCGATTGCCTTCCACATTCCAGAGACTTACAGGGTTAGTCGGTTAAGGTGTTAACATGCAACTGCAAACCCATCACTTTTACAAGAGCATTGTGGACAAACATTCATTGTCCCCGCCTCGGAGAGATGTGATTGAAGTCGTCTGCTGTTACAACTTTCATAAACCCTGGCACCTTTGAAGTGTCATGGAGGTTTTCCTGGATCTGCTTTGCACTGACATGATGAGTCGAGGTGCCCTTACATTATAGAAGTGCTTCTTGTCACTTTATTTGTTTAAATAATTACCATTACTAGCCCTGTGAGCCCCGACCTCTGAGGACAAATGCAGGCTCAAGTGGCAGTGAAACAGGCTCATTGTACCTCTGTCACTGGAAAGGCAGCTATCTGTTGACGCTGTGTAAACTCTTATCTACAAAGTAATTACAGAAGAGGGTCTGGTGATTATCATTTGGATTAACATTGAATTATAGTTTGAGATGCTGGATACTAACCAGTTTTGTATTTTCTCTGACCTGCATGATAACTCATACGGGCTTCAGCTCCCATCAGCATCATTTGAATGAAGTGAGCTGGATAGTTTTGCATTGGATAGCATGTGGTCCCAGGCTCCGGAGTATGCTGCAGTTTTTTTCCTATCTCCTTTGTGGCTCAGTATGACAGGAGTTCATCCAGGGTAACTCTACACCGCGTTACTGCAATTCCCCAGGCTTCACATCTGGTTTAAATTCTAACGCGGAGCCCAGGCATTCTTTGGTGAACTCCACACAAAGGTACGACTACTTGTCGAGAAAATCTACACCCGCTGTTGGAGAGCAGCCCTACTCATCAAGGATCACACTACCGAGGATGTGCTCTATTCTTGCTGCTGCCATCAGGAAAGAGGTATTTGTGCCTCAAGACTTGTACCACCAGGTTCAGGAACAGTGGCTACCCCTCCACTGTCAGACTCCTCAACAACATAATCTATCAGGGACTCTTACCTTGAACATTATTTATTACTGAATACTTATTTTTTCTTCTGTATTGCACAGTCAGTTTGTTTATGTCTTTCTTGGTTTACATTTTTCTCTTTTGTATACATATACTTCCTTGAGTACAGTAGTTGACTACCGCAGGGAAAACTATCTCAGTGTTGTATGTGATGTCATGTATCCACTCTGACAATAAATCTGAACTTTGACCGCACTATTGAGGTAACAGGAGAAGTATGGCAGAATGCCCTCCATTTGCTGCAATGGCTGCAGTCCTGAAAATCGAGATGTTTGAATTTCTCCCTCCCAAACCTCCCAATGTGCTTCCTCAAAGTTCATATTTATTGCCAGAGTATGTATATGACATCACATATAACCCTGAGATTCTTAAAGAGTATGATAGAGCTGCCATTAATTCACTGGTATAGCAGGCAGACTTCAGGATCTAGTGATGTGAGTTTATATTCCATCGCTGCAGGTGGGAATGTAAATTCAAGTAAATAAATAAAGGTGGCATTTGTTCAAAAGATGATGGTGGCCATGAGATTGGTGGATTGCCATAAAACACATCTGTTCGGCAATGTCCTTGAGCAAATTAAATCAGCTGGCCTGATCCAATCAGATCTATCTGTTTGTCCAGACCCTTGAACATCATTGACTTTTAACCATTCAGGGGTCATTGGGGTGGACAAGTGCTGACATATTTTTGCGATATTCAATATGTGAGCAATAAAATAAAATGTTAACAGAGTGAATTGGCCTTGAGTCAAAATCCATCATGAGGTTCTGAAGTTTATCAATGGGACTTAGGTATTGTTGGAACAGATTGCTTTTGTCTCAGGTGATTTCCCCCCCCCACCACCCCACGCTTTACAAAGGTGTTTTATTTAGTGATTACAAGAAATCACATGAACATAATATTACACTATTTCAGAAACTCACTTTTTACATGTTCAAATTATAACATGATCATGACTGTCCAGAACACACTCAAGCTCCTGTGGTGCCCACTTGTCCCGGAAATCCCCCATCGCATCTGTAGACAGCCTGTGCTCCTTCTCCAGAGGCATGAACATAACCCTGGAAGTTGGCGGGCAGTCAGCCCGTGCTGAACCCTCGACTGCCCACTGCCTAGATGGTCAACTTGGCCAGGCCAAGGAATAAACCAACCAAGAGATCCCCCGAGCGACCAAACACTGCCCCCCCCCACCCACCAGATGATAGAGAATCAGGAGCGTGGGACTGAAATGTAGCTAGAACCTGATGAGCAGCCTCTTTAGATACTCAAATAGAGGCTGCAACCTCTCACACTCTGTATATTCCAGGTACACTGTCTCCTCCCACCCCAGCACAAATGACAGGCAGTTGGAAAGTCGGTAAACAAACTTAAAAATCTGTTACACGGTACAGCTCAGTGCAACACTTTCCACCCCTGGTCTTCAATGGAACAGGGAGGACTCCCTCAAACAGATATCTCCACTGGACCTCCCTCAGCTCTTGGTGGCAAAATGAACCACCAGGGTGTGTTCAGACAGAAAATGAGGGCAAGTGAGTGCACAGTGTGCAGGAGTAGTCTATATAATAAATGTATTGGTGCATATCATGAAACTGCGCAGTGGGCACCTCTATGAAACAGCTCATGTAGTGGTGGACCGGCTCCCGAGAAAGATTTCAGGGCCTGGGCATCAGGTGCTGGTGGTGGTCATTCTACTTCTCAATGCACTCTGATCTGCAAGGTAAAGGCACACTTACAGTGCTGTTGGCATAGCTGAGACACGACCACATCCATCACAGGCACCAACATCCTTGCCATTCAGAACATCTACTTGAGGTGTCTCAAGAAGCCAGTCAACATCATAACAGATTCCCCTCACCTTGGACGCAACTTCTTCTCACTGTTACCATCAGCCAGATGATTCAGAAGCTTGAAGTCCAGAACCTCTGGGTTCAAGAATAGTTTATTTCCAACAGCTATCAGGCTTTTGAACCTCCCTGTGTCAAGTGAACCATGACACTGAATCAAGACCACCAAAGATCTAGCTAAACTACTGACAAGACATGGTTGCACTATCGGCCAATTGTGAATATTTATTCTATTTTCTCTTTCATATTTTTATTTTCCTCCTCATGGTTCCTGATTTAAGGATGGATGTGTTAGCAGTAGAGAGGGTCCAGAGGACATTCACTCAAATGATTCCTGGAATGAAAGGCTTATCATATGAAGAGCTTTTGATGACTCTGGAATTATAGATGCTGGATCTTAAAATGATGTGTTGGGTGGTGGTGGGGTTGGGGGGGTGGTGGTTGTGGAAATCTCATATCAAACACTGAAAGGCCTGGATAGGGAGGAGATGGTGAAGATGTTTCCTCTTGTGAGGGAGTCTCGGACAAGATGGCACAACCTCAGAGCAGAAAAATGTCCCTTTAGAATAGAGAAGAGGAGGAATTTCTTTGCCCAGAGGGCAGTCAATCTGTGGAATACATTGCCACAGACGGATGTGGAGGCCAAGTCATTGGGGAGGTAGATAGGTTCTTAATTGGGAAGGGATCAAGGGTTATAGAGGAATAGAGTCAAAAAGAATAGTCAGTCAGCCATGATGTAATGTCTGGGCAGATTTGATGTGCTGAATGGTCTAATTCCACTCCAGTGTCATCTTGTCTTATGGTTTTGTATGTTGATTATACATAATAGTTGTTTGTGTGTTTATTATTAAACTGAGAATCTGCAGCAAGTCAGATGTTCATAGCATCTGTATATTATACATATGTACATGACAATAAACACTCATTCATTTCTTCATTCAGGTTATGTTCTAGGATTCTGACAGAGTGAAGGTAAAGGAACCATCAATGTTAATCCAAAATGGGATAATTTGCGTTTGGTTTACCCATTCTCAACTGATCCTGAGATATTTCCTCGTGGTTTATGAGAGTAGCTTGAATCCATCTAGTTTCCTGTTAAATGTGCTGGTACTGTGTCAGATGTCAATCTGTTTGATTCCGAATTCTTCCCTTTCATCCTGCAAGAACAACAAAGGCCCAGGTGATGAGCTTGAGACCATCTGTCTGGGCATTTGTTGTTTGTCCTCTGGACCATCTGAATGAGTATAGTTGCTTCCCTTCTTATGGTGATTTTTTGACGTTACGATGTTATGACTATCATTATTTACTTTCTTTAATACGTTAAGGTAAGGTTATTGGAAGCATCATTGATTTTTCTAATAAATGTTGATAATTCTTCTAAGGTGAATTCTTTGTAGCCTCCTTGGTCAATCATTTCTTTTAGTTCAGTCAGAAAGCTTGTAGGGACTGATACAGCGCTGTTGGGAGAGAGCGGGATCAGTGTGGGGAATGATATAGTGCCGTTGGGAGAAAGCTGTGCAGTGGGATCAGTATTGGGAATGATAAAAGGCTATGGGAAGGGAGCGTAGTAATGGGATCAGTGTTGGGAATGATACAGTGCTGTCGGTGTTATACAAGGTATACCTGTATTTTTTTTTTAACAACTTACGATGGGTTCGTCAGAATGCAATCCCATCATAAGTTGAGGAACACCTGTACAAGGAAGCTTTGCTGCCGTGGGTAGGGAGATGATGAAATGATGGGTTAAAAGTGGAGGTGACCTGTCCATTTTTTGGAGAGCTCAGGTCTAGTAGAAGCCAAATCACTGACCGATCCAAAGGGGAATTCACCAGTAAGAGCGGGGAACTCTTTACCACGAGGGCTAGTCACGAGGTGATACAACACAGAAATAAATTTATAGGCCCAGTGACTCTGTGGCACCATTCATTAATCTGTCACTCGCTGCATTTCATTCTTCCCTCATTCCCATCAATGCTCTCTAGATCCTACCTGTGAACCAGGGACAGGTTCAAGTGGCCAATTAACTTATCATTAAGCATATCTTTGTGCTGTGGAAGGACACCAGCACCCTATTTTAACTCATCTGGCCACAGGTATGGTGTCTGGACTCCAGCACTCAGCAGTACCCCATCGGTCCACAAGTACAGCGTGCAGACTTCACACAATGCACACCCAGCAGTAAGCCAGCCTGCTACAGGTACAGAGTGTGAACTTCACTCAGTCGGAGCACAGCAGTAACCCATCCAGCAACAGGTACAGCATGCAGACTCCACACAGTGAGCACTCAGCAGTAACCCAGCTGGCCACAGATACAGCATGCAGACTCTACACAGTGAGCACTCAGCAGTTACTCTGCTGGCCACAGGTATGGTGTGCGGATTCCACACAGCAGGCACCCAGCTACTCTGAGGTACAGCCTGTGGACTCCACAGCATGAGCACTGGAGAATCACAATCAAATCCACTTTATCAGAGTTCTAATCGAGCACCTCTATGAGCTGAACCACTGTGCGGTCACAGTGAGAACACTGGACATTATTAAAGGGAGTGCTGATGAGACAAGGAAGAATGGAATAGGGTGGGAGAGGGTGAGCTGATGAGATGAGAGGAGTAGTATCAGTGGGGCTGAATGGCCTGTTCCTCTGTTGTAAATTCTGATAATTAAATGTAAAAACCAGACACTGCTTTCCTGCCCTCTGATTCAATGCTTTATTCTGAAGGGAGGCTTCAATGCTGTTAGAAATTGCATGCTCAGTTGTTTGGAGAACATTTGTGTCGAATTAGTGTTGTTTACTGCTGTGTAATTGCTCTCTGTGTCCTAGATTACTTGAGTTCAGGGAGATTTACTTTGTTAATCTTGCGATATTAAGCCTCACTGCCCCAGTTCTATTTTAAACAAAGAGAGAATAGTAGCACATGATGATTTTACATAATCCAATAACTCTTTTCCTATCTCCATTTTATTCAATAAACCTATTTCTCTCAGGGTAAAGTATTGGGGATAATTTTCTTCTCATTGGCCAGGCTTTAAACTTCTCACAGTACAGGAACGCATCGTCAGAATCACTGTTAGTACCAATAGGATGAAATTGGAAGGATTCTCTTACTTGTTGTCTCAATTATTGTTCAATCCACGAACACGCTCCTTTTTTTTTGACTTGAGCTTTCTTTTTTAATTTTTTTTATTTTTCACACTATAAACCATACTGACCAAAATACATACAGACATTTTTCTCTTGAATATATACAGTGTCATTTTCTCCCCTTTTTCCCCCCTCCCTTCCCTCCCTCTCCCCCCCTTCCCATTTATTCAAAGTTCAAACTATAAGGAACACGCTCCTTGCAGAAGTTCTGATTCTGTGACTGCTGGGATTTTTGTTCATCTCATTTGTCTCACTCATCCTCTGTTTCCCTCTCTGATGAGGTGTTGCCAAAAAAACTCAATTTCGCACCCACATGTTCCTCAACAAAAGCCTCTGGCTCCCAACTAATTCCACGTGAATCCCACCCCTCACCACTTGGATTCACACGCGAACTTATTGAGAACTCTCAGACACTGGAAGCAACTGTGTTACCTGGAAACCTTGGTCTTCACGGATCTCTGCACATGCTTCCTTCCCTCTTTCTGCAATTTAAAACACACTTGTTTTCTCACTGTTCCACTCCTACTGACAGATCCCCCATTCAAACTGTTCACTATTTCCCTCTTCAAAGATGCTGCTCAATCTCCTGAGTGTTTTGGGTAATTGTTATGCAGACTTGAGGACTGTGGCTAATTTTGTCCAAAAAATCCCCACAATTTCTAGCCATAAATGATTACCTTTTTGAAGTAAAAATTACATTAAAATATTATGAGGTTTTAAAATGCAACAACCACGTGCAAAGCTGCACACGACATCATTATAATGTCTCCCCTTCTTCATTTCTTCTCTGTTCACTCATTCTCCCACCACACACACATGTGTACAGTCATATTGGACAAGGTCTTTGGAAATAACTGTGGACAAATTTCAAAAGCATGTTTCAAAAGAGAGGCTGGTCTTTTAATAAAAGCTATTTTGTTCTGTGCATGAAAGACAATTTACAGGGCCCTTGGAGAATGGCCAATGAACGGGACTGTTCTCATTGGTGTTAAAAATAAAACTGCTCATAACGGGCTGTTGGACAGAACCAACTCTTAACTTTGCTAGAAGTTTCTGTATCTTTTTTCTCCAAATTGCTGCACTTTCAAAGGAAATATCTTCCTCCATTTTTGTTGATACACTGGCATTCCATCTGCTTCTGGTGTATTGCTTGTTTTGACAACTGGTGTACAAAGTTATGAGGAGTATATAGGCAGCAGGTGGAAGGAAACTTTCACCTAAACCAGAGGCATCTAGAACTAGGAGGCTCTAATTTCAGGGAAGGAGAGAGAGGTTTAAGGGGATTTGAGGGTTAATTCTTTCACTGGAGGGTGGTTAGAATCTGGAATGCACTGCCTGTGAGGCTGGGGGAGTCAGTACTCTTAGAATATTAAGGGCTAATGCTGGGGGGGGGGGGCGCGGGAGTCAGCTGCTCTTACAACATTAAGGGCCGAGGCTGGGGGAGTCAGCTACTCTTAACAGGGACTGAAGGGACTGTATTGTGTTGTAGTTTCCATGTTCTAATTGTGCTGGAAGTGGAGATAGTGCAGAGTTCTTAGGGCTACATATCATCAACAACCTATCCTGTTCGGTAGAGGAGTCACGTGATGGAGTAGTGGCCGGACGGTGAACTCCAGCCCTCTCCAGAAAAGTCGGGAAAAACAAGAGAAAACACAAAGGCACAGAAATAAAAGTTACAGAAAAGTGAGTATAAAGGTGGAAAGAAGATGGCGACAAAAAAAGAAAAGTCGAAAGCAACGGTAAGAAGAGAGGAAGAGAAGACAAAGGAGGAAAAAGGTGAAGGCCTTACCTGTCCGAAGAGGCCCGCTGCGGAGAGAGAAACCCGCTCCCTCAGGTCGGTAAATAATGGACTACAAAAATGGCTCGCAGAGCCGAGCAAAAGTGCGCAACCGCGATGCGAATGAAAAAAAACACACCGACGGGAGGGGGGACCAGCTGGGGAGTCGATCTCCACAGCCGGCAACGACAGCTGCAGAACACCTGCAGCAAGAAGAGACCACAGAAGACAATAGAAACAAGAAAGAAGAGGAGGAAAGGGCAACAAAGAAACAACAGATGGTCAACCCAGAGGAAGAAGAAGAGGAAGAGGAAGAGTATGGTGAAATAGAAGAAGAAAAGATAGGCAAGGTAAAGGATATACTTGCTCTTATTAAAGGATACATGGAGTCATTTAAAGAATGGCAAACACAGGAATTTAAGGATTTAAGAAAAAGAATAAACAACACAGAAGAGAAAATAATTAAAATGGAGATGACCTTAACAGAAATGGGAAAAAAAATGGACAAGATGGAAGAGCGGGCAGTAGCAGCAGAAATGGAGGTAGAAGACTTAAAAAAGAAATTGGAGAAATCTAATAAAAAAACTAAAGAGACACAAGAACTACTAGCTCAAAAAATAGATACAATGGAAAACCATAACAGAAGAAATAACATAAAGATAGTGGGCCTTAAGGAAGATGAAGAAGGCAAGAATATGAGGGAGTTTATAAAAGAGTGGATCCCTAAGACCCTAGGATGTCCAGAACTACAGCATGAAATGGAAATAGAAAGGGCACATAGAGTATTGGCCTCTAAACCACAACCACAACAAAAACCAAGATCTATTGTAGTAAAATTCCTAAGATATACTACAAGAGAAAAGGTACTGGAGAAGACAATGGAAAAAGTAAGAGAGGGCAACAAACCACTGGAGTATAAAGGGCAAAAAATCTTCATTTATCCAGATATAAGTTTTGAACTCCTAAAGAAGAGAAAAGAGTTCAATACAGCAAAGGCGATTTTATGGAAGAAAGGGTATAAATTTATACTAAAGCATCCAGCGGTATTGAAAATATTTATTCCAGGACAACAAAACAGACTATTCTCGGATCCAGAAGAAGCACGAAAATTTGCAGAACAATTACAAAAATAGACTGAGGGAGGAAGACGGGTAATGAGAGTTAAAATGATCACGACTGATATGTATGTGGGTAAAGACAAAAATAGACTGAGGGATGAAGACGGGTAATGAGAGTAAAAATGATCACGATTGATATGTATGCAGGTAAAGAGGTATAAGAGTGAATAGAGACAATGAGCATACATGAATGTATCTGTACTTAGAGGAAAATATAGATAGTATAGACAAGAATTAATAAGGGAAGGTAATGGAATAGAGAGAATAAGGAGGGAATTAAAAGAGGGACCTTTGTGACATATGAAAAGTGAAATCTTTTCTGGGGGAGGCGGGGTGGGGGGAAATAGCGGTCACTGCAAAATCAGTTGACGCTTGCGAGTGGATTCGCAAATCCAAATGGAGAGGGGAGATGTGGTTGTCCGACAAGGGATAAAGGACAACTCAGGAGGTGAAGGGGAGATTGGGGATAAATAAGATAGAAATAGGAGAATAAGGAAAATGTTAGATGTTGTAGGAATGTTGTCTTATAAAGAGTTGAAAATAAGAAAACAGAAATGGAAAAGGAGGAAAGGTAATGATGGAAAAACGGAAAGAGAAGATAAACAAAATATAAAAGGGCTACGCTGAACTATATGTCTTTAAATATTAATGGAATACATAACCAAATTAAAAGGAAGAAACTACCAAATTTAAATGAATAAATGTATTCCATTAGAAAAAATAACATATTGGTTAAGAAATAATATTGAAATATTCGAACAAGTATAGGAGCCTTACATTAAATACAATAGCGAAAACCTACCGGGGACAAACATTACCTAAGTTGATGGAAGGAGAAGGAAAGAAAAGAATGGACTCAGTAGAATTTCTGGTGCAATTTTGATGAATGACAACATTGTCTGACTGGCTTAATGCAACCTAGATTGTATACCTAAAATGGATGAGAGGGGGGGGTGGTTTGGGAGGAAAGGGGGGGGGGAGAAAAAGTCACTGTATATGTGTGAAAAAGAAATAGTGTATATCATGGCTAATGTGATTTATGGTGTGAAAAAAAAAAATAAAAAAAAAAAAAAAAACAACCTATCCTGTTCTAATCATGTTGGAAATTGCACAAAAAACATCTGATAAGCCTGAGGAAATTTGGCACCTCCCCGAGGTCTCTGACCAATGTTTACAGGTGTAGCTTAGAAAGTATCCTGTCCTGATGCATCACAGCCCAAGTCTGCAAGAAACCACAGAATGTGAACACACTTCAGACCATCACACAAACCAACCTCCCTTCATCAACTCTGTCTGTACCACTTCACTGTGTTGGGTAGATTACCAACATATTAAAGGATTCATCCACACTCTTCTCCCTCCTTCCATCAGGTACATGGGCTTGAAAGCATAAAACCTGCAGATTCAAGAGCAGTTTCTTTCCTACTGTGATCAGATTCTTAAATGGGCCTCACCCTGGCAAAGGATAATGCCCTTGCACTTGCTAAGTATACTATGTCCTTATACTTTTCACTACCTCCTGAACTATTTGACTTATTTAAATTAAATGTTAAAATGTTGTTTATCGCATGGTAGAAGCTGATTCTGGCCATTTAAACCCATGCTACTCAATTACACCCAAATTAACCAACAGCCCTGTACATTTTGGAGGGTGGGAGGATACTAGAGCACCCAGGGTAAACCCACACAGACAAAGTGTGATTGTACAAACTCCTTATTGACAGCGCCTGATTCAAACTGGGGTCGGTGGCACTACTCCAATGTGTAACACTACTCCCTCTCTCTCTTTGGCTTGGCTTCACGGACGAAGAGTTATGGAGGGGGTAAATGTCCACGTCAGCTGCAGGCTCGTTTGTGGCTGACAAGTCCGATGCGGGACTTACACTGTTACTTATTCACAGATTATTGTTGGACTATCTGCTGTTTTGAATTGACTTCAAGTTCAAGTTTATTGTCATCTGACTGTACATATACAACCAGACGAAACATTGTTTTGGTGCGCACACATACACAGCACATAATAATAACATGTACAGTTCTACCTCGCTTTATGAAACAAGAGTATTCATATAAAACCTTTGTAAGTGGAAATGGTGTAAAAAGCAAAGACATTCATCGCTATTGAAGGCTATTTTTGTAAAAGAAAAAACCCATTAAAACCTATTCAAATCCTTTTGTAAAAGTGAATTTTTGTAAAGCAAGTATTTGTAAAACAGGGTATACCTGTATTCATAAGGATAGAATTTAAAATAAACATATATAAATATTTTGGTATAAGTTACAGTAAACATCAGTGAATAATGGAAGGCAGACTTGCCTGGATAGCCCGCAAATCAAAGTTTCTGACTGCATTTTGGTACATGGGAGAATGAAAACAATTCAGTTATCCTATTGAGTACTTGTATCTCCAAGACAGAAAAAAACTACAAAGCAAGTAATGAGTGACTCGAGTCAGTGTAGGTGGGTGATTTCGGCTGGGTCGGAGGGGCAAAGGCCCCGTGTCCATGCTACGAGACTCGAGGGCTCCAAGACACATCTGCACATCACTATTGCATAATTGAACATTTTATCAGGCCTGTGAATTTGAGGGCATTTTTGTGCGCTGTTAGCAGCGATAAGGAATTGAGTCCATGATCATTGACCCGATTCAAATGTTGATACAGGGCATGTAGATTATAGAAACAAAATTATCTTAATTTTTCATTAATCAGTCGTTCAGAAAGACAGGAAGCCACTGCATAATATGAATAATATAAACAAGCTGCGATCTCAGTGGTGTATCTAAGTCAGAAATGCACCTTTCACCACTTCAGAATGTCTCAGGATTTTCTGTGGCTTCTGAATAACATTTGATATCTGATCACTGTTACGAGCTACCTTCTGCATAGTTCGCTCTCACAGAAAATAACTTATTAGTGACCAGATTCATCACTTCATGTTTGTTGATGGAGTGATGAATGATTTTGAAATTCCAGCTGTGGGATCATTATAATCCACTAAAGAAGGCAGGTAGAAGCCTCAATTTAAACTTCCAACTAGAAAGGTAACACCTCTGACAACTCTGCACTGGACAGAATTGCATGGGAACTTCAGCCTTGATGTGTGCCTGGTGTAGGTTTGGAGAGGGCCAAATGTTTGTTGCCTATATGGAGAGTTTAATTAAACTCTTGCAACCTCTCTCTTTCAAATAAAATACAAGAACAGGAAGTGAACAGCTTTAGTCAAAACCAAACATCATTTCACATCATGACAAATGTTCAGGTGGACTCAGGGTGGGAATGATCTTAAGATCATTTTTTAAGTCGTAGAATGCTGAATTGAATTATTTATTGTCACATTTAGTGAGGTAAAGTGAACTCTTTCTTTTGTATACTATCTAACCAAGTCAGCCCACATATGATAGGGATTGTAGGACAAGAGGGCAAAACTTCACAATAAAAGGGTATCAATTTAAAACATGGATGTGGAAAAAAATTCTTTAGTCAGAGGGTTGTGAGTCTGTGGAACTTGTTGCCACAGGCAGCTGTAGAACTGAGGTCATTGGGTGTATTTAAGGCAGAGATTGGAAGTTATTTGATTAGCCAGGCCATCAAGGGTTATGGGGAGAAAGCCAGGGAGTGGGGCTGAGTGAGAGGATGGATCAGCTCATGATTAGAAAGGCGTAGCAGACTCAATGAGCTGATGCGCTTACTTCTGCTCTTATATCTTGGGATGCAAATACAGCATGTAGTGCAGACATGCACAGTGCAGTGTTAAAATAAGGCAAGGATGTTACAAAGACAAAATTCAGGTGAAAGAGAAAAATGCAGTGCAAGGACATCACTGATGGGAGGTCTGTTTCAAGGGAAAGAAACTCCCCTTGAATCTGGAGGAGTTTGCTGTTTAGCTTGTGCATCTTCTGGCCCATGGACAGGAATGGAAGAGAGTCTGACTGGGATTGGGATAGATCCTTCAGCACGTTGGCAGTTATCCTGAAACAGTAGGTGTGGATTGTGTCGACAGAGGAGAGGCTGGTTTCCATGATGATGCTCCCAGCTCTCTATGGCATGCAAGAAAGCACTCAGCCCACCGAGTCCTTCTCAAAGAACATTCCAATGAGATCAATTCTGTCGAAGGTTTCTCTTTCTGTAGATGCTGCCATTCCATTGAGTTTTTTCAGCATTTTCCTTTGTTATCCCAATTGGTTTCACTTTCTGCTCTTTCCCCACATCACTTAAATTTAAACCACAGACCATAAGATAGAGGAGTAGACGCAGGCCTTTCGGTACATCGAGCCACTCCACCATTCCATCATGAGCTGATCCATTCTCTCACTCAGCCCCATTCCTCTGCCATCTCCCCATGACCCTTGATACCCTGATGATTCAGATACCTCTCTTCATGTTGTTCAAATATAATACAGTACAGTACAGACCCTTTGGCCGACTTGCATACTGTATATACCTATCAAAAAAAACTAATCCCTCCCTACCTCAGAACCCTCTGTTTTTTTTTTCATCCATGTGTCTGTCTCAGAATCTCCTAAATGTTGCTATTGTTTCAGCATCCACCACCATCCCTGGCAATGCATTCCAGGCCCCCACAACTTTCTGTGAAAAAAAAAAACCACTTACCACTGATGTCTCCCATAAACATTTTCTCCTTTCACTTTATACAAATATGTATTCAAAGTACTATTGAATCCATTTCAATCATTCTATTTGTAACTCATTTCAAATCCTAATTACTCAAATTTATTTTTATCATTCAGGGCCCCAAACAATCCTTGCAAGTGAAGCAATACTTCACTCCAGAATCTGCCATGGCCATTCTCTGCATTCGGTGCTCCTGCTGTGATTTCCTCTATATCGGAGAGACTGGACGCAGAATGGGAGATTATTTCATTCCACGTCTTTGCTCTGTTCTACACAATAGCGGAGATTTTCACAGTGACAACACATTTCATTTCCCCGCCTCATTCCTGTGTTGATATGTCTGCCATCGTCTCATGCACTGCCAGTTTGAGACCACATATAGTACCTCGTATTCTGTCTGGGCACCTTCCAACCGAATGGCATTAACATAGACTCTTCTGGATTCCATTAGCACCTACCCCACCCCCTCTATTATGATTTCACCTTTACTTTCTCGTTCTTCCTCACTTTCCCTCCAGCTCTGCATCAACAGAGCCAACCCCTTCCCTGATCAATTCTTACCTTTCGTCTCCTGTTCTATCTTATATCTAATCATTGCCTTTCCTCTGTTGGTGTGCGCTCCTCCCTTCTCCTTCTTTCCTTCTCCCCAGCCTTTAAATTCAGGCATCTGCCAGCATTTTTACACGTACCTTAAAAGAATGGCTTCAGCCTGAGATGCCAGTTATATATCTTTACCTCCTATGGAGGCTGCAAGAGCTTCCTCCAGCATTTCTATGTTTTTATAACAATCACAACATCTGCAGATGTTTGTGTTTCACTCCTTTCTTTCTTCTCCAGACCTTCTTCCAATAAGTTTCAAGCACTGCCCTTTCACTGTTTGCTGACTGTGTCTGATTTCATTATGGAGTAGTATATATTTAGATCAGAACCTTCTCTGCAGACTCTGTGTGATGTACTTCTCAGGAGTTGAGGGCTTGGCTGATTTCCCCCAATCCTCAGGTTGTTAAGATGGTATCTACTTCATCTGCTTGTGATTTGCCTGGATTAGCTAACACATGCAGAGAATATGCATTTCAAGGCCTGCTTACTGCAATGAATGGCACAACTATATCTGGGACTTGTATAAATATTTAATGGTGATGGGAGTTTATTTGTCATGTGCAGAAATACAATGTGCAGGTGGTTTGATGCAGCCTTGCAGGTATTTGCAACAATCTAACAAACAATAAATTAAACTAACACAATGAACCAAAGGGGCTTTAAAAAAAAGTATAATGTTCACAGTTGAACTGAGGAAAATTGAAATTGAACCAAATGTCCTACCAATGATTAAACAATCCCACTCGTAAAATCATGAACAATATTATTACAGGTCCAGTGATATGTGTTTAAATTTCCTGTCTGTCTGTAAGGAGCTTGTGTGTTCTCCCTGTGTCTAAGTTTCCTCTGGGGGCTTTAGTTCCCTCCCACATTTGAAAGATGTTTGGGGTTGGTCAATTAATTAGTCATGGGTGTAGTTGGGTGATACAGCTGCATCGGCTAGTTGGGCCTATTCCTGTGCTGTATCTCTAAATTAAAAAAAAATGTCTGGTCCACTATGTCGCTGAAAAAGAATCATAATCTCCACTTGCCTGCTGCTTGAACCAAAGTGGTAACAGTGGGACAGAATGGTTTAATCCTGGGCTTGATGGGTTGTAGATAGTTTACAAATTGCTCAGCATCTGTCTTGTCCAGTGTGTTTTGACTGTAACATATCGGGTAATGTATTTCTAAAGGATTTATGGCCTATTGACTGAGGCTTTTGAAAAGCAATGACTTAAGAGAACTTGTGTGGGAATAACAAACAATTAAATAAGATAAGGACCTTCTTGATTTGCTGTTAGCTTGTGATACTGACGTGATTTTAGAGTGCAAACCTTCAGTACATTTCTTTCATAGTTTCTATTGTTTGATGTTTCAATGGACATGTTAACAAAATTATTTTAAAATACTGTTTCAACAAATTATTGTGCTGAGTTTGTAAAGCAAGCATTGTAACAAGAGCTCATTGAGAGTCTTCCAAGGAACACTGCCAACAGTAAACTTAAGATTTCATCACTGAAGCACAGAATCTTAAAATGGGCTTTTAGAATAATACCTTGGAAAGGCAGAGAAGTAGTGAGAAACATCAGATGTGGAGGATCACTTGAACATTTCTCATGTGGTATCAAACCCTTGAACTTTGAATTGAGTTTTACTTCAATTAGTTAAGTAATATTCATGTGTAGGAGCATTTGAACAAAATATCTGTTTAGCTCTGGGAAGTGGGTTCAAGCTTTGGTTGAAAGTCTGGGTCAAGAGCAGCAACCAATAGGCCATCCTAGAATTGAATCCATTTGTTTATTGTGCACTGTGCGTGCGTGCGTGCCAGGACGAAGATTTATGGAGGGATATGTCCACGTCTGCTGCAGGCTTGTTGGTGACTGACAAATCCGATGTGGGACAGGCAGGCACGGTTGCAGTGGTTGCAAGGGAAAATTGGTTGGGGTTGCGTGTTGGGTTTTTCCTCCTTTGTCTTTTGTCAGTGAGGTGGGCTCTGCGGTCTTCTTCAAAGGAGGTTGCTGCCCGCTGAACTGTGAGGCACCAAGATCCACGGTTGGAGGCAATATCAGCCCACTGGCGGTGGTCAATGTGGCAGGCACCAAGAGATTTCTTTAAGCAGTCCTTGTACCTTTGCTGCACCTCTGTCTCGGTGGCCAGTAGAGAGCTCGCCATAGAACACGATCTTGGGAATGCGATGGTCCTCCATTCTGGAGACGTGACCCACCTACGGCTCCTAGAACGCTTCCATCAGCGCTGTCTCTGCTCCATCCTCAACATTCATTGGAATGACTTATCACCAACATCGAAGTACTCGAGCTGGCAGAGTCCGCAAGCATCGAATCCATGCTGCTGAAGACCCAACTGCGCTGGGTGGGTCACGTCTCCAGAATGGAGGACCTTCGCCTTCCCAAGATCGTGATATATGGCCACCAAGACAGAGGTGCACCAAAGAAGAGGTACAAGGACTGCTTAAAGAAATCTCTTGGTGCCTGCCACATTGACCACCGCCAGTGGGCTGATATCGCCTCCAACCGTGCATCTTGGCGCCTCACAGTTCAGCAGGCAGAAACCTCCTTTGAAGAAGACCACAGAGCCCACCTCACTGACAAAAAACAAAGGAGGAAAAACCCAACACCCAACCCTAACCAACCAATATTCCCTTGCAACTGCTGCAACCGTGCCTGCCTGTCCCGTATCGGACTTGTCAGTCACCAACAAGCTTGCAGCAGATGTGGCCACAACCCTCCATAAATCTTCGTCCGCGAAGCCAAGCCAAAGAAAAGGAAGAAGAAATGTGGGTGGGTGTGTGTGGGTGGGTGTGTGTGTGTGTGTATGTATGTATATATGTATGTGCAAAATATTTTGCATGGTATCCAGGCAAGTATGGCCACATCTAAATGACTTTGGTAGTGTAATAATAAAATGAACAGGGTGTTAAGTAATATCATTGCTGTGAATATCAAGTGCAGGGTGCTGAGAAATGTACAGTTTAGGCAGAGAGTAGGCAGCTTTTAGCAGCTTTATGTTTTAGCATGTGACACATCAGTTGCCCTTTTTAAACTGTGTTCGCCAAGCTCAACCTACTCAAACAACAAAATCTTCCCTATGAACCTTTATTTTCTCGCATCCATGTACCCATCAAAGACTCTTATTTAAAAAACCCTATTGTACCAGCCTCCACCATCACCCTCCTGCAATGCATTCCAAGCACCCATTACCTGTGACATCTACCCAAAACTTTCCTCCCATCATTTTGTACAGATTTCTGAAGATTTTGGCATTTTATTGCACAGCCAACAGTGTGATTTTCTTTTTTTTAAAAAAAGAAACAGGCAGCTGTGAGTAAGATGTTAACCCTCTCTAATCATTGAGTTGATAGGTTATTGGTTCAAACCCCCACACTGCAGATACTCTCTTGCAAGGCCATTCAGCTCTTCCAGCATTCAAACCAATCATGGCTGATCATATGACATCAAATCTGATGCTGTCTTTAAGGAGGTTGTATGTTCTTTCCCTGACCTATATAGGTTTTTGCCGGGTATCCTGCAAAACGTACAGAGTTAGTACTTCTCTTTAAATAATGGCAATAATCTAACCTTTGCAATTGATCAAATTGATTAAAATGTTTATTGTCATGTGTATTGAGTAAAGCTTTGTTTTGTGTGTTATTCAGGCAAGTCAACTTAAAAAACATATGTACAATTAATTGGATGTAATTGGGCAGAATGGATTTCATAGGCTGATACTGTTGTATCATTAAAAAAACAAAAATCAGTCTGCTGTTCCTATTTTCCATACCCCTTAATCCCTTTAGCTATAAGGGCAACACCCAACTTGCTTCTGACAAGATCACAACTGAGTGAAAATGTTTCTCTCAATTCAGTCTGAAATAGCTTACCCTTTCCCATATTCTATGGTTATACAGATACATCAACTCATTGATCCTGAAGAAAATTTACTCACACCCCGTTAACCTTTGATCTTAATATTATTGTAGAATCTGTAGGGATTCTCCTTTATATTGTCTGCCAAGGATACCAGCCCGCCACTTCCTCCCTCCACCCCCGCGTTCCCAGAACACCCTCCCTCCCATACCCAACCATGGTCTCTTGTCTGTGGACCTGCGCTCCTGCCCCTTCCCCCACCATTTTATATAGGTTGTCACAACATCATGGGCCAAAAGGCCTGTACTGTAATGTTCTAGGTTCAAATGTTCAAAGTTTTCATTTTTTTGTCACATTATAATACATTAAAGATATGGATGATATGCGTCAACTTTTTGAGGCAAACAAACGGTGGCCATGAGCATTGCCTGACACCCCTAACGAGAGGAGAAAGAGAAGCAAAAGAGAGTCCTTTCAGTTATTTATGTTCTATGTAATCAGGAAACTAGGTTTCTTGCATTTTAACAACAGTCAAATCTGGTTCATTCACACTGGCTCCCTGCCATTCCAGGAGCTGCTCGGAGGATGGATGGGAATCCAATACAAACAGATGCTCACTGCTGTCACTGAGTGCCACAAGATCTCATTGTTCCACCTGAGCAAGCAGTTACAACTGTGTTTTAAGGTCTGTTTTGAAAGGCACTTCCTTGACATATGACTGAGCATAATCATGCACAAATTGGATTCATGGCCCACTGTGCTTCATAAAATGGCAGTACAGTTGGTGCAGGAAATGGAAAATTTCACAACGCGAAAGTGTGAGCGTTTATCTAAGATTAACATTTAAACCACGGAGGTCTGCACGTGTGGCCAGCTTGCCTTGTGGTTTGAAGGCTCTCTGAACATCATCAGGAGGAGTTGGATGGCTCTTCCTTGACTGATGGAGAGATAGCACCAGACATAGAACTATAGAACACTACAGCAGAGAAACGGGTCCTGCAGCCCATCAAGTCTGGGCAGAACTATTATTCTGCCCAGATCTATTGACCTGTAGCCAGACTATAGCCCTCCAACTCCTCCCATACATGTAGCTGTCCAAATTTTTCTTTACTATCAGAACTGAGCCTGTATTCACTATTTCAGCTGGCAGCTTGTTCCACACTCTCCCCACACTCAGCATAAAGCAATTCCCCACTAATGTTCCCTTTAAACATTTCATTTCTCGCCCTTTACCAAGATACTCTAGTTCTTGTCCTGCCTGACCTCAGTGATAAAACGCCTGCTTGCATTTACTCTATACCCCTCATAAATATTCAGTTATCATGGTAGAAAAAATCAGTTGACAACAATAATGCAGACCATCCTTTTATGCTGTTGGAGCAGACCCTCGATGGTGTAACAAATGGGAAGTTCAAGAGCCTGATAACTGTTGGAAAGAAACTTCTTGAACCGAGAGGTGCAATTTTCATTTTGTGGTCAAATTTCCAACCTTTTTTTAATTACTGTTTATTATATCAGTAACATTTGTCTTTGTCACCTCGCTGTGGATCACCTGTACCAAACCCATGGATAATCAGTGGTCTTTGGGACACAGGTTTAGAACTACTGGAATAGACTCCTATAGTGAGATATACTTGTGTTGATTCAGGAACCCATTTCTTGATCCATTTCCTCATGTAGGAAAATGTTTTGCTTCAGGTATTTAATTAATGCCTTCTGAAAGGAAATGGAATTTAACTCTGATAAATGTGAGGTTTTATACTTTGTTAATTCAAAGCAAAGCGAGACTTGCAAAGTACATTTACAGAGCTGGGGAGAGGGGGTTCAAGGTTCCTTTTATTTCTTACACATAATACATAATAAAATATAGCTGATATATTTCAACTTTTGACTCTCATAAGCAAGATTAAGCATTGCAATGAACATTTCCCAATGCCCCTAATAATAAAAGAAAGGGAAGCAAAAGAAAACCTTTCAGAATCACTGTGTGTCTATGGATTCACCTCCAACACACCTGCAGCTGGACAGATTCCAGTTCAAACAATCTGCAACCTGAGCTCCAGATCCAAACCTCCCATACAGTCTGGAAGCCTTCAACACGCGAGGCTCTTTGGGAACCCTTCTTACCCTTGGTACCCTTTCAAATCCTGGTTCCAATCAAGCCTGCAGCTTGATTGGGACCTTTGTCCAAGCATGGTTCCTTGAACTTTGTGACTCCAGTGGACAGGGTGGTGAAGAAGGTGTTTGGCATGGTGGCCTTTATTGGGCAGAGGATTGGGTTCAAAGGCTGGATCCTCATGATGTAGTTGGTTACGGGTTTGGTGGGACTGCCTTGGAGGACAGCAGTTCTGTTTGCCAACTATTGGAACAATGTCAATGTGTTAAAAGGGTGCTGTTAGAGGGAGAGGTTCATGTCTTTACTCCCTGGAGGCTAAGGAGTGATGTAATGGAGATTAATAAATTAATGAGAGTCGTGGATATAGTGAATGCTCACAGTTTTTTTTCCAATAGCAGACCACTCTGGAGAAAGTGGGAACATTTAAACCATAGAAAGCTACAGCAAACAGGCCATTTTTAATCTGTGCCATATCATTCCTTTCGTCCTACTGACCTACACCCATTCCATAATCCTCCAGACCTCTCCCATCCATGTATCTATCCAATTTATTCTTAAAACTTCCCCCAATGCTCCCCCTAAACCATTCATCCTGAAGCTATGTCCCCTCATATTTATCTCTCTCAATCTGTGGAAAGAGTCTACTCACAATTACTCTATCTATACCCCTCATAATTTTATAAATCTCTATCAAATCTATCCTCATGTGCTCTGAGGATAAAGTCCCAACCTGTTTAATTTTACCCTGTAACTCAACTCCTGAAGACCTGGCAACATCCTAATAAATCTTCTCTGCACTCTTTTGAACTTCCTGTAGTTTGGCAACTACAACTGCTCCCAATGCTCTCTACCTGTGATGCCACTTTCAGGGAATTATGTATCCATTTTCCCAGATCCCTTTGTTCCTCTGCACTCCTCAGTGCCCTACCATTTACTCTGTATATCCTACTTTGGGTTGTCCTCCCAAAATGTAATACCTCACACTTGACTGTACTACATTCCATCTGCCATGTTCTGGCCCATTTTTCCAGTTGGTCCAGATCCCTCTGCAAGCTTTGAAAGCCTTCCTCGCTGTCCACAACTCCTCCAATCTTAGTTTTATCAGAAAATTTGCTGATCCAATTTCCCACATTATCATCCAGATCATTGATATAGACAACAAACAACAATGGTCCCAGCATTGATCTCTGAGGCATGCCTCTAATCACAGGCCTCCAGTCTGAGAAGAAATCATCCACTACCACTCTCTGTCTTCTCCCATTCAGCCAGTTTTGAATCCATTTTACAACCTTCCCATGGATACCTCATGTCTAAACTTTCTCAACTAACCTCCCATGTGGGACCATGTCAAAGGCCTTACTAAACTACATGTAGACAATATCTACAGCCTTTCCTTCATCTACTTTCTTGGTAACTTCCTCAAAAAACTCTTAATATTCATTAAACATGACCTACCATGCACAAAGCCTTTGGGTGTTCAAATATTTGTACATCTGATCTCTCAGAATACCCTCCAATAATTTACCCACTACTGGCATCAGGCTCACTGGCCTGAAATTTCCTGATTTATGGTTGGAGCATTTTTTAAATAATGGAACAACATGAGCTACCTTCCAATCCACTGGCACGTCACCTGTGGCTAAACATATTTTAAATATTTCTGCCAGGACCCCTGCATTTCTACACTGTCTCCCTCAAGGTCCAAGGGAATATCATGTCAGGCCCAGGGAATTTATCTATCTTTATTTGCTGTAAGGCCCAATCACCTCCTGATCTTTAATCTGTATATGCTCCATATCACTACTGCTTGTTTCCCTTCTTCTACATTATGTCAGATTCTAGAGCAATTACTGATGCAAAAAAAAAATGTTCAAGATCTTCCCCTTCTCGTGAGGATCACTCAGAGATGACCACTCTGATCTATGAGGGACCAATTTTATCTCTTAACATACTTGCAGGAACCATTCGGGTTTACCTTCACATTATCTGCCAAAGCAACCTTGTGTCATTTTGCCTTTCTGATTTCCTTTTTAAGTATTTTCTTACATTTTTAAAATATTCTTCAAGAATCTCATTTGCTCCTTGTTGCCTATACCTACTGTACACCTCTCTCTTCCTCTTTACCATACTGCTAATATCCTTTGCAAAGCAAGGTTCCCTATGGCTGTTAACTTTGCCTTTAATCCTAATAGGAACATGCAAGTTCTGCACTTTCAAAATTTCATCTTTGAAAGTCTTCCACTTATTGACCCCATTCTTGCCAGAAAACAACTTATCCCAATCCACCCCTCCTAGATCCTTTCTCATTTCCACAAAATTGGCCTTTCTCCAATTTAGAATCTTAACTTGAGGACCAGACCTATCCTTATCCATAAATGACTTGAATCTAATCACATTATGGTCACTGGACCCAAAATGTTTTCCTACACGTACTTCCTTTCCTGACCTGTCTGGTTCCTTAATAGAAATCAAGTATTACATCCTCCCTCGTTGGTACTTCTATATAATGATTTAGAAACTTTCCTGAACACATTTCATAAACTCCAAGCCATCCAACCCTTTTACAGTACGAGAGTCCCAGTCAATATGTAGAAAGTTTAAATCTCCTACTATCACAAATTTCTGCTTCTTGAATCAGTCTGCTATCTCTCTACCAATTTGCTCCTCCAATTCTCTCTGACTGTTGGGCGACCTATACTACAACCCTATCAGTGAGGTTACACCTTTCCCGTTTCTCAGCTCCATCCACGTGGCCTCTGTAGATGAGCCTTCTGGACTGTCCTGTCTAAACATAGCTGTGATATTTTCCCTGACTAGCAATGCCACTTCTCCCCCTTTCATCTCTCCCTCTCTACGTCTGAAACAATGGAACCCCAGTACATTAAACTGCCAGTCCTCCCCCTCCTGCAATCAAATCTCATTAACAGCAATAATGTTGTAACCTCTCATGTCAATCCATACCCTAAGCTTGTCTGCCTTTCCGACAATGCTTATTGCATTGAAATAAATACACCTGAGAACATTTCTATCACATATGAACCTTGGATTTCTGTATATACATGTAGTCCTTCCATGACCTATATTCTCCTCTGCCTTGTTTTCTGCTCTAACATTCTGATGCCAATCCGCTTGGTAATCTAATTTAAACCCCACGGAGCAGCACTAGCAAACCTACCTGAAAAGATGTTAGTCCCCCTCCAGATCAAGTGCAAACCATCCGGTCGATACAGGTCCCACTTTGCCCAGAACAGAGCCCAATTGTCCAGAAACATGAAACCCTCTCACCTGCACCATCCCTTTAGCCATGTATTTAGCTGGATTAACTTTACATTTCTAGCCTCACTAGCATGGTAGCATTTCAGAGATCTCAACCCTGGCAGTCCTGTCCTTTAACTTTATACCTAACTCCCTATAGTCTTTGCAAGACCTCCTCATTCTTCCTCCCATGTCATTGGTCCCTACATGGATCACGATGTCTGGCTGCTCACCCTCCCTCCTGAGAATATAAATAAGGGAGATCAAAGAGGGACCTACAACCAACGTTTTCACTCAGAATATGCTCCATATTTGGAAACAGATATGAGATGAAGCTATAGAAGTGACATTCAAAAAGTTGGTACAATAGCGATGTTCAAAAGACTCTTAGGCACATGATGTAAGAAAATAGAGAGTTTTGTGTTGTGGATTAGAATGTTGTGAAGTAGGTATGCATGGGTTGGCACAGCATCATGGGCTGAAGGGCCTGTGCTGTGCTGTCATGTTGTATGTTGAAAAATATTTAGACTGATTAATGGATAGAAGTATTGATAAGGTTATGGGCCAAATGCAGACAAATGAGGATGGTCCAGAATACCAACTTGGTCAGTGGGGAAGCCTTGGGCTGAAGATCCTGTTCCATGCTGTATGAAGATGGCTTTATCTCCCTCACAGGGTGCACTTCAAATCTGAGCCCCTTTCTCAGCATTGCATCAGCTTTGGTTTTGTTGAGGTTGCTCATGAACCTTGTATGGGAACTTGGAGCTGTGAAATGGAGAGAAGCATTCAGGTCCTAATCCTCGGCAATCACAGAGGTTTGATTGGCTGGACCAGAGAGTTAATTTCTCAGCCTCACATTAGGCTGTGGGCTACTGGTGACCATGGATTAGGACCATGATCTGTGTGGGTGCCCATGGTGAACAGGGGCTCCCAAAGGACCACCAGTGCTAACAGCTCCTTGATCGTGAGTTGGGAGAGTAATTCGGATACTTGGAGCTCTGATTAACTGGTGGCCATGTGGCTACGGAGGTTATGGGAGGCAGTGGTATCAGAGGAGGTGGTGGGGTCCAGGAGCTTTCTGTTTCTATTGTGGGGGCATTGATCTAGTGGGGCCTCTTAGTGTCTTTAGTGTCAAAGAAGGAAAACAAATTTTGTGTACATTGAAGAATTGAAAGCTTGAAAATTTCCCAAGGCTGGTGATGTTGGGGCTTGGAACTCGGAATCAGAACAAGTCATGAAATTTGGTGTTTTGCGGCAGCATTGCTGTGCAAACATTTGTATTATGAACTATCTTACAACAATACTATATATAAAAATAATAGCTCACGAAAAGTAAGACAGTGTTTTTGGTTCTTTGATCATTCAGGAATCTGATGGCAGTAGGGAAGAAACTGTCCCTGTGCCACTGAATGCTCATCCTTAGGCTCCTGTACCTCCTTCCAGATGGTAGCAAAGTAATGAGGGCATTGTCTGGGTGGTGGGGATCTTTGAGGATAGAGGATGCTCTTCTTAAGACACCGCCTCACATAGATGTCCTTGATGGAGTGAAGTCTGGTGTCTGCCCAAATGAAGTCATCGGCCGAGTTAACAGCCCTCTGGAGTTTTTTCTTCTTGTCCTGAGATTTAGTGCCTTGGTTTGTCTTTTTATTTTCAGAGTCTGATAACAATGGGAAAGAAACAGTCATTGGAGAATTGTGGTTTCAAGCACATGTCTGCCCGATGAAAGGGGCAGAAGATAGTGTGATGGGGCCCTTTAATATGTTGGAAATTATTCCAGGATAGCATGAGGTATTGACAGAGTTGATGGAGGGGAGTTCAGTTTATGTGATGGTCTGAGCTGTGTTTTCAGTTGCCTATGGTTCCTTGCGATCTTGGGCATAGCAGCTCCTGTATCCAGCTGTGATACAGGATACTTTTCATGGTTCAACTGTAAAATTAGTAAGATACCTTGGGGATGTGCCAAACTTACCCAGGCTTCTGAGAAAGTTGAGTTGTTGGTGCAATTGACTATCGAGTCAATGTGGAACTTGTATGTTTCAATGAGATCATCTGTCCATCGTCTAAACTGCAAATGATATTGCCTGAAGTTTCACCGCCCCGTTTATGTGATAAATCACCCTGATAAATGTTCTATTGCTGTACCACCAATGGAAAATATCCTGATTTTAAAGTCACAACTAAACTCTATGCAGTACTCCAGCTGAGGTCTCACAGAAGTCCTGGAGCATTGCATCAAAGTTGGTTCAGGTGAACCTTGGAGTGGTAAATAACATAGGGTGGGGGTGGGGGGGGGGGGGAGAAGGAGGAGGAGGGGCAATACCACGAAGAAACCCCATGGTTGAAATTGTAACTTTGGGGAATGAGCATCATAAATACAAAACATCCTCTGTGGAGATAATTCTCTGTAAGTCTTTCACTTCTTAGACTCTCTTCATGTTTACATGTGGAAATCAATAACTATCTCTTCCCTTTGTTAATAAATAGTGTTTGAAATTATTTGGAGTATTTATTCATCCCAAGTCGCAATATAATCTTATTATTTAGCAATTTTTCCTTGTTCAGTTTGCAAGGATGTCTCCTGGTCAGCACTTTCAATAAAATTTCACTTCATTAAAATTGCAAATTTGATCAAATTTTGGTCTATTTTTGTCTGCTTTTTAGGTGAAAGGACTTGATATGTGTTGTCATCCCTGACCATCACTCTGAGTTAGTCACATCTATCAAATGCCATGTATCGTTCCAGACATTCGTCTCTTGCTTGCCAAGTGCTACCTGGACGACTTGATTCTTACTGGAGGGGTTAGTCGCTTGGCTGAAAGGTGATTGGTGCTGTACCTCCACCTGAACTGCCTTGACAGCTTGCCTTTTCCACAACTGTCTCACCCATGCCTAGCCTTTGCGTCTGCCCAAATGTTTGTGTCTGTCCTCCACTTACTCATCCAACTCCTCACCTGATCGCAGCCCAGAAGACAGCGGCCTTCCCTGCCTCTTTCAATTCCAAGACAAACTCCTCGATCCACCCCAGATTATGCGGGTGTTACAATGCCCAATTCTCATCAAAGGTTGCTCATTACTCAATGTTCCTCCTCGCTCGGTAACAATCTCGCCTGTCGGTGTAGCACATTAAGTTCATGTGGTGAGAGAGTGCTGCACTGTTGGACATGGCATCTTGCAGGTAAACACTGGGAGGCCTTCTGCCTCTACCAATCTGGTGTTTGTGGCACTTTTTTGTGAGAAAATTAGTGGCTAAATTTCCTACATCACCACAATGACTGTCAGAAATACTAAGACACACAAAGTTGCATATTCTAGAATCTCGAGCAAAGATTAAGCTGCTGGAGGGATTCAGCAGAAACGGCAACATCCAGAAAGAGGAAATGGTCAGTCAACATTTTGAGTCTGGACCCTTTCCCCATAAAGAGTCCCAACTCATACCGTGAACTAATAATTTCTCTCTGCAGATGCTGCCTCATCTACAGTTTTTAATTGTTTCAACAAAAAAAATACAACCCTGACTGTTGGATGTTTTGAAGGGAATTTGAAATACAAATCATTCTTTCCTGTTTTATTAGGAGTGACACGGTTAACACGATGTTATTACACAGCACCAGCAACCTGGGGTTGAGTCTGGCGCTGTCTGTAAGGAGTTTGTATGTTCTCCCCATGTCTGCATGGGTTTTCCCCGATGTTCCAGTTTTCTCCCACATTCCAAAACGTTGATTTGGAGGTATTTGAGCAGCAGAGGTTTCAGTGGTGGGAATCGGCTTCAACTGTCCTGAAAATAAAATTTAAATTTAAAATATTTTAAAAATGTAAACATTTAAAATAATTTAAATTTTTAATTTATGAGCCAAACACGTAAGATAAGATGAAGATCCTACAAATTTGTTTTTTTTTAATCTCATCTTTACTAATATTGTAACAATTTTAAAACTTTCCAGAAATATTATGCCACTTATTTATCTTTAATGATTTTCTTATTTGTGCTATCTGAATTGCTACGTGATCTGGTGGATTCGTACAGCATGGATATAGGATGTTTTAATTAAGACCTACAGCATGGTAACAGGCCCTTTCGGCTCACAAGCCTGTCCTGCTCAATTTACCCCCCCCCCTCACCCATTAACCTATACCTGCAGTATGTTTTGAATGGTGGGAGGAAACCGGAGCCCCCGAGGAAAACCCACGCAGACATGGGGAGAATGTATGTGTGGGATTCGAACCCTGGTCCGGTCCCCATCGCTGACGCTGCAAAAGCATTACGCAAACTGCTGCACCAACTGTGCCATTCACTGATTCTTACTAATCATCTCTCACCCATTTGTACTTATCCTTGCACTATTCCATAATATTCTCTTTTAACAACAATGTTACTGGGGCTGGTGGGATTGATGTTAAGGAGAGACTGGCCTGGATGGGATTCTTCTCTCTAAAGTGTAGGAGGCTGAGGGAGACATTATGGACATTTATAAAATCATCTGAGACATAGATGAAGTAAAAAGTCATCATAATTTTTCCAGGGAGAGGAATTTAAAACTTGCATAGATTTAAGGTAAAAGGAGAAAGATTTAAAGGGGTCATGAGGGGCACCATCTTCACACAGGGTGGCGGATATGTGCAAGAGGAAGTGGCTGAATATTGTACAGTTAAAATTTTCAAAAGTTATTTTAGAGATTTGTGGATGGGAAAGACTTGGAAGAAAATGGGTTGAATGTGAGCAGAAGGACCAGTTTAGGTGAATGTAAGGAAGACAATCTGCAGATACTGGGGTTTAGTGCAAAACACAGAAGTACTGGAAAAACTCCGCAGGTCACATGGCATCCATGACAAGTAAAAGGAAGTTGATGTTTTGGGCCTGAGCCCTTTGTCGGGTATGTTGAAAATCAGGCAGATGCTGGAGTTTTTTTTTTTAAAAAGGGAGGTGTGGCATTGTAGTCTAATAGGTAAGAGGATACAGGTGGGAGGTGAGAAGTGATAGGGAGAGAATGTGGGGCTGAGAAGGATAGGAGAGGGAAGGGGTGGAGAGCTGAAGGAAAGCAGACAGAGGAGTGGAGAGAGACTGGAGGAGGGGGGGGGCTAATGGTAATTGGAGATGCTAAGGTGGACAACTTGGTCAATGTGGATGTTTGGCCAAAGGGCCTGAAATAAACATGGAAGATACGGTTCTAATTCAGATTAAGCAGTTGATTGACAAATGCTGGAACAAATCACAGGGAAATAGTTGGATGTGACCCCTTGCGTCAACCTGAGAGGGTCAGCAGAATTTCCCCAAATGGCCTCCCCTTTGACAGTGTTGCACTCCCCCAGCGTTGCAGTGGATAGTACTCAAGGCTCTGAAGTAGGCTTTGAAATCACGGCCTCAGAGGTAAGAGAGTGCTATTCACAAAGGCACTGCCAGGAGCTTGCTACAGCAAGCTGCAAATTGTGTTGGGTGTATTCACTTGGTGGGGCCATCGTGTGCCAATTGCTAGCTCAGGATTTGTGCTGTCATCAAATTTCCTGCAGTCTTGATACTTGCTATAAGCCCTCCGCTCTTGCCATCTTCCTCTTCCTGCTTGGCTGTTAATGATAATGTTCTACCTTTTCTCTCAGATCAGAGTACAGTTTGAAATTAATATGTTAGAACTGTCACAGTTTTCCAATCAAAAGAAACCATGAAATTCTATTTGCTTTATGCTACATGAAAATGTAATCAATCAGCAATCTGCAGCCATTGCAGGTGACATCATTGCACTCACTCCAAAATGCTGTGGATTGGAAATTATTGAGCGTGGAGCAATATAATTATGCAAATTGTCTCAGAATTAAATATTCTGTGTTGATGTAAGAAAAATAAAACTGGCTGAGTCACCAGAATATTTATTTTTGTGTCTCATGTAATGCTATACTTGTGCAGCAAACCTGTGTATCTATTACAGGCAATTTCTGAGGAAATAGTATCTTGCGACTATTTCACTTTTTCAAATTAATTGCTGTTTTTGATTTGTCCTGTTCGATCATGAAATCCAGTTCCAAAGGATATTGGTTTATTTCATAAACAACTCTTTTTTATTTTTCCCTCTGGTGCAATGTTGAGGATTGTTGGGATTAGGTTGTTCGACACCTGCAGTTCGATGCTCTTTGATGTGATTGGCAAGCAAACCTTTGCTTTAGAATAGCAGCTGGTTCTTGAGTTGCCAGCTGGTTGGAGTTGGTGCTGGCTTGTTTGCATTGCCCATCCATTGCTGCCTCTTTTCTCCGTTGTGTATGCAAACAATATTCCTTTTAACCGTGCCCAGCCTTCACTGAACACTTATTTGACACCTAGCAATAGTCCTCTCTTCCTTGATATGTATAAATATCAGGTGTCCATGTGAACAGGATCTGAAAACTAAAGCCATGTGCTTCAAGTTGCTGTTATGGGATCACACCTTCAAGCCTGCAATACAGTCGCCCTGAATTCTATTAGCACTGCAGGACTGTTAGCATAGTTGCTTTGTGCGATGCTATTACAGAGTCATCCACCTGGGTTCGAATCCAGCATTGTCTTTAAGGAGTTTCTACCTTCTCCCAGTGTCTCTGTGAGTTTCCTTTGGATGCTTTGGTTTCCTTCCACCCTTCAAAACATATGGGGCTGTAGGTTATTTTGATTGTAATTGGGCAGCATGGGTTTAAAATGGCCAGAATCTGCTTTTCAACTGTGCTGTAAATAAAATTTAAGAACGTTTAAGATTTTGGTAGCAAATTCAAGCATATTTTTCATCCACGTATACCAGTACAACCTAACCAAACACCGTTCTCTGGTCCACAGTTCAGAACACTGCAAAACACATTGTACAGACAAATGATACGTATACACACTACATATTAAAATAAAACTTCTTCGTCAATAGTACAGTCATGGTGAGTTGTCTTTAGCAGTCTCACTGCCCATGGGAAGGAAATGTTCCTCAGCCTGGTGGATCTCTTTCCCAGTGGGAGTAACTGGAAGATGTGGTGTAGTAGGGGTCCTGCCTGATTTTTGTGAGCCTCCTTTAAACAACAATCTTTTTGAATCCTATTGATTTGGGTGGTGGGGTGGGTATAGGTGTGAGGCGACCCATGTGATCCTCTCTGCTGCTTTTATGGTCCTGTGGATTGACCTCCGATCCAATGCTCTACAGCAACTGCACCATTCTGTGATGTAGCCAGCCAAGAAGCTCTGTAAAAATCTTCAATGGAAAGATGACAGAATGGTAGCCTTGTCTGTCTCAGCCTTCTAAGGAAGTTCAGTCACTGTGGCTCCTTCCTGATAGGTGAAGGGATGTTATATGCCCAGGATAGGTCACTTCTTAAGTGGTCAAAGCATTAAGCTTTGCAAAACTGAAGAGTGAACAATCATGTCCATATGGTCCAACTAAATGTGGAACAGTCCTGAGGGAATGTGTGGCCTCCTGCTTTTCCTATGTTCTCACTTTTTCCATCCTTTGGGATTTGACATAAGGAAACATCCCTGGAAAGAAAGAGAACTTTAAAAAAAATACTCATCAATTCAATTAGCATCTGTGGAAGGAAGAGCAGAGTTGAATTTTCAAGTTGATGACCTTCCAGCAAAACTTGTGTCAGATTTAGGTTTTGGTTCAATCTATAACATTGAACCATCTCCTCTTTATGCATTTCTTGTTTCACTCCTGAAACTCTGGATTTCAATCCCTCTCCTTGCACTTCTCCTCCGGATTAGATGAAGATCCGGAATGTCTTCAGTCGTGACTTTTTATAATCTGGGCTCCTTTTTCAGATTCACCCAGCTTATTGTCATTCTGCTCCGAGAGGGAAGTTGATGTGTGTGGGTCAAATTATTGGCAGTTGCGGACGTCAGTGGAAAGTTTGCTGCACGGGAAGTAAAACAGATAAGATCAGCAAGTCATGCCTAGCTGGATGGAACTCCACTTCCAAAATTTAGTCTCCGTCGCCGCCTGCATCTCTAGAAAAGCTGGTCAAAAGCAAATGAGAAGGGATGAGTTTGATCTCAGGAGCTTTAACGGAATGGGTCACCCTTTTGAGTATGTTTATTGTCATGTACATGTGCAATGTACAGATGTATGAAATTTCTCTTTGCTGCAGCCACCCAAGGATGCAAGATGCATCACCACAATTACTTATCTAAATTAAACATGCTTTAATTTATACTGTGAAAATTAAAAAAAACAATCATGGAGGTTTTTGTTCTCATTGAGGTGATGACAACATATAGAACGTCGTTTGTGAAATTCACTTCCATTGATCTTATTGAGAAGAGAGCAAATTCTTTCATGAAGATGGTGACAGGATATTCCCTTTTGTTCGATTTCCTTTTTGATTTACGGTTTGAGGAGAGCTCCTTCCATGTTAAATGCAGTACATTAGCAACTTGTAAACAGCAAATATTAGGATGAATGTAAACCAGGCAGAGAAGACTGATTTATTCTTGTTGTTTTAACTCCAGTGCCTTGACAGTTGTCAGACGTCTTTATTAGTTCCATGATGAACACTAATGCATGACAGATAATTTTTTTTAGCAATGCAGGCCGGAGAAAATCGGGCAGTTGGAGTGGCAATCAATCGCTTTCAATTCAATTGATAACTAAGTGCAATACATCTCAGACCTGAATATCTAAAACAATTATTTTCCCAAAGGTTATATCAAGTAGAAAAGTGAAATATTAAGCACAGTAATTCCCTATTGTGTTTGCAGCCATCAAAACAAAAATCTTTATTAAAAGAGACTTTAAACAGTCCCCATCTGAAGGATGTTTACAGTGAGTAAAGCAGAAAATTATGATTTAGTGACGTATTATTTTACTTAATAGAATGCCGAGAGAGTATATGGAGCCAAGTTCTCTTCAACCAATTTTCATTTTGAACTGACAAAGATGGATGGAACATTGTCTTCTATTGCACACTGGGGAGTAAAAGCATTAATAAGGTCATTACCTCAGCCTGGGCAAGTGGGGAGAATGGTGAAATTAGCATGAGAGGCCATATTAAGCATATTCAGCCAATTGGCTCTCATGAGCCAATCAAGTCATTGGCCTTTCCCTCTCCACAGCAGTCCAATTAGCATCACCCCACCCCCTTCCCTAATTGGGCATTCACTGATTGGAAAATATTGTTTTTTTTTACATGCTTGTCTCTGACCCAGTTTTCTCATTCGAGGATGACTGAGGCCATTATTATTGGATGTGCATGTCCTTGGTCTACCGTTTCAGCGGCAATAACCTGCATTACTCTGGTGTCTCTCATGTGGAGAAACAACACCAAGGCATTTCACAGGAATGGCATCTAACCCAGCCATTCCCAAAGGGAGCCCTATGTCCCTGCCCACCTGTGATGGCCACAGCACATTTAACTAAAAGCCTCGTTTTCTTTTCATCTCCTGTAGTATAAATATTTTTTGGGTTTTTTTTAATGTAGTCAGTAGGAGAAGTTCGGAAGAAACCAAAATTCAACTGTTTCACAGGGAAGAGCTCTATAAACTTTGCCCAAGGGTCATCACAAAAAAAGGTAAAGAATGGCATCTCTAACCTAAAATGATTAGTGCAAAGCTATCAAAATGCCAGCTGTAATTACAGGTTGAAATGCCACTGTCTGAGGAGTTTGTATGTTTCCGTGACCTGCATTGGCTTTTCCCAGATGCTCTGGTTTCCTCCCATCTGCCAAAACATACAAAGTTGTTTGTTAATTGGGTGCCAGGTGTTTGAATGGCCAGAATCTGCTTCTACCATCCTGTTTCATTAAAAAGTAATGTCCTCACTGGACACCTTCTGAAATGCATTTATTTTCATATACATCAGTACGGTGTTCAGATCCACTAAAATTCCTATTTGCTGCAGCCATAAAGATGATATGTAAACAGTTCCATCTCCCTCTCTCTACACCAGTCATACTCAATGGTGGCTGAATGCACTCCCCCTCCCCTCCCCCCTCACAAATGTGCTGAGGCTCTTGGGGGTGGTGGGGGGAGCGTTCAGCCACCATTGAGTATGGCCGGTGTAGAGAGGGAGAGATGGAACTGTTTGCATACCATCTTTACACTCACACTTCCAGAATTAGCCAAGGCCTTATTTATGGAATAAGTTGGTGAGAAGGAAGGGTCAGGCTGGACTTTGTGGCATCATCACCTGTGATGAATGAGAAAAGATTGAAGCTATTTGCCTCTTGAGAAATCACGTGGCGGAGTTGTCGACACGTGAACAATGGTGTGTGTGTTGATGACTGTGTGTGATTGACGGCAGGCTGTGGAGCTGGCAAGGAATCAGTCTGATTGACTACATATTCCAACCAGACATTGAGGCAGGCAGGCAGCATTCCTGCAAATCTTTTAAATTAGAGGAAATTTTAATTACGCATCATCATGAAAGGCAGGATTTTAATTGATCTTTCTCCCTTCAGCATTGTCAGAAGATTGGATGAAAATTGTTGTGTGCGTGCATTATTACAGCACCAGGGTTCAAATCCTGCAGTGTCTGTAAGGAGTTGGTACATTCTCACCTGTCTACATGGGTTTCCTCTGGCTGCTCCAGTTTCCTCTTACCTTTCAAAAACATACAGAGGCTGTAGGTTAATTGGGGTATTTGTGTGGCATGGGCTTGTGGGCCAAAGGGGCTGTTACTATGGTATATGTCTAAATTTAAATTTAAACATATGCATTTTGACTGCAGCCATTGCCACACAATGTTCCACTTGTGTACACAGGACTTTCTGGGTCACTGATCTGGCCCTCGCAATTTTCATTACAACTGTTTACCAAGCTAAAAATGGCCTGTCTGCCCTCTCATGAAGGGTTAAAATGCTCCAGCGTGTGAAAAGAGAGATTGATCACCTTATCTTAAACTAAATAACAGGAGGCTTTAAGTGAATTGAGGGCACATTGATACTTTGTGCTATGCTCCTATATATTGGAAGAGAGCAAGGAAGCAATGAATACTGTCCTGGCCAGTTCTTAAATCCTAAAACTAACATCAACTAAAAGTTAAACATGATCCACTGGAGGAACTCATTGGGTTGAGCAGCAAGAGTGGGAGAAAGATGCATCAGGCCTGGTCTTAATGACTTTGAGACTTGATACAGGGTTTCGGCTCAGAACAGCAATGATTTATTTTCTCCCACTGATGCTGCTCAACGATTGAAGCTTGTTCAGCAGATTGTGCTTGTCTTCAGATCCCAGTGTCTGCAGTCTCCTGTGTGTATCCTTCCAACTAGAAGAGTTTGATGGCAACTTGTCTTTGCATACAGAATCATCTCAGAAGTGATATTTTTTGAGACTTGATGTGCAGCAGAGGGACGTTGACAGAGGATGGTGAAATCCTGGAACTCAATGCCTTGGAGGGTGAATTTAATGAGTAAATAGATGAATTTTTGAAAGAGCAGCGAAGTAACTAAAGGAAACTGGCGCAGGTAAGATGAGGCTTGGGAAAGATCAACAAGGCCATGTTGAAAAGTGGGGATAGGCTTAAGGGGCTGTGAAGCCTACTCGTGTTTTCTTTCAACCAATAACTTGGTGAAGGAGATGAGCTTTAAATCAGCCATCTTGACCTTTGTTAGGCTATGGCCCCTTAGGACTCTGTTGAAAGTTTATGGGCGATGGCGACTAGCATTGACCACACGAGACAGAGTGCAAGTAAAACGTTAGTTTTAATAGGCTAATATACACAGCTTGGCCTTGCCTCTGTGCAAGCCTAGGGCAGAATGAAGGAGAATGAGCAGCAACCAATTTATAGATGCAAGGTCGCCAGGTGGTGGTCCCTGGTGACCTAGTGGTGTAATAACATATGACTACAATGGGGCCCTTTCCTGTGGAGCAGTTAAGTTTAGTTGTTTTATTTTCCCTACTTCTCTCCTACCGACTTCATTAAAAAATACAAAAGTATTTTATGCTTCCTGTCCATGGCCCACCTTAAATGTGCTGTGGCCTCCAATCTGCCATAGAGATGCTTTAAATGGCATCTATTTAGGAAAAAGGGAAGGAATGAGGTGAAGGTTCCAAAAGGGGACAGGCGGCTGAAGGCATGGCTGTCAATGGAGCAGTGATTCAATCAAGAACGATTAGAAAGCCAGAGTTAAAGCTCTATCTCAGAGGGTTGTACGATTGAGGAAGGTTACTTAACATGGAAGGGAGTGATGTGAAAACAAGGAACCACCCATGCAAATTAAAGGTTTGCCTCATGAATGAGGGTCCATGATTTACATATTGTTATCGGCCAGGGAAAAGCAGTCAAGAGGATTTTGAACAGCCCTTTCTAGAGGGGGCAAGTTATGGCTGAGGGTTTCCATCAAGTCAGTTGATTCTCTAGAGGCAGATAAAGATGCTATTGCCAAGGATATGAGGCCTAAACTCATCCGGGTCAAATAAGAATTCCAAAGTGCAGAGAAACTGGCTCCATTTTGTACAGTTGCCTGGCAGATGGATTAAGTTGGTGTTAAGTGAACAGAACATTTGTGATAAGAAAGGAAAGCAAACAATATTTTCTCTCCAATCACGTTCAGATTTATTGTCCGAGGGCATACATGCAGACCAGGCAAAATCTATACTAATCGGTAGTGTAACTTGTACTCAAAAGAGAGACTTACAAAAGAGAGAAATGTAAACCAATAAAGAAATGTAAACCAACTGTGCATATGTAGAAAATAACTATTCCTTAATAAATAATGTGGAAAGTAAGAGTCCTTAAATGAGTTTCTCAGTCTGTGGTTTAGGAGTCTGCTGGTGGAGGGGTAGCAACTACATCTGAACCTCGTGGTATGAGTGTTGTGGCACCTATACTTGATCACAACAGCAAATACACAGCATGATTGTGGATGCTGGGGGTGGTTTTGCCTGTGGTGAACTGGGCTGTGCCCACTTTCTTCTGAAGGCCTTTCTGCTCAAGGGTACTGGTGCCCACATAACAGACTTGATGCAGCCAGACAGCATAGTTTCCACTACACATCTGTTGAAGTTTGCCAGGGTTTTGTGTGTCATACCAAGCCTCCACAAAATTAGGAGGACATAGAAGTGGTGACATGATTTATTCATAATATGTTGGTTCCAGGAAACCTCCTCCAAGACAATGACTCCCAGGAATTTAAATTTGCTCACCCTCTCCACCTGTGATTACTGAATCGTTTCCTGCTGGTTTTCCCTTCCTCAGTCAGCTCCTTGGTTTTGGTGACATTGAGTGAGAGGTTGTTGTTAGTACATCATTCAGCCAAGTTTTCAATCTCCCTCCTGTATGCTTATCCTGTATTTAGTTGGTTGAAATCTGGCTGTATCCAATGCTCTCTGTCAAACAAGAAATAACTTTGACTCAGTGGAGGGGAAAAGTGACATACTGAAGAAGAAATGTCTCTCAAAGGGTCCATCTCTTAGAGAACAGTCTGTGCAACTGCATCACCGCTTGGTTTGGAAGCTGTACCACCTCGGACTGCAAGATCTTGCAGAGGATAGTGAAGTCAGCTGAAAAGATCACTGGAGCCTTTCTTCCTACTACACTCAATGCAGATGAAAGGCAATAAACACTGTGAAGGACTCCACACACCCCTCATGTAAACTTCTGCCATCTGGTAGGAGGTACCGTAGCACTCGGGCCCTTGCGTCTAGATTGGGCAACAGTTACTTCTCCACCCTATCAGACTCCTGAATTCCCAGAACATATGTGGAGAGGATACCGTGGACTTTTACTGTATATGTCTTAATATCTTAGTGTGTTTAACTTCAATTCTAACTTTTGTAAATGTGCTCCATGGTCCTGGAGAAACATTATCTTGTCTTTACCATGCGAGCATGGTATGAACTTGGTATAAAGGTGACTTGACTTGCTACCTTGGATTTGCTCTAAGATGCTACATTCCCACATCAGTAATAACACTTGCTTCCTTTCTGTGTTTTATTTTGCTTCTGTCAATGTGAAGTGCTTGAATAAGAGCTTGACATTTCAAAAGAAACATTGATTTTTCTAACAGTAAGTATGTGCTCTTTTCAAAATAATCCATTTTAGATAATTGGGTGGAAAGAACAATCAAATATCTCCTGGAATATTGAATAATCTCCATATCCACTTAAATTTTTTTTAACTTTAAATTTATTTGCTGCAATATATTAATTATTCAAGGTAAACTGACAGGCCTACAGAGAAATGGGCATTACTGGTCAGCGAGCTCTAACTGTGCACATTTAAAAAAAAATCACTCTGCTGGTAATTTGAATTGAGCAGTAGAGAGAGAAAAACAAAAGATCACATTTGAGTCATTGAGGTCTGGGTACAAGTCTCGTGTACTGAGGCCATGCCACAATGTTGAAAAAGCTGCTTTGCAGATCAGGCTTTAAACAAAACCCTCATAAAAGATCTCAGGGCACTCATTTTGAAGAGGTAGAATTGGTTCTTGTATCATGACTAATAGTTATTATCAGATTATCTGCCCCTTGTAAATAGTGGATTTTGTGGGTGGTACCAACTGCAGCCACAAGATCTCCATCCTCAACTGATGGTCAGAACACTTCCAATCTCTTTTCAGTGCCAACCGCTTAGTCCAAGAATCCACCCTGCTCAACAGCCCTTAAGGCTAGAGCTGGATGAGGTCCTCACCCGGGAAGAGACATATAAGGCAATTGAACAACTGAAAAGTGGCAAAGCAGCAGGTATGGATGGAATCCCCGCAGAGGTCAGGAAGGCTGGCGGCAAAACTCTGCATGTCAAACTGCATGGGTTTTTCAAGCTTTGTTGGGACCGAGGAAAACTGCCTCAGGACCTTTGTGATGCCATCATCATCACCCTGTACAAAAACAAAGACGAGAAATCAGACTGCTCAAACTACAGGGGAATCACGCTGCTCTCCATTGCAAACAAAATCTTCGCTAGGATTCTCCTTAATAGTGTAATACCTAGTGTCGCCGAAAATGTTCTCCCAGAATCACAGTGCGGCTTTCGCGCAAACAGAGAAACTACTGACATGGTCTTTGCCCTCAGACAGCTCCAAGAAAAGTGCAGAGAACAAAACAAAGGACTCTACATCACCTTTGTTGACCTCACCAAAGCCTTCGACGCCGTGAGTAGGAAAGGGCTTTGGCAAATACTAGAGCGCCTCGGATGCCCCCCAAAGTTCCTCAACATGGTTATCCAACTGCACGAAAACCAACAAGGTCAGGTCAGATACAGCAATGAGCTCTCTGAACCCTTCTCCATTAACAATGGCGTGAAGCATGGCTGCATTCTCGCACCAACCCTCTTTTCAATCTTCTTCAGCATGATGCTGAAACAAGCCATGAAAGACCTCAAAAATGAAGACGCTGTTTACATCCGGTACCGCACGGATGGCGGTCTCTTCAATCTGAGGCACCTGCAAGCTCACACCAAGACACAAGAGCAACTTGTCCGTGAATTACTCTTTGCAAACGATGCCGCTTTAGTTGCCCATTCAGGGCCAGCTCTTCAGCGCTTGACATCCTGTTTTGCGGAAACTGCCTAATGTTTGGCCTGGAAGTCAGCCTGAAGAAAACTGAGGTCCTCCATCAGCCAGCTCTCCACCATGACTACCAGCCCCCCCACATCTCCATCGGGCACACAAAACTCAAAACGGTCAACCAGTTTACCTATCTCAGCTGCACCATTTCATCGGATGCAAGGATCGACAACGAGATAGACAACAGACTCGCCAAGGCAAATAGCGCCTTTGGAAGACTACACAAAAGAGTCTGGAAAAACAACCAATTGAAAAACCTCACAAAGATTAGCATATACAGAGCCGTTGTCATACCCACGCTCCTGTTCGGCTCCGAATCATGGGTCCTTTACCGGCATCACCTATGGCTCCTAGAACGCTTCCACCAGTGTTGTCTCCACTCCATCCTCAACATTCATTGGAGCAACTTCATCTCCAACATCGAAGTACTCAAGATGGCAGAGGCCGACAGCATCGAATCCATGCTGCTGAAGATCAAACTGCACTGGGTAGGTCACGTCTCCAGAATGGAGGACCATTGCCTTCCCAAGATCGTGTTTTATGGTGAGCTCTCCACTGGCCACCGAGACAGAGGTGCACCAAAGAAGAGGTACAAGGACTGCCTAAAGAAATCTCTTGGTGCCTGCCACATTGACCACCGCTAGTGGGCTGATATCGCCTTAAACCGTGCATCTTGGTGTCTCACAGTTCAGCGGGCAGCAACCTCCTTTGAAGAAGACCGCAGAGCCTACCTCACTGACAAAAGACAAAGGAGGAAAAATCCAACACTCAACCCCAACCAACCAATTTTCCCTTGCAACCGCTACAACCGTGTCTGCCTGTCCCGCATCGGACTTGTCAGCCACAAACGAGCCTGCAGCTGACATGGACAATACCCCTCCATAAATCTTCGTCCGCGAAGCCAAGCCAAAGAATCTGCCCCTTGTAAATAGTGGATTTTGTGGGTGGTACCAACTGCAGCCACAGCTGATAAAGGCAATGAGCTCCATCCAGCAGTGTATCGAGTGCCAGCCACTGTTGGTAGTTTTCCTACTATGAGCAACAAAGATTAAAGCCAGACCATGAGAGCTGAAGCAGGGAAGGTGTCAGCCACGCGTCATTATGTAGTTGAATCAGGTGAGGTCGTGCAATGCCTGCATTATAGAGGCCCCTTAAATTGGTCTAAGTCCCAATCTCTCCCAAGTGGACACCTGTGCCACAGAATCTCACCAGTTAGCTTATGATATCCAACAGTCTTGGGGGAGGATGCACCAGTGATCTCCTGAGTGAGTACATTCTTCATCCCAGATTGGGAATTCTTCAACAGATGGAAAAAGCTCATGGTGCATCCTGACTTTATAACAGTGATTATAATTCAGAAGTTTTTTATTTGTCAGGTGCCTTTGGATGTTCTGAAGGTAATGTGAAAGATATGAAAATGCTTATCATTCTTAACTTGCAAGTGACCACCTATTTATTTACAGCACAGATTCTTGTGGTCATAACACTGTGATGCTATTATGCCATTAGTACTATATCCTAGTGTATGTCTGGCCTGCCTCCTCCTGTAACTCCTCCCCCTAGAATTCCTCAATAAAGGTGATTATGCCCGAGTCCCTCCCTCAGTACACATCCTGGAACTGGGCCAGCAATTGGAGCATGTGTCCAGTCTTACAGTAATAAAAGCCTGTCTTGAAGTAACTCCAGTCTTTTGAGGTTATTGATAGTGTATCAATTGTCCATACTGTGGACCTTGGTTTTTGCTTTTGAATAGGCAGAGTGAAGTGTGAAACTTCCACAGGCTGCAGTGATTTCAAGAAATTTGACTGAATAGATTTTGGCCTGAGCCACTGGTGTTCAGTTAATTATAATCTCTGCTGTACCTCGGCTCTTGGCAATGGGGGTGGGATTTTAATGCTGTTTCAAATGCAATGAAAAGCATTGGGAATTCCAAGAAAGTTGTACATGAATAATTTTTTCTTTAAAAAGAAAGATTGTTCTTGGCCTTATCCAACGTTAGAGTGAGGTCAAATGTAAACTTGTGGAACAACCCCTCAGTAAATTAGGTGCAGAAAGTGGTAAAAAATTAAGAAGGAACAGTTGTGTCAGATAGAGAGAAATAGAGATATAGAGTGTGGATTAATGAGAGAGTGATTTAGAGAGTTGGACATGGCAGCCAAGGCGAGGGTATGCTCTTCCTGTAAGATGTGGGTTGTCAGGGAAGCCAGCAGTATCCCTGATGACTTCGTCTGGAAGAAGTGCATCCAGCTGCAGCCCCTGACAAACTGAGTTAAGGAATAGGAGCCAGAGTTGAATAAACTCCAAAACATTTAGGACATTATTACACCTGGTAGGCAGGAGGAGGGTAGATGAGCAACAGCAAGGAAGGGATCAGTCAGGTAGAGCAGGGCATTCCCCAAAAAAACAGTTTTGAACACTTTTGAGGGGGACGACCTATCATGCACAAGCCACAGCGTTCAGGTCTCTGGCATGGAGTCTGGTTCTGTGGCTGATAAGGGGAGGGATGAGCAGAGTTGAACTGTAGTGATAGGGGGACAGATAAGGGGATCTGTGGAGGAAATAAATTATCCCGAATAGTATGTGGCTTCCCTGGTGCCAGGATTTGCCATGTCTCAGCATTCTCATGAGGGAAGGTGAGCAGCCAGATGTTGTGATCCATATAGGGATGAACAACATGGGAAGGAAGGGTGAGGAGGTCCTGAAAAGAGAGTTCAGGGAATTGGGCACAAGGTTGAAGGAGTGGACCTCCAGGGTAGAGATCTCAGGTTTGCTACCTGTGCCATGTGCTAATGAGTTTAGCAATAGGAGGATAAAGCAGCTCAACGCGTGGCTAGAGACATCATGTAGGTGGGAAGGATTTGGGCTTCTAGATCATTGGGCTCACTTCCATGGAAAGTGGTATCTGAGGGGACAAATATCATTGTGGGCAGGTTTGCTAGTCGTGCTCCGGTGGGTTTAAACTAGATTTGTAGGGGGAGGGAAACCAGAGTGTTAGAGTAGATAGTGAGGTGGAAAAGGTCATGCAAGGACGATATGCATAGACATAAATCAAAGGTTTGTACATGATATAAATTTATTTCAATGCAAAAGTATTATTGGAAAGGCCATGGTTTAGGGCATGGATTGGAAGATGGGATTATGACATTATTGCTATAGGTGAGACTTGGTTGCATAAGGCAACTCAGTGTTCTGGGGTTAGAGTGGAAGGGATGAAAGGGGATATAGAGGGGCATTGTTAGACAGGGAAAATATCACAGGTGTGCTTAGACAGGACAGCCCAGAGGCCAAATAGGTGGAGTTGAGAAACAAAAGGTGTAATCACACTGATAGAAGTGTATTATAGACCACACAATAGTCAGAGAGAATTGGAGGAGCAAAACTATAAAGAGATAGCAGACTGATGTAAAAAAAAAACAGAAAATTGTGATATTAGGAGACTTTAATTTTCCATATATTGACTGAGACTCCCATACTATAAAAGGGCTGGATGGCTTGGAGTTTGTGAAATGTGTTCAGGAAAGTTTTCTAAATCAATAAATAGAGGTACCAACAAGAGAGGATGCAATACTTGTTCTTCAATTAGGGAACAAGACAGTCAGGTAACAGAAGTACATATAAGTGAACATTTTGGGTCCAGTGACCATAATGTGATTAGTTTCAAGTTAATTAAAGGCCTGGTCCTCGAGTTAAGATTCCAAATTGGAGAAAGCTCAATTTTGTGGAAATGAGAAGGGATCTAGAAGGGGTGGATTAGGATAAGTGTTTTCTGGCAAGGATGTGGTCAGTAAGTGGAAGACCTTTTAAAGGTCAAATTTTGAAAGTGCAGAGTTTGCATGTTCCTGTCAGGATTAAAGGAAAAGTTAATAGGCATAAGGAACCTTGGTTTTCAAGGGATATTGGCGAACTGGTTAAGAAGAGAGAAGTGTATAGCAGATATAGGCAACAAGGAACAAATGAGATACTTGAAGAGTACAGAAAACATAAGAGAATATTTAAGGAAATTAGGAAGGCAAAAAGAACTCATGAGGTTGCTTTGGCAGTTAATGTAAACCTGAAGAGGTTCTACAAATATGTTAAGAGTAAATGGATAGTAAGGGACAAAGTTGGCCTCCTAGAAGGTCAGAGTGGTCATCTATGTGTGGAGCCTCAAGAGATGGGAGAGATCTTTAAATGTTTTTATTAATGCATCAGTTTCCGCTCAAGAATCTGGTATAATGTATAAGGAAAGAAGGGAAACAAGCAGAAGTGGTATGGAACATATAGAGATTAAAGAGGAGGAGATGCTTACTGTCTGGCAGTGAGTGAATAAAGGTAGACAAATCCTTTGGGCTTTACTTGATATTCCCTTGGAACTTGAGTGAGACTAGTATAGAAATCGCAGGGGCCCTGGCAGAAATGCTTATAAACCTCCTTATCTAAGGGTGTGATGCCAGAGGATTGGAGGGTAGCTCATGTTGTTCCATTGCTTAAAAAGGGCTCCAAAAATAACTAGGAAATTGCAAGCCGGTGAGCCTGATATCAGCAGTAGGTAAATTATTGGAGGGTGTTCTAAGAGATAGGATTTTCAAGTATTTGGACAGCCAAGGGCTGATTAAGGATATTCAGCACGGCTTTGTGCATGGTAGGTCATGTTTAACAAATCTGGTAGAGTTTTTTGAGGATGTTACCAAGAAAGTAGACGAAGGAAAGGCTGTGGATGCTGTTTACCTGGACTTTAGTAAGGCCTTTGACATGGACCCACATGGGAGTTTAGTTCAGAAGGTTCAGACACTAGGTATCCATGGAAAAGTTGTAAACTGGATTTGAAATTGGTTGAATGGAAGAAGACAGAGTTTTAGTGGAAAATTGCTTCTCAGTCAGGAGGCCTGTGATTAGTGGTGTGCCTCAGGAATCCATTATGGGACATTGTTGTTTGTTATCTATATTAATAATCTGGATGATAATGTAGAAAATTGGATCAGCCAGTTTGTTAATGACACCAAAATTGGAGGTGTTGGGGTGAGTGAGGAAGGTTTTCAAAGCTCACAGAGGGATCTGGACCAACTGTAAAAATGGGCCTGAAGGTGGCAGATGGAATTTAATACAAAGAAGTGTGAAGTGTTGCATTTTGGAAGGACAAACCAAGGTAGGAGATACATAGAAAATGATAGGCACTGAAGAGTGCAGAGAAACAAAGGGGTCTGGAAAGTCAATACATAATTCCCTGAAAGTGGCATCACAGGTAGACAGGGTTGTGAAGAAAGATTTTTTGCAACTCACCCTTCATATATCAAAGTATTGAGTGCAGGAGTTTGGTTGTTATAGCAAAGTATACAAGATATTGGTGAGGTCAAATTTGGAGTATTGTGTGCAGTTCTGGTCATCAAACTACAGGAAGATTGAAAGAAATCAGAGAAGATTTACTAGGATGTTGCTGGGTCTTCAGGAATAGAGTAACAGGGTAAGATTAAATAGGTTAGGACTTTATTCCTTGGAGTGTAGATGAATGAGGGGAGACTTGATAGAGGTTTACAAAATTATGAAAGGTATAGACAGAATAAATAGAACTCTTTCCACTTAGATTAGGAAAGATAAATAAAGGAGGACATGCACATAGGGTGAAAAGGGAAACAATTAGGGGAACTTTTTCTCTCTGAGTAGTGGGAGTGTGGAGCGAGTACCATCTGACTTGGTAAATGCGGATTCATTCTTAAGTTTTAAAAGAAACTCGATAGGTGCATGGATGGGAGAGGTCTGGAGGGTTATGGAATGGGTGGAGGTCAGTGAGACTAGCAGTATGATGTTTTTGGCACAGACTAGAAGGGCCAATGACCTGTTTTCTGTGCTGTAGTGTTCTATCGTTCTATTCCTCTCTGACAGCTTTAAACCTAATTGCAAAGACTAAAATTATCCAATCGTACATAATACCCATCCTCATATGGTTCCACTATTTCCATCCCTTCCTTGCCTACTATCGACCTTTCTATTCTCTCAAACTTTCCCTTATCTCTTTTCCAGTCTCTCCACCTCTCCTGCCATGTCACATATCAATCTTTCCCTAAATTCTTCCTGCCCCCTTGATACATGATATTTCTCTCCCCCCCTCCCCACTCCCATTCTGCTTTAGTCTTCATAAAGTCCAAATGGTTGACTAAGCATTTCCACTGAGAGTTGCTGCTTGACCCACTGAGTCTGCTGAATGACCTACTGCTGGATGGGGTTCGTGGCCTTTTGACAGCTTCTCATTGCTTGTGACTGAATTGATAATAGAACAGAGAATGATGCTGTGCTGACTTGTGTCATCTACTCCACAACAAGATAATCCTTCTGTACCTATCACCCATAACTATATTTTCTTACATCCATATGCCTATCTTGGAGTCTTTTCAAGACTCTTTTATTGTCAAGTCATAAAACAGATGTCTTCTTTCTTTCTTTGGCTTGGCTTCGCGGATGAAGGGGTATGTCCACGTCTACTGCAGGCTCGTTGGTGACTGACAAGTCCGATGCGGGACAGGCAGACACGGTTGCAGCGGTTGCAAGGGAAAATTGGTGGGTTGAGGTTGGGTGTTGGGTTTTTCCTCCTTTGTCTTTTGTTAGTGAGGTGGGCTCTGAGGTCTTCTTCAAAGGAGTTTGCTGCCCGCCGAACTGTGAGGCGCCAAGATGCACGGTTGGAGGCGATATCAGCCCACTGGTGGTGGTCAATGTCGCAGGCGCCAAGAGATTTCTTTAAGCAGTCCTTGTACCTCTTCTTTGGTGCACCTCTGTCTCGGTGGCCAGTGGAGAGCTCGCCATAGAACACGATCTTGGGAAGGAGATGGTCGTCCATTCTGGAGATGTGACCCACCCAGTGCAGTTGGGTCTTCAGCAGCATGGATTCGATGCTTGCAGACTCTGCCAGCTCGAGTACTTCGATGTTGGTGATGAAGTCTTTCCAATGCATGTTGAGGATGGAGCAGAGACAGCGCTGATGGAAGCGTTCTAGGAGCTGTAGGTGATGCCAGTAGAGGACCCATGATTTGGAGCCGAACAGGAGCGTAGGTATGACAATGGCTCTGTACACGCTGATCTTTGTGTGTAATATTCCATAAAATTACATGATAATTATATGGTAGCCAGGAAGGAACTTAAGAAAGGACTAGGAGAGATCAAAGGGGTGGGGGGTGGCAGGGGCATGAGAAGGACTTGGCAAGTAGGATTAAGGAGAGCCCAAAAGCGTCGAATGAGTATGTGAACAGAAGGACGATGAGAATGAATGTGGGGCTGCTTAAGGATAAAGGAGACCACATGTGCCTGGAGGCAGCGGAGGTTGGAGAGGTCCTAAATGAATACTTTGCCTCAGTATTCACCAGAGAAAAGGACCCTGTTCAGGATGCAGTCAGAATAGAACAGGCTTGTGTGCTGGACGATATTGTGATAAAGGAAGACAAAATTTTGGATCTTCTTAAAAACATTTAATTTTGCTAAATCCCTGGGGCCAGACATTATCTATCCCTGGTCACTGTGATGAGGGAGGAAAGAGATTGCCAGGGTGCTGGCCATGATCTTTGAGTCTTCCTTGGCCACAAGGGAGGTGCCAGGGGACTGGAGAATGTGGACCCCTTGTTTAAAAATAGTAATGGGGAGAATCCTGTGAATTATAGGCATGTGAGTTTTGCATCAATGGTGTACAAACTATTGGAGAGGATTCTTAAGGATAGGATCTACGAGCAGGTGGAGAAATACCGTCTATTCAAGGATCGTCAGCACGGCTTTGTGAGGGGATTATTAATACCTCATAAGCCTAATTGAGTTTTTTGAGGAGGTAACAAAATAAATTGATGAAGGGAGGGCAGTCGATGTGGTCTATATGTATTTTAGTAAGGTATTTGGCAAAGTCCCCCATGGAAAATCAGTCAGAAAGCCATGGGGAATGGGATCTAAAGAACCTTTGGCTGTGTGGATTAAAAATTGGCTTGGATGTAGAAAGCTTGTAATTGTGCATGTAATGTATTCTGCCTGGAGGTCAATGACTAGTGGTGTTCTTCAATCTGCGGGGATCTGTTCTAGGATCCCTGCACTTTGATTTAAAAAAAAATAGATGACCAAGATGAAGTAGCAGAAGGATGGATCAGTAAGTTTGCAGATGATATGAAGGTACACTGAGTGGTGGATAATGCTGAAGGCATTGAGAAGGATGGAATTGAAAATGCACTAATCTCAGATGGGCATAGGGATGGCGGTTTATAGAGGGTGTAGAGACATGGAAATCATAAAATGACCCCATGACTTACCTGCAGGCTAGTTACATTGTGAACAGGTAGGGTATGAGTTTCCCAAAGGATCCAATCCTGGGCACACCCTTGTCAAGTTCATCCAAGCTGAGCGTCCAAGAGTTGATCGCTAGGTGGTGTGCTCAGAGATGCTTGTGGTGCCCAGCTGCTGGTGTTGGCTGTCAGTCTTGATTACAGTGAGGTGAGAAGAACCAACAATAGCAAAGTTAAAGGAAATGTAGTCACTTCCTTTGGGCTGAAGTTGCTTTCACGAGAAGCATAACTTTTTTTGCTAATCTGCTGAACACCATCCACAATGGGTAGGAAGAAATTTCCATTACATTTACCTATTTTGTGTTGATTATTTTTCATTTTGTATTTCCTCAGTACTTGAAGAATATAGGTAAGGAGATCTTTCTGTCACGAAAAGTGGCACATTATATTCCCTCTTGGCTTTTAATCACCTTCCACTGAACTCTGGAAATTTAGCCTTTTCATGTGTATTAGAGAAGCTTGGAATTAATTCTGAAGACAATGGAATGGACCTGAGAAAAAGTAATTTGAACTGGTGAATCAGCATTCTAACAATTGAAAGAAGTGAATGAGAAAAAGGAGAAATGCCTAGGTACCAAATCAGGTCAATTTAATAGCCTGAGGAATTTATACTGCAAAGTTTTCACTTCTCAGCAACCAGTGAACGGTTCCTGCAGGTAATTGTGTGGTGGGGCTAGATACAGTTATTTTAATGTAAACAGTTCTCTATTTATCTTGCGTTTTGAAAATCACTCCATAGGGACTCACCAGGAGTGGAGTGGAGTGGATCCCCTGTGCAACAAAATCTTGAGGGCACCATGTCTAGGAAAGGTTTAGCTGAATACGTACTTTCAAAAATAAAGCTCAGATGTTACAGGATATTGCATTTTGTCGTGTGCTGTGAAAAACTGCCTTATCTTTTCCAGAGGACTGCCCCTGGGCATGGTTTGATTATTCTTTTGAGATCTCACACATGTGGTAGAAGTGAAGTTCCTCAGTGGGCAAAATCTGAAATAACAACAGAAGATGATGGAGCTATAAAGAATCTGCTGGAGGAACTCAGCAGGTCAAGCAGCATCTGTGGGAGGAAGAGTATTGTGAATGTTTAAGCTCCGAACCCTTCAAGATTGGTGCTACAGACTGATAAATTGGCAGTTTCCTTGGTTCATCCTTTATTTCATCCACTTGTCCAACATTTTGCCAGTAGTGAGATCACAATCAAAGATGACGATCTTGGAAAACTCTGTCAGTGTTTGCATAAGATAGTGATGGGATTGTAGTCCGCAAAGGGCAAAGCCCCATGGTCTCTGAGAAACCAAGTCCTTGGCTTCTAACTGGGTGACATGGTTAGTGTAGTGGTTGGAGCAACACCCTCACAGTGACCCAGATTCATATCTGTTTGACCCACAGAGTTCCTCCAGTGTTGTTGCTCCAGATTCCAGTGTTTCTAGTGCCCTGTGTGACTAGAGAAAATGCTGAGATTGCTTAGCAGGTCAGGCCACAGTTGGGGGGAATGAAGGAAAGTGAGTTATTGAACAGGTTGGAAGCAAAATGACCAAGAGGGCAGTGTGAAGGAAATCATAATACTGCAGAAGATAGAAATAGGAAATTAAAAGTGAAAATGGCGGAAACACTAATCAGATCAGGGAGCACCTGCGAGAGAAACAAAGTTAAAGCTTCAGGTCAAAGGCTGTTTCTCGCTTCTGAGGAGGTGTGTAATTTGGTGGAAGGGGAATAAATCTGTGCTGCCCGATTATCCTGCCAGTATGTTTTTGGAGGGTGGGCAGTTCATAGGGAGAATGTATGAACACTCTATATTCAGTAGTGGGTTCAAACCCAGGTTGTTGGTGCTCTCATAGTATTGCTCCAACGACGACAGTAACCATGCCATCCAGTTAGAAGCCAAGGACTTGGTCTCTCTGACTATTTGACCCTCTGACTCCAATTGAATTGCTAAGTTACACAAACACTGACAGCATTTTCCAAGTTTCTCGTTCTCGATTGCGATCTCGCTACTGGCAAAACAAGGCACCTGTTGTAGAAATGGATGGAAGAAAAGCACATCTTTATCCTGCTTATAACTGTTGCTCAAATCTTGTCCAAGGAAGAGACGAAAGGGGAATTATTTTACAGAGTTACCAATAAAACACTAGTGCCATTATTTTGACACAGGTGATTGCACAATTGATAGAAACTCCTGTGCCTTAGGGCTTGGTTACTTGATAGTGGAGCTAATCACAGTGTACTTATATTCCTACCCACTGCCAATTGGATTGATTTAGAATGCTCTTAAACCATTTAGAGGCACTGAAATTAAGAAATAGAATATCCTTCAGTTCCTCTGAGGAGAGAATAGGCAGTGGGTAATTTTTCTCACCAGTGGAAAATGATAATGCTGTTCTTTAGTTACAATGTGAAGCATTCCAAAGCATTGCCCCACAGCTCAAGTGATGCAGGTTCAACCCTGAACTCCAGTCCTGTCCATGTGGAGTTTGCACCTTCTCCTTGTGAATGTGTGTTTTCCCCACATGCTGGTTGGGATGTTAATTGGTTCCTGTAACTTCCTTCTGGTTTTCAGACGAGTGGCAGAACCTGAAGGGAGTTGGAGTGTGGCAAGAATGTGAGCTAAACTAGGATTGGTGTTAAAATGGGTGCTTGGTTGTCAGTCAGGACGTGGTTGGTGCTGGACAGGCAGAGAAGATGGGAAAGGGGAGTGGAGCTGAGAGACAGTGGGGTGGGTGGAAAGAAGGGGGTGTGAAGTAGAATCCAGGTGGATGAGGAGAGAAAAATTGACCAAGGGGGAGTGGCTTACTTGAAATTTGTGAAATACAACATGCTGCCCCTCAAATGTGCATTTGGCCTCCCCTGGCAATGGAGGAGGCTGAAGATAGATGGATTCTTGAGGGAATGGGGAGGGGATTCAAGTGGCTGGCTACCATGAACACCATCAAAGCAATCTACTGGCACACTAGTCTCTCTCTCATGTTCTACATTCCCTCATGCTCAAGACCTCAGCCTGGGCTCTATATCCAAACTCTTCTCATTTATGGGAGACAGCTTGGAAGCTATTTCTTCACCCAAGCACAGTAAGTCTGCTGAGATCTCCAGCGAGAGGGTTGTAGAGGCTTGGTCGCTGAATGTGTTCAACTCTCTTGTGCAGTCGAGGGTTTTTTTTTTTAATTTCTCTTTCATTCACATCTCCCAAACTTTGGTCTTGCAAAAGTGCAGAGTATGATCTTGAGTCAACAATCATGAACTTCTCCATTATCTTGAATATCTGCAACAAATCCCATCGTTCCTTTGTCCTAAAGGATTCCTTGCCTCTTAGGATTTTCTTAATTAAAAATAAACCTCAAGGGAGTCTTCTTTCTCATGAAGTTTGTTGCAGAGACCAATGCCAGCCATTTGTTGATTTGTAAAAGCGATGTTTTCCCAGTATGCCTCATGAAGCATGATTTTGTAAACAAAAGTGACTGGACTAAATGTATAACAGGTATTTTGGTACACTGTATTCCAGAGGGAAGTGAGTAATAAGTTATTAAATCATACTCCAGATGGGAACTGTGAAAATTAGTGAATTAACTTTTATATATCATATATGTTTGCTTTGATAACTTCTCCCTTTCTTCCCATTCAAATGATTGTTCATTTTACATAAATCTATTGTGACTGCAGCTTTTCATGTGCATCCATCTATTCCGTGGCTAAATGATCTGTTCCTTTGTCTTGATGCTTCTCTTTAAAACATTGAGCATCTGTTAGCTCCCTATTTGCAGTGATGTATTGTGGTGATGTGAGGCCATCGGCAGTGCATGTTCCGCTCTCCACACCTCCCCGCTGTAACATCTCTGCTGATCTGCAAAAAACCTCCCAATACAAGAACCTTTTTGTGAACTTGGAGAGATGGTGTCTGTGAGATGATAAAAACTGTGGCCTTTCCAGAGAATTTACCTCCTCTGGTGAATGAAGAATGTATGTTGTCAGTTGATGGAGAACTTGTAAATGGTTTGAAAGCTGCAAGATGTGTCAGAAGAATAAGATAAGAACTGACAACTCAGTTCCTAACAGAAGTCTATTAACCTCTGATTTGAAAATTTTAACCCTCAGTTGGTTCTTTCTGGAGAATAATTCCGGAGCTCTACTTCGGTGTAGGTGAAGCAGTATTTTCTGACATCTCCTGAAACCTTGGTTTGACATTTCATCCCGTAGAGCAAATCCTTTATCTGCAGCTATCTATTTGTGTGACCTGGATGATGCTGAGAAGATGTTGCCTCACCCAGCGCTAGAATTTCAGAACAGGGGAGAGTCGCCTACTTGAGATGGGTAGGAAAAGGATTTCTTCTTCCAGAGAGTGGTTGATCTTTGTAAATTCTTTGATCCAGAGAGCTGTGGAAGTAGTCATTGAATATATTCGAGATCAAGATGCAGATTATCAGTCGAGAGGGTGATACCAAAAGATCACCAGCCGGCGTTGTCTCTATTAAGGGATTTCCTGGGGGTTTGCTTTACTTCTTCCTTGAAGAAGGGCTCAGGCCTGAAACATCAGCAATATATCCTTGTCTCGTATGGATGCTGAAAGACCAGCAGAGTTTCCCCAGCATTTTGCATGTTTTTACTCCAATAACAGTGTCTGCAAACTTTTGAGTTGCACAGGAAATTTACTGCCAGCAAGAGGCTCTTCTGCCCAAATGTGTCTGATGGCCGATTTATAAAAAAAAAAATATAAAAGTAGTTTCTCAGTGACACCTGTACTCGATCTTTGATCCTAAAATTCAAGATTATGTCCCATCATGGTTTAAATGTGATGAGGGTTGCTGCCACATGAGGAGTCAGCGAGCTTCACCCCTGTCACTCCCTGGGTGAAAATATTTATTCCACCTCATCTTCCACTTTATTGTCTCTTATCTTCACTTCCTGCTACCTCAGGCCAACAACAAACCTCTTAAAGGACGCATCTCCCCATTCATGCTCTGTTCTCCTCCCTCCCGTCACCCAGAAGATGCACAGGTCTGACTGCACACACTTCTAGATTCAAGGACATAGAACATAGAACAGTTCTTCCATTCACATTAGCTGATGCCTTGCACTGTTTAATGGTTCTTTCCTCTGTAACACTACAGCCTGCACATTTGTCTTGTGTGACACTATGCCCTGCCTACTTACTTTATTGGAACACAAAGTTTTTATTTTGCACCTCTTGTTTGGCTCTTCCAGCCCACGAGCCCTTGCTGCCCAATTACACCCAATTGACCTACAACCCCTGGTACATTTTGAATGGTCAGAGGAAACTAGATCACCCTGAGGAAACCCACGGGGAGAATGTGCAAACTTCTGATGGACAGTGCCAGATTTGAACACTGGTCCTGGTCGCTGGTGCTTAACAGCATTGTACTAACCACTATGCTAACTGTTTCTTGCCTGAATAGCACGCAAAACAAAGCATTTCACTCAATCTCTATGTGTGACAATAAATAATTCAATCCCATTAAGTTCTCCCACTTAATCTGTCTACCATTTAATACCATAGCCCCATTTTCCCTTGCCCCTCCGCTGAGGGAAATCATTCCTCTTTTTATTGACCTACTTGATTTTATGCAGCTCCATTTAGTTTCACATCAGCCTCTTCTGTTCCAAAGAAATCAGGCAGTCCAACTTTTCTTCATCACTCCAATCTTCGAGTCTTGACACTTCATGATTGTCTCCATTGCCAACGTATCTTTGTGGCAGAGTGGCGATCACATCTGGGCACAGTACTCCAGCTCTGATCAAACTGAATGTTGTCTTCACCTCTCACTCAATTTCACTGCTCTTGTATATCTGACTTACAAATCTTACAGCTTCAGGCCTTGAGAAGAGGTGCCAATAAGCAGATAAATTGTAAACCATAGAACTTTGCATAGAAATAGATTTGCATCATTGCAACTGGAACATTATAACACAAATGCCCCAGAAATTAGTAGAAGGGGAGGTGATCTCGCGTTCCAGTTGCTCTTGCTTGTTCCATTTCCTTGCACAGAAAATTACTCCATAATTGTTCTGTAAATTGGTGTTTGATATATTGGTTCACATGGGGTTGCAGCTGAGTTAATTTTTTTTAAAACTTTATTAATTCGTTCAAAATACAAATAATAGAAAACATATACAATAATTAACCATAAACATGAACATTATTTTTTTATATATATATGAATAAAAAGAAAAGAGAAAACCCTCTCCCCCCTTCAGCCAGCTCTCCTAAGGAGAACCATAAAGAAAAAAAAATTAAGAAAAATTAAACATACATATCAAGATCTAATCAACGTAAAATAAAATGTAAATATTCTGAATATAACAACCATTTATTAAGAAAAAATCTGTAATTATCATGCGAAACATATATAATTTTTTCCATTATTAAACAATATTTCATCTCATGCCATCTATTAATATCAATCATATTTGTATCTTTCCACGTACTAGCAATACATTTTTTCGCTACAGATAAAGCTAAAAAACAAAAGCAAGTTGAAATTTATCTAATCCCAAACCTTTAGAGGTTGCAAACTGCCCAGTAAAAATACTGTCGGATCTGAAGGTATTTTAATCTTATACAGATATTCTAAAAACAATTGAATTTTCTTCCAAAAAGATTGTATATGTATATATGACCAGACAGCATGAAAAAAAAGTTCAAACAGAATTACCACATCTAAAATGCAAATCTGATTCATGAAAACCATACTTTTTAAATTTTTCATGTGTTAAGTATAATTGATGTAGAAAATTATAATTAATCATTGCATAACATGCATTTATCAATCTAGTTACCCTATCATGACAGATATCTAACCAATCATCCTCGGAAAAAATAAAACCAATATCCACTTCCAATTTACTATTGGATTTATCCCAACCCTTTTTATCCATACCATCCTGTAGTATTTGATACATAGATGAAATATAACCCTTCTCTGGCACCTTCATAAGAAAAGTCTCAAATTTAGTCATTTCAGGTAAAATCATATCTCTACAAAACATATGTAAAAAGCAACATCAATTTTCATTTTCTTAATATACACTAAGACGTACTTATGCTTGATCGGACTTGAACATTAAAAGTAGCAAACTTCAACTTTGACATATCTACTAATATTACTAAATACCAATAATATCCTTATATGAAAACTCAAATCAACGTTTATAGGCCCTCCAATAGGAGAAAAAAGTCACAAATTTAAAGCTAACTAAAATGAAAATAAAAAGAAATAAAGAAAAAAAAAATCCCCCCCCCCCAAAAAAAGCTACCAAAGTAGTAATCCCTAAACAAAAATTGGGTGTGGGTCACCCACCAGTGGCTGATGACTAGTAGAACTTAAAGCAAATCTCTCCCTCCCCAGCCGAACAAAGAATAACATCAAAATATCATGATAACATAAAAAGTAAAATAAGAATTAAAAAAAATTCTTCTATTCATCCAAGAGATTCCAAACTTGAAGGTCCCATTTCAAAAGAAGTTGGACTCTTTCCATTCCCGTTTTTCCCATTTCTGCCATTTCTTCCATTTCCAGAACAACCAAATTTTTCTTTAGGAGACAATGGTGGACTACGTCTTTGACCTCTTATATCTGGCAATGAATCAGCAAAAATCATTGCTTCACGACCAGTGTCAAAAAACCGAGATTGATAGTCTCCATAAAACACCTTCAACACTGCCGGATAGCAAAAAGTAGACTTATAACCTTTACGTCACAAAACTTCTTTAACTGAATTAAATCGACGTCAACTTTGAATGACCTCTTGACTCAAATCAGGTTAAAAAAATTCTGCTATTCTGAATCAATAACAGAGTTTGTTGTCATCTCGCATTTTGCACCGCCAGTCGAAGTATTACTTCTCTATCCAAATAATTCAAACATCGAATTATTACAGATCTCGGTGGTTGACCAGGTAAAGGTGTTCTTCTTGAAGCTCTATGAGCTCTTTCCAGTACCAAGTCTCCAGAAAAAAATTCTTGCCCTAGTACTTGTGGGATCAGTCTTTAAAAAAAAATGAAGAAGATCTTGTCCTTCCATACCTTCTGGCAAACCAACGGTTTTCACATTATTCCTTCTGCTTTGATTCTCCAAGTAGTCTATTTTCCTCTCTAACACCTTCTCACATTCTCGCAATTCTATAACTGATTTTTCAACCTTCAACACTTTTTCTGTGTTAGAAACCACTTGCTGTTTACATTCCAAAAAAGCAGACTGAAATTTTTAAAAATCTTCACAAGATGCTTCCACACGTGTTTTAACTGTATTCAATTCTGAACTTGTATTAGCATTCATTTGGGCCATCTCATTCATTAAGGGTTGAATGACAGCATTTAACTGTATACATTGTAGCTCAGAAAAGCTCAGCCCTGCTTTCTCTGACATAGTGGCAGAACCAGGTAATTGCAGCTCCTGCTGCAACTCAACAAAAGGCATTTTAGAGGTTTTACTGCGGGTCTGGACTCCCAGTGACGGCACCCCGACTTCCTCAGGGGGTTACCGCTGGTCTCCCCCCACAGCTCATTGTTTTCTCGCAAAATCACGGAGGAAATCAAAATCTTCAGGTTGGAATGCTGCCTGAAGCATTTCAGACAATGGAGTCATCTTCCTGTGTGCTCCCTCTGTTAAAATCGAAAGGCTTCCAGAATCAGGATCCACGTCTTGGGAACACGCACCTTCCTCCAGAGAACAGGTAATTCCAGTGCTATCCTTCACTTGGTGAGTAGTAGACATTTTTTTTCAGCTTCCACAGACACTGAAGAAATTAAACCTGAGGCTGTAGCAAGTTGTTTAGGCCCCAAATCTTCAGTACTTCGAAAATGTAACTTCTTCTGCACTTGAGGTTTAATCTTTTTACCATTAATGGCCATAATAGTTCCTTAATACTTTAAACTAAAATTTAAGAAGTTTAAACTTGAAAACAAAGGGTTAAAAACCGGGTACTTAAAAGTCCGGCCAGAGAGGTCGAGATCACACGTCTAGACTCTATGCCATCTTGCCACGCCCCCAGCTGAGTTAAAATTATTAAAATTTCAGTAACAACTATTTTCATGGAGCTTACAGCTTTAAGATGGTAGAGCATCCCAGTGACACTGATGTGATAAAGATCAAAGCCCAGCTGTAAACCAACATCTGGTTTAGGAAATTGATTGCTTGAAGAGAATGTGGCTGTTGGAGTGCAACACAAAAGCCTGTAGACACTGAGATTGTCGAAAAAATACTGGAGTAACTCGACTTGTCTTGCAGCATCCATAGGAACGTTTCGGGCTTGAGCCTTCATCAAGGTATGAGCAAAATGTAGCCAGGTGCCATAACCGATGTTTTAGGCTTGAGCCTTTCGGGTGACTCCCTACATTTTTCCATACCTTGATGAAGGGCTCAAGCCCAAAATGTTGGTTAAGTATTTTGACCTTTGCAATATAAAGGACACTGCTTGACCTGCTGAGGTTTCCAGCAATTTTTTTTTACATTCTTCGTGGGGAACACAGACTGAAATCATAATTTTTAAAATATGTTTTTATGTGGTCAGTGGGAGAGAAGTACAGAAGAAACCAACTAAACTTGACTGTTTCACAGGGAAGGGGGGGGGGCCATCAACTTTGAGCAGATTCTTAAGGGGGCCGTAGCCAATAAAAAGTTGAAAATGACTGCTCTGGTGTGTCCTGTCATTCAATATGCTCATGACAGATCTTTGATGGCCTCGACAACTCCTCTGTATCAGTTCACCATCATTCAACTGCAGACAGTATTGCTCACAGCATTCCAAATGTGGCTTTGCTAATGCCCTGTACCATTTTGCCCCAGCTCCTGTACTCAGTGCCCTGACCGTGCCAACCTTCTTCATTACCCTGTCTGCCACTATCAAGGGAACTATGCACCTGTCCCCCTAGTCAGAAGCATCTCCACATTCCTTGATAACCTTTGGAACAAGAAAGCTGTTGCTCCGCTCTGAATGAACTCATTCATGAAACCTTTGCATTGTACTGGGGGAGGGAATCTTAAAGGTTCACTGTGTAAAGAAATTTCTCCACATCCTGCTCCTCAATGTGTGGGATTGCAGAGCTTTGATAGAAGGAAAGGAATGTACAGGCTGCCAGAGATGGCTGCAATTATGGCCCCAGCAATGGATAAGTTTCATTGTAAAACCCTCCCCCTATATCCTGCCTTCTTTTGGGTGTACTGGGCGAGACTGGTGTACACCCACAGGGCACATTCCCCCTCTTTGCCACACATGTCAGCACTGCTGCATCTTGTAAAATCATTAGAACTTCAAATTTTCTTTTGGACCATTCAGGACAATTTCCCCAAAATACTTTACTGCTCGTGTTGTATTTTTTCCCTTTGTAAATTGGGGAATAGTGTGGCCCAGAGTTCAAATTATAAACAGTAATATTCCACAAACAGTACCAAGAAAATCTGAGAAACAAAAGATGTAGATGCTGCTATCTGGAGGAAACGAGGAATTGCTGGAGGAACTCAACAGGTCAGACAGCATCCATGGGTAGAAATAGTCAGTCAATATTTCGGGTCTGAACCAGTAGCTAATGCCATCCTCATTGCCTATGCAATGTCTATAGGGTTTCTTCATGATATCCTTAGTGTCATCACTCCGACAGGACAGTCCGTTAACAGAGCATCCTTTATTGAGGAATTCAAACTATCTGGTCACATATCAAGTCATAGCACACTTGGTTCTTAAAGATATGCCCTTGTATACCATAGGCAGCAGCTGCGCGGCAGAACAAACTTTTTTTTATGACCTCTGGTATCATGTCCTTTTCTCAGAATGAATCCACAACCTTATGACTCAAAGCTGACACTGCACCCAGAGAGCTGCAGAGCAACACTGATACCCAGCTGCACCATAAGCTCTGAAAACTCCTGTGTTATTGAAAGTCATTCTGTAACCAAACAAACCGTGTTTCAAAATTACAGCTGGACTTTGTAGTTGCATGTTGTGCAAAGATTGCTTGCAGAAAGCTTGCTTTGATTGACTACTTATAGCAACTGTGGAAATATTTACCCTACAAATAAATGCTCCAGCTGAGACAGCAGAGTAAACAATGAGACAAATTCAGCCTCTCTCAAAAGCTTTGCAAACACTGTTCTTTTTTTTGTGAATGAACTAGGTGTGGTGCCACATTTAAACTGTTTATAGATATCAGTCTCCTGAAGGGACCTTAAAAAAGCAGTTGCTTTCTTGATCAGACTATAATCCAGAAGATGCCACCACTCACTTGGCTACCCCACAAAGTCTAGGCCACAAGACTCAGGAGTGCATTAGGGATATTAACATCTACTTCTACATAACATACCTTTGCTTCAATTTATTTCAAGATTTTCTTCTTGTTGTTGAATGTTTGTCTCTAATTTTTCTTTTCAATATTTTTATTGAAATTGAAATTCACCTAAAAAAATAGATACATAAAGAATACATATTAAAAGTTGAAAAAAAATAGAAAAGTACAGAATACACTACACTCAAAATTTCATCCACGTTACCCTGCATTCTTAATCAGTTCATATTATAGTTATAAATGGAAAATCTAATCCCACTACCAAAACTGAAGTTGTTTGGCATAGAAAAGAGGATAAAAAATCCCTGTCACAGTAATAAATTACCTTATTAACCAACGTCTCTGCATTAATACCAAATCAAATATTTTGAAAGTAATTCAAAATGGGTCCCCACAGTGTTTGAAAATTTAAATTCAAATCAGCTATTGAGCGTCGAATCTTCTCTAAATTTAAACATGACATAACGTTAAGTAACCTTTGAGCATGAATAAACAGCTCAATGTCCTTCCATCTCAGCAACATTGCCCGCCTAGCCATCAGAGAAATAAAAGCCAATACATACAAATCAGATGCATTAAATTATGCCTCTCTCTCTCTCCGATACCAAACAAAGCAGTTAAAGGATTAGACTTAAATGTACTTTAAAAAGTAGAGAAAGTGTTTGAAATACTTCCTTCCAGTATATCTTAAGACTTGAATGTGTCCAAAACATATGAATTAGTGAAGCATCTCCATTATTGCATCTGTCACAGCAATCTCTGCATAAAAGTGAGATAGCTTGACTTTGGACATGTGCTTCTGGACTACTTTAAATTGTAGGAGTGAGTGGCATGCACATAAAGATGAGATATTAACCAATTTAAAAACTATATTCCAAGTTTCTTCAGAGATTCTGAAACTGTAGGTCCTGTTCCCAGGCTTTTTAAATTTTGTCTAAAGGAGCCCCTCTTGTTCCCAACAACATGTTAGATATTGAACCATTATAAAAAGATTGCAAATTAAAACTTACCTCTATTAAATTCTTTTCAATCTCTTAGGGAATGTATGTAATTGAAATTGCAAAATATCTAATTTGTAAATTACAAAAACAAACGAAGCTATATTTAACTGACAGTTGTCAAAAGAAGCAAGACTTCCCTCAATAAATAAATCTTTAAAACATTTAATGCCTAACTATTACTATTCTTTAAAGACTACGTAAATCATAGAAGGTTTAAAAAAGTAATTAGAAAAAAATAGAACTAGAAAGAGAAAATTTCAGTAAGCCAAAATATTTTCTAAGCTGTATCCAGTTCCATAAATGATGTTCAACTACTGGATTTTCAGTTAATTTATTTAAAGATAAGGAAGTGGGGATTCAAGAAGAGAGAAAATTTAAAATTTTGTCACAGATTAGATTTACAGTTAATATAATATGACCAAAACACAAGGTTTCATATGATGACAGATCTAAACCTCCATTCTTTTTAAGTTTTTGATGGAGGTCTTTATTTAGGTGAGGGTGCTTGTTTTTCCATATATAAGATGAGATTGAGTCAAGGGAATCAAAAAAACAGGCGAAGCCTGAAAAAGATATATAAATTTAGTTAAGATATTCATTTTAATAAAATTGTTTTGACCAGTGATGAGGAAAGGGGTCACCAGTTTGATAATGCCCCCCTCATGTATTTTATTAAAGTGAGAAAAAAATATTTTGATAACTGTTTATAATTCTTAGTAATTGTTCCACCCAAATAAGTACATTGATTTCTTACAATTTTAAAAGGAAGGTTGGAATTAATTGGTGCCAAATTATTCAAAGGAAAGAATTCACTTTTATGTAAATTTAATTTCTAATCTGAAAATTGACTAAAATGAGAAAGTAAAGAAAGCATAAAAGACAATGAGGTCTCAAGATTAGAAATAAAAAGCAATACATGATCAGCATAAAGTGAAACTTGTGGGCAGTGCCCTTCTTTAAAATGCCAGTAACATAATTAGATTCTCAGAAAGCATTAGCTAAAGGGTCTAGAGCAAGGTCAAAAAGCACTGGACTTAAAGATAATCCTTGTCTGATTCCACATTGGAGTTTAAATGGTTTAGAAGTCTGAAAATTAGTAAGAATGCAAGCAAAGGGGGATAGATATAATAATTTAATCTGTTGAATAAGGTCGACCACAAAATTAAAAAAATCACCAGCTTCAAAGCAAACCCATTTGATCCCAAACCCTCAAAAATTGACTATTCATAGAAAAAGGAAGGTCTATTTTGATATAAAGTCATTTTTTTGAGAGATCAAATCTTTTCCACCTATTTTATAATTTATTTTGTTCCATAATTCAATTAAATGTCTCAGAAGAGGCACATCTCTAATTCCTGTTAATAATTTTGAATTCCATTTATAAATAAAATCCTGCATAGAATCTTCTCCTATTTTACTAGATTCTATTTTAACCCAGGCTAAGAATTTATCTAAATCAAACATCCCGTTAATAAATTTCAATTTAGCTGCTCTATAATAATTCTTAAAATGAGGAAGTTCCAGACCTCCTAATTCAAATTTCCAAGTCATTTTTTTCCCAAACTCTAGCACTCTTTCCTTTCCACAAAAACTTCTTAATACTTGAATGGAAATGCTTGAAGAATTTTTGAAGGATCCACAAGGAATTGACTGAAACAGATATTGAAATTGAAAAAAAATATTCATTTTAATACAATTCAGTCTACCTACTAAAGTTGAAGGAAATCATCCTACCTATTTAAATATTCTTAATTTTATTAAGGTAAATAATTCAATTTATACAGGTTATTTAAATCATAATCAACTTTAATTCCTCAATATTTAATTCCATCATCTAGCCACAAATTGAGCAAATTTCCTACACTGAGTATAATCCCCTTTAACCAAGGGTATAATTTCACTTTTGTCCCATTTAATCTTATAACTGATATTTCACCATATTCTTCTAATCTTGTATATAATTGAGGCAAATAATTTATAGGATCTATCATATAAACCAAAACATCATCAGCAAATAAATGAATCTTGTGTTCCTCTTGAACAAATTTTATACCTTTTAATATTAGCACCTTGCCTTATTAACTCTGCTAAATGTTCAATTGCTAAAACAAACAAAGCTGGAGATCAAAGACATCATTGTCTATTTGATCTAGTCAATGGAAAAGCAGAAGAAATTTGTCCATTAGTCACAACTTTAGCACAGGGATTTTTATATGAACTTTAAACCCAATTTATAAACCAAATTTTCCTAACACCTTAATAAATAATTCCATTCTAATCTATCAAAGGACTTCTCAGCATCTAAAGTTACTGCTGTTGGTAAATCACTTTTCTTTTGAAACATATGTAACAAACTAATCAATCTGGCAACATCATCTGCAGAACGACATCTTAGCAAAAATTGGCGACCCATATGAATTAAATTTGGTAAATATCTAGCCATTCTATTTTTTGTAATACCAATCTTTAAAAAAAAAATCCAGTCTGATAATCAGATAATAAGTGGCAAAATATTTTTTTCAAGTCCATGAGCCAAAACTTTGAATAAAATATTGGTATCAATGTTAAATAAAGAAATTGGTCTGTATGATGGCCAGTCTTAATTAGAATAAGCAAAATTGAAGCTTTATAAAAAGATTGTGGCAGCTTGCCCAACTTAAAAGAATTAGAAAAAAAACCCAGAGCATAGGTAAAGTGTAAGTAATGAAGAAAAAGCCTTATAAAATTCTCCAGAAAATCCAGACTTCACAGAATATAATGAACGTACAGTCTCAACAATTTCCTCATATGAAATGGGTTGATCTAATTTCTTTTGATCAGAAGCAGAAAGCACAGGAGAATTCAATTTATATAAAAAATATATTCATTACAATATTATCCTTAGGAGAGTTAGAACTATAAATTTCAGAATATTCAGAAATTTCTAAATGATCAGTTGTCATATCATCATCAGATTTGTGAATTTCTTTAATTTGCCATTTGGCTACTAAAGCTTTTAATTGAGTAGCCAATAGTTTACCTGTTTTATCTCCATGAATATATAATTGACCTTTCACCTTTTAAAAGTTGGCTTTCAATTGGATACATTAGAAGAAGATTATATTTAGTTGTAATTTCAATGTACCATTTATGCAGGGTCTAGAGCCAAAGCATATTTTTGATCTAATTGTTTCAGTTGGTTAGCGAAATCAGTTTTCTCTTTATTAGCCTTCTTCTTAATACTTGCAGTATAAGAAATAATTATCCCCCTAATAAAAGCTTTGAAAGTATCCCAGACAATTAGATTGGAAGTTTCTTCCACAGTAATTTTTTTCAAAAGTGAAAGGAATTTGTTCTTCCAAGAACTTGAGAAGATCTTCATCAGATAATAAGGTTGAATTAAAATGCCAATATCTGTTTATTTGGGGGATACCAGGGACATTTAAGAACATGGGAGCATTGTCAGAAATGACTATATTTTTATATTTACAACATCATGTAATATGTGTGATATGTGTGATTAATGTGAGGGGAAAAATATCTTCTGGATGAAAAAACACCAGACATCATCAATATCATTTTTATTTTCAAATTTTCAAATCACAGAAAAAGTACTATAAACCCTCCCTCCTATAACACCAAAAAACCCCACTGACAATCCTAAAAAAAACTTCCCCCAATCGCCCCCAAAAAACACAACAAAAATCAATATTCCCTGATTGGTGTGCCAAAATTATTACAATTAGTTAATTTCTATAGCCATACATTTCAAATAAAATCCCCACATATCAATAAAGAAAGAATAATTATTTTTCACATTGTATGTTAATTTTTCTAAATACAAACAAGATTGTAATTCATTATGCCATCTTCGCAAATTTAGTTGTACATCATTCTTCCATGTAACCACTGTACATTTTCTTGCTACTGCTAAAGCTAACTTTGAGAAAACTAAATATGGTTTAGGCATTCTTAAATTGACAAATGGGGCCTTATCATATCCCAATAAACATAACCTTGGATCCAACTGAATATCCTTTTTAAACAAATCTCTCAAAAATATTATAATTTCCTCCCAAAAGTATTTAATTTTCTTACACAACCAAACTTAATGTACAAAAGTACCAATCTGTTCTCCGCATCTAAAACAAATCTGTTGTACGAAATCCATATCTTTTCAATTTCTCAGGAGTTAAATATAATTGATGCAAAAAATTATAATTAACATTATTATATCTCACATTAATTAATTTTGTAACACTATCAACACACATTTGTGACCATTCTTCCTCTGCCAATACAATATTTAAATCTTTCTCCCATTTCTCTTTAATTTTATGCATATTTACTTTTTCCATTTTTTTTTCTTGTAACAAACTATACATATCAGAAATAAAACCTTTTTCACTTTTATCTTCAATCAATAATTCAAATTTCATTTGACTTGGCAAAATTAATTCCTTACCATATAATTTCTTTAAAAATTCTCGAAATTGATAGTAAGCAAACAGAGAATTTGACACTATACCATATTTCTCCTGTAATCTATTAAATGAAGAAAACCTCCCTGCTTCAAAACAATCTGTAACTTTTACTATTCCTTTATTTTTCCAATCCTTTAATTAAGGACTATTCATTGAAAAAGGAATTAATTTATTCTGATATATTTGTGATCTTATCGAAATCATCCCTTTATGCCATATAATTAAGTTACAATTATACCAAATATTCATTATATGGCATAAAACTGGTAAATCAAATTCTTGTACCAATAAAGCATTCCATTTATAAATAAAATATTTAATGTTACCTTCCAGGATCTGATCCATCTCTAGCTTTGCCCACCTAGGAGGTTGTTCGGTATCAAATAATCTATTAATAAATTTCAACTGAGCCACTTTGTAATAATTATAAAAACAGGGTAATTGCAAGCCACCTAATTCATAACTCCAAGTCATTTTTTTTAAAAAAGAAGCTCTTGATAATTTATCCTTCCATAAAAATAACCTAATTATCTTATTTATTTCCTTAAAAAACTTTTTTTGGTACCAAACATGGAATAGATTGAAAAAAATATTGTACTCGAGGATAAATATTCATCTTTATACAATTCACTCTTCCAATTAACATCAATGGTAAATCTTTCCATTTGTCTGAATCAATTTTAATCTTATTTAATAGAGGTACATAATTTAAATTAAACAAATCTTTATAATTTTTATTTACAACTACTCCTAAATATTTAATTTTATTTGACCATCTTAATTTAGTAATGTGTCTACAATCTTTATAATCTTCCATTAATGGTAAAATCTCACTCTTTTCCCAATTAACCTTATATCCCGATAATTTACCATACTTCAATAATTCCTGTAATGACTTTAATGAAACCTTTGGATCAGTTAAATATATCAAAACATCATCTGCAAATAAACTAATTTTATATTCATTATCCTTCACTCCAATTCCACTAATATCTAAATCTTGTCGAACCACCTGAGCTAAAGGTTCAATCACTAAAGCAAATAAAGCAAGTGAAAGAGGACAACCTTGTCTTGTAGAACAAGACAATTTAAAAGAATTTGAAATCTGACCATTTGTTAATACCCTTGCTGTAGGTCCCGCATATAAAGCCTCAATCCAACCTCATTTAAAAAAAAAAGGATGAAAATTAAAATTTTCCAATACTTTGAGAAAAATGTCCATTCGACTCGATCAAACAACTTCTCAGCATCTAAAGATACAACCATTGGTTGATAGTTTTGTTGCTTTGCTGCATTAATTAATGAAATCAACTTCACTATATTATAAGCTGAGTACCTGGCTTTAACAAAACCTACCTGATCAATGTGAACCAGTTTTGGTAAATAATTCATTAATCTATTAGCCAGAACTTTTCCCACCAATTTATAATTAGTATTTAATAATTATATCGGTCCATATGATGATACTTTTGAAGGATCTCTATCTTTTGGTGCTATAACTGTAATCAGTGCTCTTGAAAAAGACTCTGGAAATACACATGTTTCAGTTGCTTGTTTCAAAATATCTTTATATCATGGAAATAGTAAATCATTAAACTCTTTATAAAATTCCATTGTAAAACCATCTTCTCCATGAGATTTCCCATTAGGCATTGTTTGTAAAGCTTCCTTCAATTCTAATTCAGTAAATGAAATATCTAAGTTCTTAACTTCTGCTTCTTCCAACATTGGTAAATTTAAATTATCCAAAAATAAATCAATTTGATCAATATCCTGATTACCTTTTGATGTATACAGATTTTCATAGAATTAAAAAAATTCATCGTTAATATCTTTTTGTTTAGAAATAATTTCTCCATTCTTCCGAATGGCATTAATTGACCTTGATACTTGCTCAGTTTTAAGCTGCCATGCCAAAATCTTGTGTGCTCTTTCTCCCAATTCATAATAACATTGTTTACATCTCAATATTAATTTCTCATATTTATATGTTTGTAAATTATTATAGCATAACTTCAATTTGGATAACTGTATCTTATCATGTACATAATCTGTACATTTTTTCTGTAGCCTTTTCTCCAGACTTTCAATTTCTTTCTCCAAATTTGAACTTTCTAACTGATACTGTTTTTTTTTAATTTTTGTTGCATAACTAATGATTTATCCTCTTAAGTATGCTTTTAAAGCATCCCACAAAATAAGCTTACTTTGAACTGAATTTTGATTCATTTGTAGGTAAAAATTAATTTGATCTCTTATATATTTAACAAAATCTAGTCTTTTCAATAGCATTTCGTTAAAGCTCCATCGATAAGCTGTCTCTACCAATTCAGTACCTAAACATCTAATTAACAATAATGAATGATCTGACAATAATCTACTTTTATATTCTGCTAAATCAAATCTACCTTGTAAATGTGCAGAAATCAAAAATAAATCTACTCTGTGGAAAAAATGTTTTGTCAAGTTCAATAAAATGAATAATCTTTTTCCGTTGGGCTTAAATCCCTCCAAATTTCGACTAAATTCAAATCCTTCATCATTTCAAGCAATCTTTTCACCATCTTAGACCTTCTAACAGTTTTGGGAGATTTGTCCAACAATGAATCCAAACAGCAATTAAAATCCCCTCCCACCAATACATTTCCATTTGACCGATTCAAATTTAAAAATGCCTCTGAAATAAAAGTCTCATCGTCTTCATTTGGTGCATAAACATTTATTAAAGTCCAACTTTCAGAATTTTTTTTTACATTTAACACTCTTCCTGCATTTGCAAAAGAGGAATCTACCATAAAATATATTTTCCTATTAACTAGAATCTTCACCCCACCAGCTTTAGAATTAAATGACGACAAAATTACATGTCCAACCCAATCTCTTTTTAATTTTAAATGTTCTTTTTTCTGTTAAGTGAGTTTCTTGCAAAAATGCTATATCTACTTTTAATTTCGTAATATAATCTAAAATACGTTACCTCTTTATCGACAATTTAATCCCTTAACATTAAAGGTTGCAAAATTTAAATTACTCATTACAATCTATATAATGGCACCCAATCTTTCACTACTTACTTAAAGAAAAAACCCTTAAACAAAAAAAAAACCCTTAAATCCCCCTAACAAAATAACTGCAAGGCAGTAACCCCCTTATTAACCGGGTGCGGTTAATACCAACAGTGGCTGATGACTTTGGATTTAGTTGGAATACCATTCTCTCCCCAGTCAGAGAGCAAAGAAACCCTTCATTTATTGAATCCTTCCAGAATTTCTTCTTGCAAATCCATCAGTTGTTCAACTTCCAATTTCTTCTCAACTTTCCCATTTCCAACTTTATCCAACACCACCAACGGTTTCAATGCAAATTCCTGTGTCAACTTAGAATCTGGTAGAGAATTAGTAAAAGTTAAAGTTTCCTGTGGATTTTCAAACAACTGAGATTGACATTGCCCATAAAATATTTTTAAGATTGCTGGATATCTAAAAGTAGATCTGTAGCCTTTTTTCCATAAGACAGTTTTAGCAGAATTAAATTCTTTCTGTTTCATAATTATTTCCTGACTGAAATCCGCATAAAAAACCTTACTGATTTGAATTACCATTGGACCATTCATATGTGCCCGTAACACCGGGGCGCGTAAAATCATCTCATGATCTTGATACCTCAAACACCTCTCTAAAACAGCTCTAGGTGGTTGCCCTGGTAATGGTTTTTTTTCTTAACGCATGACGAGCTCTCTCTATCTCCAAACCTTCTGAAAAATGCTCTGTCCAAATACTTCAACAATCCATTCTTTAAAAAACTTTGTGGATTTACTCCCTCAAAACTTTCTGGTAACCCCACTATTTTAATATTATTCTGCCGACTTTGATTTTCTAATGAGTCCATCTTCTGTAAAAAAAATTATTCTTCTCAATCAGCCATCCGGCAACCGCTCCTTCCACTTGATCCACTCTATCTTCCACATTTTTAATTTTGTTTTTGACTTTATCCACCGCTGTCAAACATTTACTAACATCCACTTTCATTGATGCAATTTCACCAGACATATCAGTAATTTTAAGTCTAATATCAGAAAGTTGCCGGTCAACATTTTGAAAACTAATAGAAACATGGTCCATCAAACTCTCATTTTGTTTTGTTATAGTTTCCAACATAATTATTATATCAGAAGGGGGCATAGGACTGGTGGTGCCGGGAGACTTATATGGTGAAGATACTTTCAAAGATGTTGGGGTACCTTCCACTTTAGCTGCAGCTAGCAATAATTGATTATCTTCTGCTTCCAAGTAGTGTTCTAATTCTCGCGCATGCGCACTTCTGCCCACATCCCTGCAGCAACCGCATAGCGCTGGTAGGCCATCCCTGGCATGTCTCGCGTGTACTGTGCTAAAGACACCCAACGCGCCCAATGCAGATGGGCCACACATGTCGCAGGACTCCCTTAGTGACGTCAATGATGCGGCAGCAGCAACCCACCATCTTGCGTTGTCCTGTGCGTAGAAGATACCATCACTGTAGCCAACTTTGCTGATATAGGTCGCTGACTCTTCGGCTCCATCTCAACTTGAGTTTACGGCTTCAAATCTTCAGTAAGGCCTGTTTTTTTCCAACTCTTCCAACTTCTTAAAGTGTATTTTTTTCGAATGTTGAACTTGTTTTCTCTCGGTCAATTTTCTTCTCATATCATATACAGTCCTTTCATAAAGTTTTCAATCATATATTGTTTTTAAATTCGGGTTCTAAACTTTCTTACTGAGGAGAGATAAGCTCCCAAGTTTTCACCCTATGCCATCTTGCCATGCCCCCCAATAATATCACCTTTTTGTAAAAAAAATAAAGCTGATTTAATTCAACATGGCTGGTTTAGATGATGAGAAGTCTAAAGCCAGATCTATCCAGCAATTAATGTCTCCTCCTATCACTAATGAATAAAGGCTCAAGTCAGGCAGGGATGAAAAAAAATGTTCAAAATATCCATGGTCCTCATTCGGAGCATAAACATTAGCAAACCCTATCAATTTATTATATAATTTCCCTGTCCCGTTACCAAAGCAACCATTTGTATTTTACACAATGTTGTGTTGCACAAAGAGAATTGTATGGTCTATAAAAATCAATACTCCTCTGGTTTTAACCTGAAACAAAGAATGAAAATACTACCTGTTCCATCTTCTAAAAAGACACGTGTTGTGACTATTGCACACATGTGTTTCTTGCAAAAATATAATTGGGATCTTAAGATTTTTGTTTAAGTTAAAAATTATATATATTTTGTTTTACAGGATGATTCAAGCCTTTAACATTAAAAATAAGTAAGTTAGTAATTTGATTCATTTTAACTATTGTTTCAAAAGTTGAGACTGGCAAATAAGTGACTTATTCCAAGTATCAGGAACAGGCATTGAAAATATGATAATCAAAAACAGATGTGGCTTTTCAGAACCAAAACAGCTTCCAAGGAAATAATGACTCCACTCCCACACCTCCCTCCTCCCAAAGCCAGAAACCGGACCAATAGACAGACAACAAGCTACTAACTAAATTGCCCATCCCCAAAAGTTCCTGCTGGCAAAACTCCAATATTATAATGAAACCTTGAATGTTTTCCAGGTGAGACAAAACACAGTTATTGCAGCTAATGCCAAGGACAGAAATAGAGATAATCATTGTTTACACAATATTAATAATGCACATTAATCATTATTAACAAGGGAAAAACCTTAAAGTAGAGAATACACAGATATTAAAATATTAATTTAAATAGTTAAATCAGAATCAAAAAGCTTAACATTTTATAAGCTAAATGACTGAACAAAATATAGATGTCAAATTAAGAACTCTAATCAAAATGTATAAACTCTTAAGGCATTAATTCATTAAAACCTTAGTCTATTAGTTAAGCACTAAAAAATTCAAGAAGTGAAACAGCTACAGAGAATTAGATTTAATCAGATGTAGTGATAATAGGTCACAGATCTTCCAAAAAAATATGGGCTTCTTTGACAGAATGGAACCACTTCTTGAATTGTCCTTCAAAGTGGTTCGAAGGTGCACGAGAAAAATTAGAAAAGGCCTAACACCTTGACTGTAGAATTTTAACATGATCTTCATATAACACATTCACTTGTAACCTCGGGTGAATAATCTTCGACAATCTGAATCTTCTTCCCTTTGTATTCAATCGTTCCTCTGTGATGAGATTTACATATTAAAAAGCTCCTTAGTTTGAAATTCATGAAAACACATTATAACCAATTGAAGACTCTGACCAGGAGTTGGCTAAGGAGCCAGCGATCTATGTGCACAATCTATCACAGGGAGAGTCAGTAAAACTTCAGGTCCAAACAATTCTGATAGAAAACTTGCAAAAGTAATTCATAGGTTTTCGACCGTCAGTGGATTCTTCTAAGTCTCTAATTTGTAAGTTATTTCTTCTGCTTCTGTTTTCTAGGTTAATAATCTTCTGCAGCAATTTTTCAGGTTTTTGAAAACTTTTACAGAGCTTTTGCATATCATCTATTCTTCCATCCAAAACATTAGTGATTGCTTCATTATCTTGAATACGTTTTTGAAAATAATCCAATTTTGTATCCAACCTGCTTAAATTCGTTTTTGTGAATTGTTGTAATAATTCATCAGAGGATTATTTTCTGTTTTTGAAGCAATTCCATGATAGATTCCAAAGACACAGGAAGATCCTCTTCATTCCTAGTACCTTTAGTTCTCCTTGTAGTCATATTACAAACAATTACAGTCATTAATCCAAATGAATTCAGTTGGAAATATTAAGGTAAGTTGGAGCAACTTCAAAAAACTGCTACTCCATCAATGGCAAGCAGGAAGTTGTCTCTAATTTTTAAATATAGTTCTTTGAGAGAGGCGCAATTATCATTAAGCTGAGAGCTGAGACTGTATTGGCAAGTCTGTTGTACACATCAGTTCCTATGTGGGAGATCAGGGTGTGAGTGAATGCTTCCTCCCTTCCCCCCCCCACCACCCCAAATTTCTTTGCTATCATAAGTTGGGCAAGTAATTTAATGCGAAGTTATAAAGTCAAGCGCATTTTCTGTCGCCTTCCCTCCTTCTTGTCTGAACCAAGGTTGATGGTCTAGATTCGACCATTAACAGGGATAGGTTAAATTGACCTCACTGAGTCTCACTGCCAGGTTCTTGCAAAACCTTTGAGCTTCAAGTTTATTGTTGCATTGTATCTTGTACAGTGAGAGAGATACTTCTGTGAGGAGTCTGGCAGGTCGACTTGAACATTCATACAGTTGTTTGAAGTAGGAGGGAAAGAACACCATTGTCGAGCTGAGGGTTACAATGAGAAAGATCAATAGGTACAGAGCAGGGGCTGGAGGAGTGTATAATTCTGGGAATAATTCAGGAGCCTGATGGCTGCAGAGAAGAAATTGCCTTTAAGCCTGTTGATAAGTGTTTTCTCTCTTCCCTGGTGGGAAGAGGGAGAAGAGAATGTGTCTTGGGTATGATGGATTCTTCAGTATGTTGGCTGCCTTTCTGGGCAGTGTGAGGTGGAGATTGAAATTGATGGATGGGAGAGAGATTTGTGTGATGGTTTGAGCTGCATTCACCAACTTCTGTTGTGTGAAGCAGTTCCCATACCACACTGTGATGCTTTTCACCTGGTCCGCCTGAAGAAGTTGTTGCAGGATAAGGGAGGCATGCTGAACTTCATCTTCCAAGAAAGTAGAGGCACTGATGTGCTTTCTTTACTGTGAAGTCAACATAGCTGGTCCAGGTTAGATCACTGGACACTGAAATATCAGCTGAGTTCCTCCAGTATTTTGTTGTTTTTCCACTGGAAATATTAACTCCCAGGGACTTGAAGCTATCTTCTGACTCCATTTCAGCACCACTGATGCACATTCCTGCTGTTTGACCTTCTTGGCTCCTGCCCCAAAAAATAAAATGCTGCAGATACTCAAAATCTGAACTGTGAAACACTGAAAATGCTGGAATTTCTCAGCAGATCAGGTGGCATCCCTGGGGAGAGAAACAGGGATAAAGACCAGATCTCACCCTCAATAACTTCTCTTTTAACTCATCCTACTTCCTCCAAATCAAAGGGGTAGCCATGGATACCCGCAGATGTCCCAGCTAAACTTGCCCTTTTGTTGGCTGTGTGGAGAAATCCATGCTATAAGCCTACACTGGCAAAGCTCCCCAACTCTTCCTCCAATACATCGACAACTACTATGGAGCTGCCTCATGGACCCAAGATGGGATCATTGACTTTATCCACTTTGCTACTAATTTCCACCATGACTTCAGATTCACTTAGTCCATCTTGACCAACACTTTCCCCTTAATTGATCTCCCTTCTTCATCTCAGGAGGCAAACTCATGACCGATGTTTTCTACAAACCTGCTAACTCCTACAGTTACCTTGAGAATGCCTCTTCACACCTTTTCCCCTGTACAAATTCCATTCCTTCTTCACAATTCCTCCATCTCTGTCACATCCACTCCCAGGATGGGTCTTCCATGTCAGAAGAATTCTTCAAAGATTGTGACTTTCCTTCTCTGTCCATCAACTTGATTCTCTCTTGCATATCTTCCATTGCCCGCACATTTGTCCTGGCCCCCTCCCCCCTCTATCCACATGCAACAAGGATAGGATTCTAGGGTTTCCTCACATACCTATGTCCAACATGTCCTGAATTTCTTCCTCCTGCTTCATGGTCCCAAAGCTGGATGCGTCTTCCCCTCTCCACCTTCCGCAGGGACTGCTCCCTCCTCCACTCCTCACCTCCCATTAATTGCCCCTTTGTGACCACAGGAAGTGCTGCTCTTGCACCCATATCTCCTCCCTCACCACCATTCGGGCTCCCAAGCAGTCCTTCCAAGTGAAGGAAAACTTGTGAATCAGAAGAGGTCATCTTTCCACTGCATCAGAGAGACAGGACACAGACCCGGAGATCGCTTCGCTGAGCTCCTCAGCTCTGTCTGCTACAGTCGTGGGGATCTCCCAGTGGTCATCCATTTCAATTCTCCACCCCATTCCCTTGCTGGCATGTCTGACCATGGTCTCATGCACTGCAGGACTGGGATTGTCTGCCAATGAGAGAAACAGCACCTTGTATTCCATCTTGGCACCTTCCAACCAGGTGGAATTAACACTGATTTCTCCAGTTTCTGTTAGAACCCCCTCCCCTTTCTATCCCTATGATGTTTCTCCCTGTGTCTCTTTTCCTCTCCTCCAGCATTGCATTCACAGAGCAACCCCTTCCCGTGATCAATTCTCACCTTTCATGTCCTGGCCTCTTATCCATGCCCAATTGTCACCTTTTTTTCTGTTGGTCTGTGTTCCTCTTCCTCCCCTTAACCCCAGCTTTTTAATTCCGGGGCCTGCTTGCTTTTTACTTACATTTTAGTAAGAAAAAGATGGTCCCAGACCTGAAACGTCAATTTACCTCTTTACCTCCAATGGATGCTACAAGACCTGCTGAGTTCCTCTAGAATTTCTGTGTTTTTACTACAATCTGTGTCAGTAGACTTTCATGTTTCAATTCAACAAAGGGCCTTGGATTTTTATTATATAATTTATATGTTTTCTGTCAGTGCCTTCTGGTTGTTGAATTTATTTACAATAATTTTATTGCAGGAAGAGCATAGCTTGCAAAGACAGTTTTCAGTACCGGTCCTTCTTACCCCACGCTGAGCCATCACCCAATGTTATTGAAACAGAGGGTCGCCACCCCAGCAGCTTTAGTATTTCTTACACAACAAGATGAATCAGAGTACTTCATCCTAAAGCAGGTTAGAACTTTGTGAATGGTTCTATATGAATCCTTTCTCAGTGGACAAGAGGAATAAAGATGTTTCTTTTTGCATGTTTCTTCTCCTGGGTTTTAATGTCCAGGAGAACAATCTTTAATACAGAGAAGGTGTGGAATGAGCTGTCAGCTGAAATGGTGAATGCAGGCTCGATTTCAACATTTGGATGGGCACATTGATAGGAGGATATGAAGGGGTATTGTGCAGGTCAATGGGACAAGGCAGAACAAATAGTTTGGCACAGACTTGATGGAGAGAAGAGACTGCTACTCTGCTGTAGCATTCAATGGTTCTAATTAATAGAAACTTCAACGCAGAGGTGCTGGCAGTTCCACCTAATACGCTGGAAAATTTTCAGCTTAGTGTTATTTTTCAGCATTGCTTCATTGTGACTAGAATCCCAACTATATCATTGATTAAGATTCTGGAATGAATGGTTCTGTGGCCAAGTTGGCAAATGTTACCTTGATGAAGAGGCTTAAGCCCACAACTTGGGTTTGGTATCTTTTACTAAATACTGCTTGACATCATGAGTTTCTCCAGTATTTATTGCAAATGATACAAAAGTAGGTGGAGAAGCAGGTAGTGTTGAGGAAACAGGAAGGTCAGAAGGACTTAGATTAAGATAATGGGCAGAGAAGGGGTAAATTATGTGGGAAAGTATATGGTCATGCACTTTGGTAGAAGAAATAAATAGGCAGGCATTTTTTTTTTAAATGGAGAGATAGTTGAAAATTCCCAGATGCAAAGGGATCCAGGAGTCCTCATGCAGGATAGCTTGAAGGTAACCATGCAGGTTGAGTTGGTGGTGAAGAAGGCAAATGCAATGATAGCATTCTTTTCAAAAGGAATAGAGAGCAGGGATATGATAATGAGTCCTTGTAAGGCACTGATGATATCTCACAGAGTATTGTGAGCAGTTTTAGGCTCCTCATTTAAGAAAGGATGTGCGGATGATGGAGGCAGTTCAGAGGAGGTTCACAAGGATTATTCCCAGAATGAGAAGGTTATCACGCAAGGGGAGTTTGACAGCTCTTGGTCTTGTTGGAATTTAGGAGAATGGAGGGGGAGGAAGGTGGAATCTCATTGAAACATTTCAAAAATTGAAAGGCCTGAACAGAGTAGATGTAGAAAGATTGTTTCCCATGGTGGGAGAGTCTAGCACAAGAGGGCACAACTTCAGGATTGAAGGGCATCTGCTTAGAACAGCGATCGTGGAGTGATTTTTTTTCAGCCGGAGAGTGATGAATCTGTGGAATTTTTTGCTACAGGTGGTTGTAGATGCCAAATCATTGGGTATATTTAAGGCAGAAATTGTTTAGCCAGAGCATCAAAAATTATCAAGAGAAGGCTGGGCATATGGGCCGTGGGAAAAATGGATCAGCTGACGATTAAATGGTGGAACAGACTTGATGGGCTGAATAGCCAATTTCTTCTCCTGTTTCCATGGTGTTAAGGTCTTGCAGCATTTGGAGTATCTATGTTCAGTGTCAAACAATAGCTCAAAATTGATAGGCTAGTATCTGCCTGTGCATCAGGTTATGAGAGGCGTTGCAAAGGTAGATGGCATCTTTTTCCCATGCAGTGTCAGAGGAGGTGGTGAAGTGAGATTTAATCACTATGTGCAGGGGAGTAGATTTTGGATGGAGATGAGGAGGAACTGCTTTTTGCAGAGAGTTGTGAATCTGGAAATCTTTGCTCAAGGAAACAATAGTAGCTGCCTCATTAAATGTATTTAAGACTTTGTTTGCATGGTGGGAGAATTGTGTGGTGGGCAACAGGCAGCCAGGTGGAGCAGAGTCCACAGCCAAATCCCTCATGATCTTCTCGAATGGCAGAGCCTGATGGCCGACTCCTGCCCCTGACTCTTGTGCCCTTCTATTTAAGGGCATTTAGGCAGACACAATCCTAATACAAGTCATAGGGATTATCATTGATGGACAGAAAGAGCAGCATGAATGGAAGAAGGTGAAGAGCTCATTTCTTCACCACATAATTCCATGAAGATCAGTACTGTTGAAGATCAGTACTGTTGACCAGCTAGGAAAGAAAAGACCTGGAATCTGAAGTAAAAAAGCAATCATTTGGAGAAAATGTTGAGTGGAGCAATTGTTGATGTTTTGGCTTGGGGTTACTCCCCTCTTTCTCCTATCATCCAGCTCCCCACCCCTTTCATTTAGAAAGCCACCTCCCCCTTTTATTACCTCTCAGTATTTTACTCCTTCCCCCTCACCCTTCTCCACCAATGACCTGTTGCCCTGTGCTCCTTCCCTTGCCTCTCCCTCCTCACCCCACCTTTTCATTCAGGCAACTGCCTACTTTCTGCTCATACCTTGACGAAGGGCTCAGGCCCAAACATTGCTTTCTATAGACTGTCTGTGACCTGCTGTGTTTCTCCAGCACTTGTGCATTTTCAGTGTTTTCTGTTCTTAATTCAGATTTCCAGCATCTCCGGTTTTCACAGTTTAAAAATAAATTACAATTTGACTTTGACAGGGTACAAATCCATCCTGAGTCATCTGATGAAGTCACACACATATGCCTTACCCCTGTTTCCAAAATGTTGCTCAGTTGAAAGCAACATCAGAAATAAGAATAAACAAAAAATTCAACCTAATCCTAAACTTGGTGTGTACGATTGACGATAAATTCTTGCACTTTAATATCAGTCTTTTCTTGAAATTCCTTCCAAAGTGTCTTGATTAAATCTGTGTCAACTGGTATGATTATCATCCCAATGTTTATCGAACTTTTATCATCTGTGTCTTTGGAAAATTGCTGAATTGTGCTGCCGAGAAATCTGAGACTTGCTGGGAACTGGTGATTGTTCTGTGATTAGTTGCTGGAGTTTAACGCTTCAAAAATTTCAGAATATTGGAGACTAGGAGCGTCGAGTGAACTGGTGGGGTTCTGCAGCTTACTTCCCCACACTGCTTTACACAATCAGCAGTTTAAACCTGCTGAAACATCTACCCAAAGCAACTAGTCCATGGTGCTGGGGGTGGGGGGGGTGGAGATGTGGGGAGAAGTTGTACAATGTTTTGACATAGCCAGCAAGCAGAGTTCAAATCCAGTCGTCTATTAGATCCATATGCCTTCCAAACCTTTTCTGACAATGTAGTTGAATAAATGTCTTTTAAATGTTACAGTTGATCCTATTTCTACTGTTTCATTTGGCAGCTTGTTCTAAGTACCACCTCCCTCTGTGGGGAAAAAAATTGCCCCTCAGGTCTCTTTTTATTTATTTTTCTCTTTTAATCTACACCCTCTAGTTTTAGATTCCTCTACTCGGAGAAAAATTCTATAATTACTGTATATTTCAGCGTACGTTTATCTTCTTTTGAGATTTTTTTTGGGGGGGGGGGGTTTCAAGACTCGTACACCAAAATATTCAGTACTTTATCTGTAAGTACCTTGTTAGCCTCTTGCGCTCCAGTGAGAAAAGTCCCACCCATCCAGTTTCTCCTTCTAACTTAAACCCTCCAGAACTGTTTGCATTCCTGTGAATCTTTTCTGTGAAAATAAAAGTCTGCAGATGGTGTGATTGCAGGAAATCCTGGTGAACTCGGTAAGTTTCTCAGCTTCCATATGATATAAAGATATATAATCAATGTTTCGGGCCTGAGCCCTTCAAGTCTTGAATGTCTGTTATGTATCTTTCTTTGCCTCCTATGGATGCTGCAAGACCTGTTGAGTTCGTCCAGCATTTCTGTGACAATACTCCCAAGTGTGGTCATGTGCAGTTGTAAATCTGCATCCCACCCAGCTCCTGTACTCTGTGCCATGAACCAATGAAGGCAGGCAAGGATATGTGGGAGAAAGACAAAGTTTGTGGTTATTTAAGTTAGTTTTAACATTTTTAGTTATTTAAATACTGTGATTTAATAGTTTATGTGACATGAGTTTTCTTTCATGTCAGCTTAAGAATATAAGTGGCAAGACATAATGGCAAATGTGACTGTTTTGCCAAACTATTTAATGGTTGTAAACCTGGCACTGCACCTTGGAACAGGTGTCAAAGCTTTCTGCAGATTTGTGTTTGGGATTTGCTCTCACCCATCCACCGGAGAACAAGACCTCCGCAACATCTTGCGGCACATAGGGTCTTCAGTCAGGATGGCACAGCCATGGAAGCAATGCCTGTGTATATTCTGGATATCTAGCAAAATGCTGGTCTGGCCCATAATGTATCCCAAAACCTCTCTCCAGTCCATACAGAAAATTGTTTGACTGTAATGAGGTTATGTTTCTGCATTCTAGTGTGGGTGTTCACATGTATTCTAGGTGGCGGGTGTGTGTGCATATATTTAGTGGGGTGGACGAGATTCCTCTCTTTCCACCTTATCTATTTGCCAAATCACCTCTGTTCTCATGATATGATATGACATAAACTTGCTTCGAAAGCTGTGAATTTCCAGTAAAACTGATCTTGCAGTTGGACACTGTGCAGAATATCTGACGTAAAAATGTCGACTGAGACAATTTAAAAGAGTAATTGAGGAGATAACGGCTCTGCTCAGAGGCAGATTGCACCCCCCTATCACCATTTTCTATCTCGCATTGTATGGCATGGATGTTGCCTCTATTTGTTTTATGGTTTTGTATCAGAGGAGAAGAATTAATTCAGCATAACCATTCTGCATCTGATAATCTCTCAGTGCAAATTGCTTTATGATTATTGGGTATGTATCTTGGAGAGTCAGACAGAGATAGTAAGGGTAAATGTCAATAAACAAGGATTATGTAATGAGGAATAGATTTGACTGAAGATTACTTCTGCAAAATTGCCACCAGTTAATCAGGATACGAGGACCCAATGGATGCATGTGACCTGTGGATCTGCGAATGCCAAGCTGCCAATTCAGTCATTTGCACCTTAATTCTCTTGCATATCTCCTTGAATAAAAGCAAACAATAAAGTTGAATAAAAAAAGAGGCAAATGTGATGGTTCTGTTGGCATTGACTTTCTTTGAGAATGTGGAGGTTGTTTTTACTTTGAGCTGCACTCATCAGCTTGTTGATGTGATCATCAGTCATGCACCTGTTTGTTAAAAAAGATTTATGATATAGTAAGCCATTTTCAACTCTGAGTGACAGGAGACTAAGGTTGAATGAGGAAAATGATTTCTTTAGAACTGCACATTGAGGGCATGGTTGTGTTAGGAATTAAAGTACCTTTAAAGAAATTGCTCGAGACAAAAATTGAGAACAAAGAACATTTATTACTACAACAATGCAAAGTTGGGTGCTTCCCCTTACCCTGGGAATACACACACACACTGGGGCTCACCCAACTTTTATACAGTTGATTTCAGTGTAGGAATACCCTCCCCCTTACATTCTTCTGCCTCCTGCTGGAGAGGTTTGGCATTAGGCAATCCTGCCTGCCTACGTGCAATTTCAGTATACTTGGAGAACCAGGGGGGGGTATCCTGTCGGTGTCCCTTCATGTCATTGTCCTTATTCACACCTTCCTGATTCTCGGGGCTACAGTCTCTTGATATGTAGAGTTGACTCATTCTATCTAGGGTTGGCTAATTTCATATGTATAAATCTGTGTATGGTTAGCTAATTAGAAATGTATGACTTGGTACTTCTGTCCAGGGCTAGGAGACCCTTATCTGATCCAGACTACCTCAACTTCCTACATTCTATTGTACCTTACCATTCCTTATCTTAGTCTTATGGTCTTGTCACAAAGACTAGAAGATTCTTATGTTAATCGTGCTGACTCTGCTTTCCTGCATCCTAAGCCCCAAGCTTATCCTGTTTGAACTGGTTACAGCCATTTTACTGATGAACTTTAGTTTCTTCCATGTTCATAATTTTAGATCAATTTTCCCATCTCTCACAGTTGCAAAACGAGCAAATTACATTGTCATTACCAGAAAATATGATTTTAATGTAAGTGATGCCATTTTTAAAAAAAATAGCTGTGCATTAAAACAAAAGTTTTTATTCCCTAGAGCAGACATGAATAAACTTGAAACTGTTGAGCCTGAGTGGGTGTTGAATTTACATTGCCCTGTACCATAGACTATTTCTATTTGAAAGCTCCATCAATTTCCAATTCCAGTGACACATGCAAATCACATTGCCCAGCTACCTATTAGGAGACCCACAAATGTAAAGCAACATTTTAGTTTGCAGGAACAGACATATTTGGCTGGTGTTGTAATGGGAGGAGCCCTGGTATGAAATCTGCTGCATTTCAACCCTTCAGTGGTGCATTATGTGCCAATGGTTCATCGTAACTGCGGATAAAATGCAGGCTTCACCAGTGACAATCTCATTTTAAGTGTGTTTTCCCTGCTCTTACTTTGTGATGGTGAGAATCACTTCGGAGAGTCCAAGAGTTAACGAGCCTGGACACGTTTTATTGACAAACAATAATCATTATTTACACATGGGAACACACACAGCACCAACACACAGTTCATCTGCATCGGACGCAACTAAATCTGATGATCGCAACTCCCAACGGATCACTTCTAATCACTATTCCTGAATGTAAATGCGAGGATTAAACTAACAGTACCCAACACCACTTGCTCACTAGCAGGCATGGCACCCCGATTAAGGTATAATTAACTGTAAGCAACAATGAGTAAGACACGACCGTCTTACTTGGATATGCACCACAATAACCTTTAGTGGCACATGCTTTGCAACTGGTTTTCTAGCATCACCCACAGTTTTCAACTTGCAGTGGAGCTAGGGTTCATTCCCAGGAGTAAACAAGAAAGAGTGGCTTCACATGGTGTGTTTTCGGCTAGTGAGCTGGCTCAGGTGTGCCCCCGTGATCTAAGGTGTGGAGAAGAACCAATTACATTTCAGCCTCACCTGTGGATGAGGTAATTTCTGACCAGGTCCCCACTGAAGATGTCAGGTGGCCTTCCATATGACATACCTTCAGGTGGTGACCTACTTTCTTCACTGAAGGTGCTTTTGGACAGGAAGTTCCCGGATTTCCACTCCACAAACATGAAGCCTGCACATCTGAAAACCCATAATAGAACTATGACTAAGTCTCAAGCTCTATGGAGCCACACAGCATGGATCAGGCCCTTCAGTCCTTCCATCTATGCTAACAATGATGGGATTCTTGGTCAATCCCATTTGCCTGCATTTAATTCCTCTAAACCCTTCCTGTCTATCTGTCTAAATGTCTTTTGAATGTCCAAATCATACCCACTTCTATAGCTTCTCCTGACTGCTCATTCCAGATGGTGAAAAGTTTGCTCTCCAGGTCCCTCTTAAATTCTCACTTTCCCTCATGTGCTCGAGTTCTAGAATTATTCACTCTGGGGAAATAGACTGTGGGGGCTCTCATTATCTCTACACCTCATTTTATATCTCTCTGTAAGGTCACTCAGTCTCCTGTACTTCAGGGAATAAAGACCTATGGTATAGTTAGTGTAGCGGTTAGTGCAATGCTGTTATAGCACCACAGACAGGAACCAGGGTTCGAATCTGGCACTGTCTGTAAGATATTTATATGTTCTCTTCATGTCTGCGCAAGTTTCCTCCAGGTTCTCCAGTTTCCTCCCATCATTCGAAACGTACCGGGCTGTTGGTCAATTCGGAGGCACAGACTAGTGGGTCGAAAGGGCCTGTTACTGTGCTGTATGTCTGAAGTTATTCAAATTAAGCAGCATCTCCTTCTTGAATTGAATTAAATTGTTTATTGTCACATCTACTAAGTCATAATGAAAAGCATTGTTTTGCGTTCTCCCCAGGCACGTGAACTCATACAACAGGTTGTGCAATAATAATTAAGAAAACAATAGAGGGAATGGTGTAATACACAAAAGTACTGGAGAAATTCAGCACAGGTCCCACAGGATCCATAGAGAGCAAAAGGCATTTGATGTTTTGGGCCTGAGCCCTTCTTCAGGGGCACTGAAAATCAAGCCGAAGCCTCAATAATAAGATGGGGAGGAGGAAGGAGGGAAAGTGGGAGGAACGCAAGACTACATATGACAGATGAATACAGGATAGGAGCTGAGAGGAAGAGGGGGAAGAAGGTGGAGAAAGATGCTGCCTAATAGAAGGAAGGGAAGGGGTAGAAAGCTCAAGAAAGGGAGACAGGGATGAAGGAAAGTGAGAGAATGGAAAATGGAGGTCGACATTAATACTGTCTGTTTGGGGATTGCGGTGTTAAAATATTCACATAATGCAGTATATTTAAAACCAATGTTAAATCTGTTTTCTTATTTTTTATTTCATTGGCTGCTGTATCATCTGTTTCCAATGGGAGTTCCATTTGAGTCTGATGACAGCAAGAAAGAATCAATCCTTGGTTATGAAAGTTGGTGTTTTCAAGCACATGCATCTTCTACCAGACAAGAGAAGGGAGCACGCCCCGGGTAGGAAGGGTCATTTAACATTTTTTTTAGTTTCCCGAGGCAGTGGGAAGGTATGGATGGATTACTGAAGCCCTCCAGTTCCTATGGCATCCTTGGACTAGTTGAAGAACTGGGTTCCCATGAACCTACTGCATCCATCCAGATAATTGGTTGATATTTGTGCAGAAAAATTTTGGAGTAAAAAAAAGAGCTCAGGCACTTAGCTGCGCTTCTGTGAGTTTCTTAATTTGCTTCTGTCATTGTTAATTCTACCAGGGTTAATTACGAGAAATTAAGGAGCTGCCATGAACATACTGCATCTATCCCACTCTTATGAAGCCTGCGTTGTTCTGTGAGATAGTTTGTTCATTAATTTGGATTTCCCCAAGGGCTGTAAGCAGGCAAGCTCTCCAAATATGAATCTTCAGCTGCCCTTGCAGAAACAGCAGAGATAGGAGATTGACTGTTCCAGTTTTATTGCTCCTAGTGTATGATGAACAGTGAAGATGTAACTTTGCTCATGGCAGACAAAAAAAATAATGTGTACGCTTGAGTTGCAGACTTTAGAATATTAAAATATAACGGGCATTTGTATGACAACTTTGTATGTTGTTGAACTGTTTTAAACCACTGCTAACACAGAGCACATCATTTATTTAGCACTCTTTCATCACTCCTCGTTAAAATAAGAGAAATACCCCAGTTTAAAATATGGCGGAGAGGGAAAGGGGCAGAGAGTGTATCAGTCATGGTGAAGAATGTATGTTGTCCTCATTAGAGTTAGGAAGGATAGCACTGCCAGGGCATGCATTCATGTGTTGCACAATGCTGTCAGTCCCTGTGTCCATCCTTCTCCCTCGCTGACCCAAGATGAGATGTAGGACCGGTATCACCAACGGTGCAGGGTGAGCTGTGCTCGAGAATTGGGCTGTAGCCCCAATGTGTCTGGGGTCGGTGTCACAGGGGCGCTCCTGTGCTCATGAGGAGAGAGATAAGCTGCTTTCCAAATGGCCTGAGCACTTACCAACACAAGGAGAGCAAAACCTGATTTAAATTTTATTGCCCTGTCTGCATGCCATTCACTACACACTCACAGCTTTTGGTCACAGCTTTTCCATGAACCGAATGCTGAAGAGTTTTCTTCAGAATCCATAAATTTGTACTGAAACCAAAATGTTATTAATTAGCTGTATCCCTCTACGGAAAGTGTACTTCTTTGTCGCACCTCTTATAGGGGGGAGATGGAAATAACCCCATCTCTGTTTGATATTGAATTGTTTATTTTCTTATGTCCCAAGAAACATGAAAACTTTGTTTACATGTCATCCAGACAAGTCAATCCATACTTAAGTATTTGGTAATAATAAAACAAATGTGCAGGGTGTAGTATTACAGTTAGCATAAAACAGTGGTTGAATTAGTATTACTATGGCAAAATAAAACACTGCAGGGGCCTCATCTTTTACTCTCTGAAGCCCTATACATGAGTCTAACAATAGCAAGAAAGGAACTATCCTTGAATCTGGAGGCCTGTTTTTTCGAGCTCGTGTATCTTCTGCCTGACAGAAGTGGGGAGAAGAGAGTGTGACTGGGGTGGGATGGATCCGTAAAAATATTGATAGCTTTCCCTCGACAACCAGTGATGTACAGTGCCCTCCATAATATTTGGGATAAAGACACATTTTTCCTTTATTTTCCCCTGTTCTCCACAGTTTTAATTTGTAATCAAACAATTCACATTTAATTAAAGTGCACATTTCAGATTTTATTCAAGGTTATTTGTATACATTTTGGTTTGACCAGGTAGAAATTACAGCACTTTTTAATACATAGTCCCTTCATTTCAGGGCACCATAGTGTTTGGGACATTTGACTTCACAGGTGCTTGTGAGTACTCAGGTATATTTAATTGTTTAATTGGTGCAAGTAGGAAAGAACTTGGCTTGCTTCAAAGCTTTTGATCACTTTTGGAATTTGTAGTTGCCATTTTTCAACATGAGAACCAGAGTTAGGCCAATGAAAGACAAAGAACCCATTATGAGGCTCCAAAACAAGAAACAATAGGAAGAAATATACCCCAAACCTTAGGATTACCAAAATCAACTATTTAGAACATCATTAAGAAGAAAAATGCACTGGTGAATTCAGTAATCGCAAAGGGACACCTCCACTGTGTTCCAAGGAACACCTCCACTGTGATGACAGAAGAATTCTCATCATAATGAAGAAAAATCCCCAAATGAATGTCCAACAGATCAGAAACATTCTTCAGGAGACAGCTGTGGATATACCGATGACTACTGTCTGCAGAAGACTGTTGACAGAAATTCAGAGGATACACTGCTAGGTGCAAACCGTGGCAAAGGTGGTCTGCTTTGGATCTTGGGCAGTTCCCAGCACTTTGAGACAGGTTAATCTTAGTCTCATCTATCCACAAGACCTTTTTGCCAGAATTTTGCAGGTTCTTTTAAATACTTGGCAAACTGTAATCTGGCCATCCTCTCTTGCGGTTAACTAGTAGTTTGCATCTTGCAGTGTAACCTCTATTTCTGTTCATGAAGTTTTCTGCAGACAAAAGGCATTGACATATCCACACCTGCCTCCTGAAGTGTATCTTTGATCTGTCGGACATATGTTTGGTGATTTTTCTTCATGATGATGAGAATTCTTCTGTCATCAGCAGGAGGTCTTCCTCGGAATGTCAGTCATGTTGAAATTACTGAAATACATTTTGTAACCTATTCCACAACAATAAACATAATCCTTCCCTACCTCACCCCCATAACCCTCTATTTTTCTTGCATGTATGTGCCTATGTAAGAGTCCCTAATATACGAGCTTCCACCACTGTGACCGGCAATGATACCCTGATATGAGGGAGGGAAGGTTTTGATTATTAAATAGGTTTATATGGGTCAGCTCAATGTCATGAGCTAAAGGGCCTGAACTGTGCTGTAATGTTCTATGTACCTTCCCACTTGTCCCTTAGCCTGTGCTCCTCTTCCTCTCTCCCCCCTCCACCTTCTTATTTAGGTGTCAACCTGTCTTTTTTTTTGCCAGATTCCTGACAAAGGACTCAGGCCCAAAACATCAGTTGCCTTTTACTTCCTCTGGATACAGTCTGACCTGCTGAGTTTCTCTAGCACTTTTTTTGATAAACTCCACTCATTTCTAATTCCATCATTCGAAGTTATAAATTAACTTCAGTTGAGATGGTTGATAAACCACCCTTCTGATGTATCTGTGAACCTTGCCAGATGCTTGAGTTTAAATTTAGTTCCCAGAGTTTAAATTCTCCAATTTCTTAAGTGCGTGCAGATATGTTGGAACCTGCAGCTACAAATAAATGTAAATTAATGCAAACATTTAGTTTGACTTTCTGCATGGTGCTTGACAATCTTTTAGTGGGCAAAAGTAAAGCCAAAGGGTATTGCATGCTGGATGAAAAGTGAAATGCTGGAAAGCCATTAATTTGTATTTTACCTCGGGTCAATCTAACACACTCACTGCTAATACTGTATATTTTATATTTAAAAAAATTAATATCATGTGAGCGGGGGAGACGGCAGACTCCAGGCATTCACTGCGCCCTATGGTACGGGGGCTGAGGGGCGCGGTCTCATCAGGGACCGAGGGTCGGGGCTGCAGGTGAGCCTCGGCAGACTGGGGGCTGAGGGACGTCGACTGGGGGCTGAGGAACACGGCTGCAGGCGAGCCTCGGCGTCCACTCCTAATGAAGTATTTTTGAAGTTTATGTACCAGAATCGTGCAGGAAACGTGGCAGTCCCAGTACAAAAATATCCTCTGAAGAACTGTGTAATCTGACATATGGGCATAGTTAGGTTTAAGTTTAAATGTACTTATTATGAAATGATTAGTGCAGTGCAGTGGAGTTCTTCTGCGAATAGGTTATCTCTAACATGCATGCAGCCGCAGAAAGAGCACCATTTACATTACCATGACAATTAAGATCAATTAGAACCAAGCAAAGGCAGCATTACAGCACAGTAATGGGGTTCATTCAGGAAGAAACAGTCTTTAAACTTGTGCACTTCATACTTTTAAGCTGTCTTCCCCCAAAGGAGGGGGGAGAGGAGAGTGTGCTGGGGGCTATGATGGGTCTTTTCAGCTGCCCTTCCTAGACTGTATGGGATATAACGAGAGTCCATGAAAGGGAGCGAAATTAGTGTAATGTTCTGAGTTGCATTCGCTACCTTCTGCCGCTTCTTTCATTGTTGAGCAGAGCAGCTCCTGTCCCGTGCTATAATGCGCCCAGTCTGCTCTTGTTGGTGCACCTAGAGAAGTTGTTGAAGGATAAGGGGGACATTCAAAACTTCCTTAGTCTTCTGAGAAAATAGAAGTATTGGTGCTTTCTTGACAGCCGCATCGATGTTCTTGTCCCAAGTGAGGTAATTGGGCATGCAGTATTTAGTCCCAAGAACTTGAAGCTGTCCTCTCTTTCAAGTTCAGTTTAATTAATATGGACAGGGGTGTAGACTCTATCCCTTCTCCTTTATTCTGTTAGATGCTCCTCGACTTATTATGGGGTTGCACCATTGTAAGTCAAAAAAGAATACTGCACTTACCATTTTTTTTGCAATTATATTTTGAATACCTTTATTCCACACTGACAAAAACCATTAGCGCACACAGCTGAAACCACACAGTGCATGAAGAATGTTTGAAGCATTGAACAAAAGTTAATTACTGGATGGTGGGGATGCTAAAGAGAGTAGCGTACCGCATATTCCTAGCACGGGAATTCGGAATTGAAAGTATGGATTCGAACCATCGTAACTTCAAAAAGAATCGTAAGTCGGACCATTGTAAGTAGGGGAGCACCTGTAATGTTGGCACCATGCCACTGAACTTTCAGTCTTCTTCCTGTATTTCAGTGCTGGCCCATTACTGTGGTGTAGTCAGTAAATCTGAGGATGGAATTGTGATGAGAATAGGTTTATGGATTTAAAGAGTAACCAGTCCTGGACATGCGTTAGTAGAAAACGGTGATCTTTATTACACGTGGGGGGATTTGTAACTGGGAGCAACCTCACTCAGCAATAATACATATCGGGCATTGGTTAATCATTGATAATCTCAACTTCCAATGATGAAGAGAGGGTTCAACAATCAATGCCCATCACCCCTCACTCACTAGCAGTCATGGCACACAGAGTAAATAAAAGGTACAAATCTGGCTACGATCTCCAATGGGTGAGATGCTGCCGACTTCCCCAGGTACCTGCCACAAATAGACCCTACCCTGTATTGGCATGCATCTCACAACTGGTTCTCCAGCATCTCCCATGGCTCACAACCTGGATCGATCCTCACAATCGATTTTTTGGTGTCGCCTGTAGTCCTCAACCTGGATTGGAGCTCAGGGATAGTCTCAAGGGAACAAAGAGAGCAATTGGCTCCACATGATGGCCTTTATGCTGCAGCTTGCTAGAAGGACTAGCCCAGGTACACCAACTGCATGGCAGCCTCACTTGTGGATGGATTTAACCTTGATTGGTATGGGGAAATGTCTTTGAACCTGCCTGGCTAGTCAGATGACCTCCAGGAGCAAGCATATGGAAATTCCTTTGTTCAGACCAGTTTTCAGATTTATTGTCAGAGTACATTCATGACATCACTAATACTGAGTTTTTTTTCTGTGGGCGAGGCAGAATTACCACTGAATGGTAGTGTAAATTAAACTGTACACAGCAAATACATATAAAATAAAACAAATCAATAAAGTGCACAAGTAAGAGTCCTTAAATGGTCCCTGATTGAGTTTGTTGTTGAAGATGTGGATGGTGAAGGGGGTAGCAGCTGTTCCTGAACCTGGTGGTGTGAGTCTTGTGGCATCTACACCTCTTTCCTGATGTCAGCAGTAAGAACAGAGCGTGTGCTGGGTGATGTGGATCTTTGATGATTACTTTGATGGTAGCATTCCCTGTAGATGTTCTCGATAGTGGGGAGGGTTTTGCCTGTGATGTCCTTGGCTATATCCACTACCTTTTTGGAGGGCTTTACACTCAGGGGTATTGGTGTCCCCATAGGAGACTGTGATGCAGCTGGTCAGCACACTTTCTACCACACATTTGTAGACATTTACCAGGGTTTCTAATGTCATAGCAAACCTCTGCAAACTCCTGAGGAAGTAGAGGAGCTGACCTGCTTTCTTCATGATGCTATTAGTCTGATGGGTCCAGAAAAGATCATTTGAGATGGTGACTCCCAAGAACTTAAATGTTCTCACCCTCTTCACTTCCGATCCCCCAATGATCACTGGATTGTATGCCTTTGGTTTTATCTTCCTGAAGTCAACAATAAGCTCCTTAGTTTTGGTGACATTGAGTGCAAAGTTGTTGTTGGACCAGTTTCCCATCTGACCTGTTGGATACTCCTTCGGATAACAGGAATGGAACTGTATTTAGCTGAACTGTTGTGGGTGTGGAGGGAGTGAGGTAGTGGGAGCAGAAATAGGCCTTTCAGCCCTGAACCATTCAAGAAGATCCCACTGTTTTGATTGCATCCTTAGCTCCCTATGCCTGCATAACCACCGTGGTCTATCGTGCCTACATTGATCAAGAATTTATCTACCTTTATCGCTTCGACCTTTGAGGAAGAAGGATTTGAGAGAACATTGAATGTCCTCAATTCTCTTCAATGGAAACGTCACTGGTCCCGGATCAGAGTCAGCTTTATTGTTGTGAACAAGTGCCATTAAATTGGTTGTTTGGTGGCAACAGTATTCTGCATTACAGGTACAAAAACTACTATAAATTACAATTCTATAAATACAACATTTAAAGATAAATAAATAAATAGCGTGAAATTGAGATATCAGGTGTTGACAGGTTCATTCTCCATTGAACAATCGGATGTCAGAAGTGAAGAAGCTGTTTTTGTAATGTTGGGTGTTTGTCTTCAGGCTCCTGTACCTCCTTCCTGATGGTAGCAGTGAGAAGAGGGCATGGCCTGGATGGTGAGGGTCCTTGAGGATAGAGGCTGCTTTCTTGAGACACCGCCTCTTGAGGATGTCCTAGGTGGAGTGAGGATTAATGCCCACGATGGGGCTTACTCTCCATATTGTGAGTCAGAGCGCTCTCCATGGTACACGTGTAGAAGTTTACAAGAGTCTTTGATGACATTCCAAATGCCCCAAACTCTGCACTATGTACAGCCACTAGTGAGCTTTCTTCATGATAGATCTTTTGAGATGTTGGCACCCAGGAATTTAAATTTCCTTACCCTCTCCACTGATAGCCCCTCAGTGAGGAATGATTCAGCTTTCCTAAACTGCACAATGAATTCCTTAGGTTTGCTAATGTTGAGTGCAAACTAACATTTTTGTGACACCACTCAATTAGCTCACTCTTGGACACTTCCTTGTTGCCATTTGTGATTCTGCCAATGACCGTGGTGTCATTGGCAAATTTGTAGATGACATATTGATTGTGCCTAGCTACAGTCATGTGTGTAAAGGAGAATATAGCAGTGGGCTAAGCTCAACATTAGCAAAGCACTCAACATCCACATGTGTGCTACATAGCTGATGGTTCTGCACAGCTATCCCTTTGTGACAAGCATCTCACCCCTTCCTCTGAAAACAGTAGCCCCTTTTCACACCATTGATTCTGTGTTGGTTAACTGGCTAATTTAGCAGGCCCATTCCTGGTAATTGTGAGGTGTGAAATGTTCCAATGTGGCAGGGCGAGTTGAATTCAACTGGGCTCTGACACTTGTTGGGGACAAGTGTTAGAGCCCAGCTGAGTTAACTCACTAATCACTTTCTGGCAGTGTGAAAGCACAAGCTGCTTTTGAATTGTTGTGCTGGAGAAGAGACCCACCTTAAAATGCAGGGTTGTCGATTAACCAGGTAAATCATGGTGCAATGGGAAAGGTTCCTAAGTGCAGCATGCCCGGTAAGTTTTCCTGCTTCCTAGGAGGGTTGGCAGTGTGAAAGAGGCTACCGACTATTTTCAGGAGGAAGCCCAGGAAACATGACTTAGTCCTCATTGAGAACGCTGTAGTGGAGAGGGTCAAGAACTTCAAATTCTTGGTGTCAACCTCTCCAAGGATCTGTCCTGGAGCCTCCACATTGATGCAATCACAAAGAAGGTTTGCTATATTTTGTGAGGTGTCTGAGGAGAGTCATTATGTCACTGAAGACTCTCGTAAACTGCTACAGATGTACTGGAGAGAATTAAGGCTGGTTGTATCACTGCCTAGTATGAAGACGCCAACTCTCAGGACAAGAAATAAACTCCAGAGGACAGCCTGCGACATCATGGGGTCATCTACATGAGGCGTTTTCTTAAAAAAAGCAGTCTCTATCCTCAAAGACACTCACCACCACCTAGGCCACGCCCTCTTCACTCAGCAGGGGAAATGGTACAGAGTCTAAAGACAAGCACTCAGCAGCACAAGGACAATTTCTTCCCCATTGCCTTTAGATTTCTGAATTTCTAGATTACTTTTCGTGCACTATTATTGCTAATATTTTCGTGCACTATTATTGCTAATATTATTTTATTTTTATAGTCATGTCGTAAAATGGTTCATAATATGTATGTTTGGACTACGATGCTGGCGCAAAACACCCAAGTTCATGACCATAAATTCTGATTCTGAAGGCCAAAGTGGCAATAACCTTAGGCAGGTTTGTTAAAAGGAAAATTGAAGCTTCTGAAAGCTCCAATTCAGCATCATTGCATCTTGTAGCATTATATTCATAAAACTTGTGGCAATACCTCTCAGCATTGAATAGTACAGCAGAGAACAAGACCATCCAGTTTGTTCTCAAAAGGGTATACCAATTAGCCCCATTCCCTATGTTCCACTCTTTCATCTTGTCCTTTACAAATTATTTTCAGCTCCATATTCATGACCATTTTTAAACTCACTCTTGAATCTGATTCCTCATCCCATCTTTGGCTTGGCTTCGCGGACGAAGATTTATGGAGGGGGTAAAAAGTCCACGTCAGCTGCAGGCTCGTTTGTGGCTGACAAGTCCGATGCGGGACAGGCAGACACGATTGCAGCGGTTGCAAGGGAAAATTGGTTGGTTGGGGTTGGGTGTTGGGTTTTTCCTCCTTTGCCTTTTGTCAGTGAGGTGGGCTCTGCGGTCTTCTTCAAAGGAGTTTGCTGCCCGCCAAACTGTGAGGCGCCAAGATCAAAATAAGGACGGGGGGTGGGGGCAGGGGGGGAGCATGTTTCAATTGCCCATTATCTTAATTTTTTTTGGTCCTCTGGATATTGAATCTGCTACAAGCTAAGGTTTCTACTTGTAAAAAAAATAAGAAGGTCCTTGTAAGAGTGTCCTCTCTGTGGTCCTTTGATTCCACTGTGGCTTCTCGACAGTAATTCACATCGACTATAATTAATTTTGGCCAAAGGCTCATGTCCACAATGGAGTTGTCACTTCATGAGTGAAGTGTTAATTTTGGCCTCTATAATAATGAACGGTGAGATGTCTCCCAGCTGCTTAGCCACTTCAATTATGTAAATGTTCAGGGTCTAAACTCTAAATCTACACACATGGTTTGTGACTATAAACAGCTTTAGCACTGCACTTAATATTGCACTTATTAGCAGCTGAAAATAACACAGATGCACTCTTGGGGGGGGGGGGGGGGGAAAGCATTATCACAGTTAATTTGGCCTTGTGCCTTCTGCACCTTCTCCCCATCACTTGGGGCTTCCTTCCTTTAATGGTACTCGATGAATGTCGCCATATTTTGTCCTCGCTTAAACCCATCTTGCATCAGTTTTACATTGGCATGTGGAACCACTTTTAGCCAGGGGTTAGGATTTAGCAGGGCCTTGTAAAAGCCTTGTTTGATCTTTAAGTGGTATTTATCTGCGAGATCAAACGAGGGAGTTGCAATGGCTGGGGGTGGGGAAGGAAATTCCTTTCCTAAATGCGTATTTGCTGCTATCCTAGATTGCCTATTTCATAACAAGGAGCAAAAGTAATTCGGAAATTAATGGTTTATTGATGCATTCTGCATTTGTAGAAAAGCGGCAGAGAACACAAAATGCTATTATATAAATAATCTCTTTTGAACAATTCAATGCACTTAGTTACAAGCAATTTATTCAGAAATCCTAACATTTGATTGATTTTTTGGCTCAAAATTAGATTTTTCACTCTCTCCTCAGCACAATAATTTCCAGAGGTTTTTGTTTCCTTTCGTGCAGATTGCTGGATAATGATATTTTTCCTCTTTTTAATGATATTCATGCCAGAAAAAAGATAACCAATGGTAACTATGTGAGTCAATACTAGAGACACAGCATAAAGGTAACTGGGTCAGAGATTCTATATCTCACCACGTTCATAGACAACCATGATCGAAGGAGAGTTGTAATGTGAGAGGCATGGGTTGTGTGTGATGAGTGATACTGCAGGCAACCTGATAGCAACAAAGACTGTGATTTCTACACCATTGGATGGAATAGTTGCCACCCCTCATTCAACAGACTCTAAAACAAACTCTTATCTCTATTTTTGCACACTATTTATTATTGAATATTTATTTTCTGTAATGCGCAGTCAGTTTGTTTGCCCTTTATTTAATTTCTCTCTTTTGTATATGTATTTTTTCTTCAGTACTTTTGCACTGACGATGAGTAGAAATTCTGCCTTTCCCACAGGAAAAAAATTGTATGTGATGTTCTATAGGTATCCGACAATAAATCAGAACTCTTATTTATTTTTTTTAGTGTAATTTATAACAATATTTGCACCTGTAACGCTGCCACAAAGCAACATATTTTGTGAGATGTTCATGACAATAAATTGATTCCTTGAACTTTTCTCAGCTGAAAGAGTGTGTTCGGAGCTAAGCACCGTCAATTTGGAAGGGGAATGCAGCAGTCTAGGATGGTGGGATGGTGCAATTGCTCAGCTCCAGTGATCAGATTGCATCCTGACCATGAGGAGTTTGCACTGAGTGAGTATTCCCCTGCATGCTTCTGCACCTCTCACATCCTAGCGGTGCTCTGGTTGTTCGGTAAATCTCCATACCTAGTGCGGGTGGAATGCAGGCTGTTCAGGAGAGCTGAGGGGGAGGTGCTAGGGTGTAGGTTAAAAAGGAGCATGTGGGGCGGGGGGGGGGGGTGGGGAGCAAGGATTTTTCTGGAAGTGGTTGACCCATGCTCGTCTCCTGTGTTGAATGAAAATGATAAATGCTTAGCAGAATGGTGCTGTGGTGTGACTGGTCTCGTTCTTAGTGAGGACATTTCAGAAGGATCCTCGCATTATATAGGCCTTTGACAGCAGGCTTATTGTTTTGACTGCAGAAATGGATGGAGAAGTATTCCTGGAAGATGGGAGTGGACCCTCGTGTGACTTAGATTTCTGAGCAGGAGCAAGCTTCATTGAGGATTCTTGTCATCTGCAGGATAGTTTCTTGTATATTGTACTTATGGGCACTTAAATATCCAGACATCCCTCAAAAATGTCTACAGGGGTACAGTGGAGAGCATTCAATCTGGTTCCATCACTGTCTGGTATGGAGGTGCCAATGCACTGGACAAGGAAAAAACTGTAGAGAGTTGTTAACTTGGCCAATGACATCACAGTCACTAGTATACACTTCAGCAAGGACATCTACAAGAGGCAATGACTCAAGAAAGCATCTCTATCATCAAAGACCCTCACCATCTAGGCTATACCCTTTTTACACTGCTACCATTAGGAAAAAGGTACATGAACCTGAAGACCAACCAGGACAGCTTCTTCCCCTTTGCTATCAGATTTTTGAACAATAAATCACTGAATTTGCCTCCCTTTCTTCTAATTTCTTGCACTATTTATTTATTTTGAAATGTAATTTAGAGCAATATTTGCATTGTAATGCTGCCACAAAAAAAAACAAATGTCATGACGTTTATGACCAATTCTGATTCTAACATGTATGTTCTCCCTGTGTCCATGTTGGTTTCTTCTGGGTGCTTCATTTTCCTCCCATGTTCCAAAGACAGGGTTAGAGGGTTAATAGGTTAATTGGTGCCTTTGGATGGTATGGGCTTTTGGGCCAGTGGCATCTGATACCATGCTGCATCTCTACATTAAGAATTAAATTACATGACTTTGTTGGTGACCATTTACTTCACAACACTGTGAGTGCACATGGTATCACCCTGCAAACTATTCTTTACCTGAAATTCTGCCACACAACAGGCCTTTATGGATAACCCCACATGGTATCAATTTTAAATATGTTTTACAGCTAATCTATTTCACATACTGAGCAAAAAGTCTTAGCAAGACAGATGGTAAGACGGGCTGCATACAGGGATCAGCTTGGAATTGATGCACTGCCCAGCTAAAGCCCCTAATCTGATGTTACTGGTGATTACACAGTGACTTGACCTGGTTTAGAATGTCTTAGTTGGAAGGACAAGTGCAAACACCTTCAGTTGTCACTCTCATAATGGACCTTGATCATGATAATCAACTCGAGGATAAGTGAGAGAGATCATTGGGATCCAATCAATCTGCTGGAGAAGAAGACTGGTCGATATTTTGGGTCAAGACTGACAAAGAAGGGTCTTGGCATGAAACGTCGACCATTTTTCCTTTTTAATACATTTTTATTAATTTGAGAGAGAATAATATTACATATCACACGTAGAACAGAAAATGACATCAATCTTAATGCATTAACATACAGAATATGAATCATAAGCTAATTATACAGAATAATGCATAAATTGATCATATTAATAATTTTTAAAAACTAATGAGCTTCGGTTCATATTCTAATTGTATCATTCTAATAAGAAGCCTATATAAAGTAATCTCTCTGTGTGCAAAAAGAAAAAAAAAAACAAATGAAAAATAGGGGGAAAAAGGAAAGAGAAAGAAAAAGAGAAAAATACCCCTCCCATAATAATCCTGCCCCACCCACTAAGCACGGTTAACCACAAAGGCATAAAAAAGGAAAAGTAAGCCAAGGGTTGAGTTTTGACTTCCGTACATCGAGCAAATTACACCCAGAGCTTTCAAGCCTATATAATCAAATTATGACTTAAAAAGTCATGAATGGGCCCCATAATTTGTTGAATTCAAACAAAGTCTCTTTAATAGTGTATCTGATTTTTTTTCACCAAGCTCAAACAAGTCGTGATATCTTGTATCCAACGCAAGTGTGTCGGTGGTAGACTTTCTTTCCATTTAATTAAAATTGCTCAGCTGGCTATCAACTCTTCTCTGAGTTCGGTTCAAGGAAATATTTCCCTGTTGAGATTAACTAAACAATTAAATACAGGGATCAAGGATCTATCTTGATCCTAAGAATCTCTGAAATCATCTGGTGGGGTGGGGTGGGGGGGGGTGGAAATAACACTCTTTCAGTTTTGGACACTCCCAAAACATATGAACCAGTGATTCCTCATGAATTCTACATCTGTCACGTATTGGATCCATGTCAGAATAAAAACGGGATAATTTAACCATAGACCAATGTATTGAATTGCAATAAAAAATGTTGTGCACAAAATGAGGTGTTGTTAATCAAGTGAAGAGTCCTATCCGAATCTTCATCTGAAATAGAGATGTTCAAATCCTTTTCCCATTCCCTCCTAATTGCATTTCCAGAATCTATTTTTAGATCTATCAGATTTTCATAAATGGCAGCTATCAAGCCACCATGATGAAATTTTACATCAGGAAATAAATCCAGAATATTGGTTTTGGGAACTCGGGAAAAATTAGGAAGTTTAGATTGAGCAAAATGCCTAATTTTTAAAAATCTACAAAAATGCCTATTAGGAAGATTAAATTCAACTGTCCAAATAATGCAAAGTTGCCTTGAATATATAAATCCCTAAGAATCTATACCCAATCCAACCTGTTCTCTAAACCCTGCACCCAGTATAGAAGGCTGAAAAAGATTATTGTTAATAATAGGGCTGATTATGGAAATAGTAAGACCAAAAAAATCTTCTAAATTGTGCCCATCTCCTTAATCCATTGCCTCACAATTGGATTAATCTGTTAAATTTGAAAATGGTAAAGGTAAGGAAGAACCTAAGAGAGCCAACATAGCTAACCTTTCTGAAAAGTTCAATTACACTTTCACCAAAGCAGGATGGTCCTCCAAAGTATCAAAATATAATAGCAATAATAAATTTTGTATATTAACTGCCCAATAATAATATCTAAATTTTGGGAGAGACAACCCCTTTGCCCCTCTCCCTCCATCTCATACCTTTTATTTCTTAGAAGGTAGGTTATGTTTACATGAGGCTGTCTGATCTGCAATATATAAAACAAAATAATCAAATCTAACGAGTCAAAATAGGTTTCAGGAACAAAAATTGGTCAGGATTGGCACATATAGAAACATTTAGGTAAAATGTTCCAATTGCATTGATGCATCCAATCACTGACATAAACAAAGTTGTTTATCCTAAAAATGATTCTTTAGTCTGTTTAAGTTGGCCTAAGAAGTTTTCTTTTAATAAATTCTTCCAAATCTTTATAATTGTAATTCCCAAATATTTAAACTGGTCTTTAACTAGTTTGTAAGGGAAATTGGCATCAACTCTCAAAGATCCATTAATGGGTAGTAATTCACTCTTATGAAAATTTATTCCATACCTTGAAAATTTACTAAATTGAACAAACAATGATAATATGGTTGGAAATGAAGTCTCTGGGTTAGAAATAAATAACAAGATATCATCTGCATGTAAAGAAACTTTGTTTAAATCCTTTTCTGAAAATACCATTGAATTCTCTAGTTTCTCGCAAAGCTGTCACGAGAGGTTCCAAGCTAAGATCAAAAAGCAAAGGGCTTAACGGGCAACCTTGTCAAGTTCCCCTATAAAACTTAAAAACTGTTATTGTTGTGTATTTGAGCGTATTGAAGCCAGAAGGCAATCGACCATTTTTCTCCCTCTGATGTTGCTTAGCCTGCTGTGCACTGTGTTTAGCTTCAGATTTCAGCATGGAAGACCAATGGGTTTATTCTTTTAAAGGGCCAGAACACTTAGCCTGCTGGGTTGCAGATTTTGGTAATTAATTTCACCAGCAAAACCTACAAATTGCGAGTGCTGTAATCCTGAGCTCTTGGAGGAACTCAGCAGGTCGGACAGCATCCATGAGTGGAAGTGAGTCTGTCAATATTTTGGGTTGGGAGCAGGACTGAAGTGGTCAACCAAAAATAGGGTGGGGGGGGGGGAGGATGGGATGGGCTAAGGTGATAGGATATTGGACAGGAATCTGCGAGAGGTAGAGAGGCAGGTAGGAAAGGAAGACCACTCGATTGGGAGGGGTGGGATTTGAGAAAAGTACAACTGAAGCAGGTAAATTTAAGCAGTCTAGACAAATCCTGAAATTCACATTATGCAAATGTATTGGAGTTATTTTTATTGCTTAAAATAGATGAACAGCGGACCATTTGTTGCTTTACCTGGACTTGACGATAGTAAGTGGCACTGTGGTTTGTCAGTGATCACTGAGGTACATTGATCTCCCAGCAAGTGTCCATTGCTATCTAAAGCTGCATAACAAGGAAATGCTTGCCTTCAAATTCACCTTCTCCCTCCATGTGCCAGCTGCTCACTTTCCTCTGGGACTGGCACACCCATGCTGTGCCAAATTGACTCCTCCTGTGTTGAATGAAAAATATTTAGCAGTATGGAGCCGACATTCCTGTGACTGGTGTCCTGAGAGGAGATTTCAGAAAGGTGTTCACATTGTACGGGCTATTGATGGTAGGCTCACTGTTTCAAAATAAGGTGTCATCCATTCATTTGAGTGGCAATTTTGACTCTTAAGAAGCTAAGGAGGTTCAATCATTGATTGAAACTGATAATCAAGTGTTGGCATAACTGTTAGCAAAAGTCATTGCAGTGCCAACAACCAGGGTTTGAGTCCAGTGCTGTCTGAAAGCAGTTTTTACATTCTCTCTGAGTCCCTGTGGGTTTCTTCCAGGTGCTCTGGTTTCCTCTTGCATTCTAAAGACTTACGGGGTTGTAGGTTTAATTGGTCACATTTATGTATTTGGGTGGCACGAGCTTATGGGCCCGGAAGAAACTATTACCTTGCTGTATCTCGAAATTAAATTAAAAAAATTAAATTAAAAGTTTGAAAAAGGAGTATGGATAAGGAGGGAACAGAGGATTATGCAGGAAAGTAATGTTGAGGTTTAGGTCTTAGCTGATATACACAATGTATGATGGGAATGAATGGCCTTCTCCCTGTTTGATATCTTTGGTCTTACATTCAATGCTCATGGCAGTGATAAGATGGGACAAAAAAAAACTGCCGTGATTTTTCTACTGACACAGAAGACTGCAGTGGCTGGAATCTGTCTGAAGAACTCAGCGGGGCGAGCAGTGTCAGAGGGAGAAAAAGAATGCTCGACGTTTTGGGCTGAAATCCAAAAGTGTGTCGAGGTGAGATGACCAGTATAATGAGGACAGGTTGGGAGGGAGTATTGGACTGGGAGTAGGGGTGGTGGTGATGAACCAGGGAAGTGCGAAGGATAACCAGAATTTTCTGACTGTCTAATTCACAGACAGACAGAACTGGTTTCAGCTCCTGGATAATTGATATCTCTCCAACATGCCAGACTCCAGGCAGTGAAGTAAGTGGGCCACTTATTGGGTGGGTTTGACAACAGTGAATATAGTTGATTTTACAGGGGGAATGAATTAGAATTTATTTTCAGGGCTCATTTTCCGGTCATATAATCCTTCAAAGCGCTTGCACCAAAATTTCTTTCAGAGAAATTCAAACCATTTTATCTTAAACGGCTTAATTCCTCCTTGCTAATAGCATCTTGGATGATATTATTGTCCTTTGGCAAAAGGGAATGCTGATAACAATATACACCCCTGTATTGTTACAGTAGGTACCTGATCTTAGTGCCATTGCTTCTAATTTGAAAATTGTTTCATGTTTTTTTTGTGTACCAGAAGATCTCCTGAGGCATTACTAATGGTGAGTCAGAGGATACGTTGAAGTGTGACATCTGAAGGATGACAGGAAGTGTAACTCGCGCTTACAGGGAGTCCTTGCAAAGCAGGGACTTAACACATCACAGGCAGCTTATAGATAAGCGCATGCATTAGTCTGATCAAACCAAATGTGATGTTAATTTACTTGTGCTATATGCTTGTGGTGCTGTATCCCAACAATGGGGATTATTATCTCACAGGTTAAAACTGTCCTGCAGTGGGTTTTTTTTTCCACTGGTGCATTTTATCAATGCCAGCAGTGAGAGTGTGCCAAGGAGAGAGGCATACTTTTCCTGCCTCTGACATTTTGTGCTTTTACTGATCCCTCCCACTACAAAAAGAAAGAGAGTAAAGTTGGCGACAGAAACCTCCCGGATAAAAGATACAATTTTCAAGATTCCTTTATTGACATGTAATAGTGCAGAACATGTAATATTACACAAGATTGCCTTCTGCCTGCTATATGCGTGTACTTCCTGCGAAGGCGGAGGAAAGTTCATCTCCCACCCTCCCATCCTCACTATATTCTACAGAGGATGTATTGAGAGCATTCTGAGAAATTGCATCACTGCCTAGTTTGGAAGTCGTACCACCTCAGACCATAAGACCCTGCAGGGGATAGTGAAGTCAGCAGAAAAGATGATTGGTGGCTCTCTTCCTACCATGACAGATATCTACAACACACAATGCACATGAAAAGCAATAAACATTGTGAAGGACTTCACACACCCCTCATATAAACTGTTCTCCCTTCTGCCATCTGGTAGGAGGTACAGACTCTTACTTCCAGATTGAGCAACAGTTTTCTTTCCCCCAACTGTACCGGCGGTGTAGGTTAATGGGTGTAACTTGGGCAGCACAGAATCATGGGCTGAAATGGCCTGTTACTGTGCTGTATGTTTAAATTTTAAATGACTTAAGTTCCTACAACTGATTAAAACATCTGAATGCTCATATTCTCAACAGTCATCACAAAACTTTAATGTTACTTCACACCAAATCTTTATATTATTATATCTGAGCTACAAGGAGAGATTGAGCAGGCTGGGGCTTTTTACCTTGAAGCACAAGAGGATGGGAAGTGATCTCATAGGTTTGTGCCAAATCATGAGAGAAATAGATTTGCTAAATGCAGAGAGTCTTTTGCCCAGAGTTAGGGAAACAGAGCACATAGATTTAAGGTAAGGGGGGAATAATTTAATGGAAACCTGAAGGGTGACTTTTTCCCCCCCACACTAAGCGTGGTTAGTCTATGGAACAGGCTGTCAAATAAGATGGTCGAGTCAGGTGCTACCTAGAGCATTACAGAACAGTACAGGCCCTTCGGCCCATGATGTTGTGCCAACCTGTATAAACTTGCTCAACAATCTAAACCTTCACTACCCAACTGTGTACCCACTATTGCAAAGTTTAAGAAAATATTGGATGGATTAATGGATAGGGTGGGTTTCAAGAGATATGGGCCAAAGACATGCAGGTGGGACAAGTGTGGGTGGGACATTTTGGTGGGTGTGGAAAAGTCAGGCTAAGGGTCCTGTTTCCACACTGCATGACTCGATAACCCCATAATTAGCTTTATTTTACCTGCTATTCTGGTTTTGGATGGATTGCCAGGAATTAGTAAGGCTTCGAGCAACAACTATGCAGTGATCCTTTTCTAGTTTATGAGGCAAGCATTTGCCCTCCTCTGACAACATCAGTTTGCAGGGAATAGGCTGAAATGGTACTTCATTTTGTGGAGATTTGCCTTGGTAGCAGAGCTGTTATCTGTCTGTCAGCTGCCTTTATACAGTATAATAACAGACTTTATCAGAAATGGCCTTATGAACAGATAGGCTGGCTGTAGCTAAAGGCAAAAATAAATACAACGGAGTGCTTATTTGACAAATGGTCCAATGGTTTGGGTTAGATCAGGCCAAGCTGGCATTCACCAGCTCTTTATAACTTAATAGGCTGGTGATCTTCCCAGATGTTTCCTTTTTTTAAGGTAAAGTGAAGTGTTGCCTCTACATGAGACTGGACTAGTTATAGCCTCAAGATTCGGGGGTGTAGATTTAGGATGTAGGTGAGGAGGAACTGCTTCTCCCAGAGAGCAGAGCATCTATGGACTTCTCTGCCCATGGAAGCAGAGTGTATAGCTTCAGACTGATGGACTGAGAGAGTGCAGCTTTATTGGAAGTAACATCTCCCTGGAAATGCTCTGTCAGATGGATGAAAACTGTTACAGGGTGTTATTTCAATTTGTCACCCAAGTTGCTTCCAGTTTCCACCTTGCTTGTCCTAGAATTTTAATTCTTCCCAGATCGAGAAGAAACTTCCAGTGGTGATGCATTCACTAAGTGGGAATTGAAATTAATTTGTTATTGTTGCTTTTGCCAGATTACGATGAAAGACGTTGTTTTCCCTGTTCACCTGGTAGGCAAACTGTACAAAGGTAGTGGAAAAATAAAATGGAAGGGGATGGTTCTTCAATAAAACAAAAGTGCAGGGTATATTGTCACATAAAACAAAAAAACAGGGTATTGTGTGAAAGGGAAAAGTGCAATTAAACAACGCAAGGCATCATCTTGTGGTAATAAGCATTATTAAACTTTCTGATAGAGTTAGAATAGAGATGCAAGATAGTAGAATGATTATAATGAATGTAAGAAGAGTATCCGCTGGAAGCAGCTCAGAAGAAATCACCACACTGTGGAATATATCCTCATTAAACGCAGGAGTATTATTGCAATGCCCTCAATCTGCATCTCAGTAGGAGCAAGGCGGAAACCACCTTTTATAGGCATGATGTCATACTGGTCTAATGGATTGTTTAGAGCTGTCCAAGCTCAATTAAGGGAACTATTCTGCAAGTTTCTTCCATTCTTTTCTTTGAGCTGTGTCCCAGAATTGCATGTATCTGTGAGAATCTACACTGCCAAGCGTTTGACTGATCCACCTCCTTCATACTACGTTGGAGAATCAGCCAAGAAAATCTGCTTTGAGTTTTTTTCATGGGCTTGATTCTACGTCAGTGAGAATCACTGAGCCATGGTTTATATTGAAGTACAGTTTTGTCACACAAATCTGGAGCATAATTAGTAAGGTGTCTGTCATTGATGTTCAGCCAATGCCTGTTGGAAACAGCTAACTTGAAGTGTCAGCATTTTGATCAAACAATGAGCTACAATAATCCAGCAAATTGAACTGAGTTATGGATTGTCGTGTGTACCAAGATATAACAATAAATATTGTTTTGCATTCTCGCCAAGCAAGTCAACACATACTTACGTGAAAAGGTTCAGTTAAATCATTGCAAGGGCAACTTCATTTAACTGCTATGAGGCTCATTCAATCGTCTGATAACTCAGCCAATATTGCATTCTTTGCTCTGGAAATTCTGACAGCCACACAGCCTTCCAACATCCCTGTGCTTCTCCATTTATGACCCTTGGTGTATCCCTTCATCCATCCTTCATAAATGGAAAAGCCTTCAGCTGCCATGGCCCAATGTTCAGTGTTCATCGTGGGTTTACATAAGTACAATGTATAGCTGAACTGAAATTCTTTCTTGCTACAGCCATAAATGTTTGAAAGATGGACCGACTACAATAGTGAAAAAGTTAAATCAGCACAAATACCAAGACAGAAAAAGAGATAACAAATATCCAAGGACAGATTAATAAATATTCACTGTTACAGATAGTTCAAAACAAAACTGGTGTTTAAGTAGTGCAGAGAGATCTTTTAGTGGTCCAGGAGTAGTTCATAGTTTGGATTAGGGTAGTACAAAGAGATTCTTGAACATAGACGTACTGGACCTCCAGCTTCTGTACCTTTTGCTGAAGGAAGCAGTGAGAAGAGGATGGTGGTAGTGGTGGTGGGGGGGGGGGGGGGGGGGAGGGGGAGGGGTGATCCCTTCTGGTGTTGGCAATGCCTCACGTAGATGCTTTCACTGGACAGAAGATCAGTGCCCTTGCCCCTTGATGGACTTGGCTAAGTGATAGGGTCTATCGATGACCATGAAATTGAGAGCAGGAGAATGATAGGCTTTAATAAACACAAGACTTTGGCTGGCCCGGATCCAGGTACAGGAATGCCGGAAGAGGAGAGGGAGGTCGACCTTTATGGCCAGGTCATAAGGTGGAGGAGACATAGGAGATGAGTCACTAGTGGGTGGGCCAGCCTCATACATATAACAGCACACAGGTAGGGAATAATGTACAAGGAGAAAACATACACTAGGTTTGTCAGATTTTGCTGCCTTCTGCAGTGCTGTGCAGTGGAGTTGACAAACCAGGGCATGATACAAAGATATCTAACCAACATTTCAGGCCTAAGCCCTTCATCAAGGTGCGAGCAAAAAAAAAAATCCAGGCTGAATAAAACGGCTGGGGGAGGAGAGAAGGAAAGGAAGTGTGGCGAGCACAAGCCAACAGACAGAAGGTGATAATTGGACATGGATGGGAGGACAGGAGGGGAAAGGTGAGAATTGATCGGGGAGGGGGTGGATCTGTCAATGGAGAGTTGGAAGAAAGGAGAGAAGGGGATAGGAGAAGGGTAGAGACGGGGATTTCAGATTATATTCCTAAGATTCTGTGTGGTACAGAAGCAATTTACTGTTGTTCACTTCATTTTTTTTTCTGGAATGAATGCATGTACGTCCCACACGTAACAACAATAATTATTCATAACTAAACATTAACTTGACTCTGCCCCTCTTGTTTTATTAGTGAGGCACTCCTGAGAGAATTGCCCAATACAATGAGTGTATTGTCCAGTGGGACTGTTCCATTAGGGTGTGATTGAATGATGATTTGTGCAGTAGTTACCCACACTAATCTCGATTTTCATGCTTCCCTAGCTGACTTCAGTAAAGCAAGACAAAGTATAAAAGCCTTATTGAGCAGTACTATAGACGATCTTCCATCCAAGGAGCAAACTTTTAGAAGTAAGATACAGTGCTCTATTTAACACACACTGCCAAACAAGGGTGATCTGTTGATACTCTATGTGGTATCTCAACTCAAACAGAATCTTAATTGGACATCTCCCAAGATGTACATCTCTGAGACATTAATAATCAATGTGCTTGTATGTACAAAATGCGTTTTTAAAAACAATTTCAGAACACTTTTAGGCTTTGAACAGCAACAGATTGAATTTATACAATGCCTTTAACTGAGTGAAATATCCCAAGGCAGTTCACAGCAGGATAAATCAGACTGGCAACAAGCCATAGAAGGAATGCAATGGTGAAGCGATCAAAAGCAGTTACTGTGATATACAGTGTACGTTCAGAAAGGTGGTCAAATTTCAAAATGAGAATAAATGGATAAGTTCTTAAAAAGAAGTTTGGCTGAGTCATGATGATCTATTGGAGGATGTGGGACGAATGAAACAGCTCATTCGAAAAGCTAGCAGAGACAGAACAGACCAGAGGACAGGAAATTATTTCCAGTGGATTACCGTACATCACATAGTTCCAAGCAAAATCTTGAGAAAATTCTAAACACTGCACTGCAGTGGAACTCTTGACACAACAATAAATAAACATTTAGATTTTTTAATTTAGATGCAGAGCACAGTAACAGGCCCTTTCAGCCCACGAGCCCTTGTCGCCCAATTACAACCAAATGACCTACAACCCCAGTATATTTTGTGGGGGGGGGGGTTGGGGGGGAGAAAAGCAGGTCACCTGGAGGAAGCCTACAGCAGACATGTGCTGGATATTCAACTCTGGTCGCTGGCGTGGCAACAGCTTCACACTAACCACTATTCTAGCTGTACCACACTGACGGAGCATTGGAGACCAGGCTTCTGTGGCAATGACAATTGGGTGTGGATAATGCAATTGCTTGAAGGGTGAACTGGGAAGGATTAGGGTTGCGTCACCCATAGCTTATTCGATAGCTGGATTTGAAACATTTGCTAACCCCAGCTTCACTCCAAAGACTGGAGCACAACATATTTTAGGCCTATACAGACAGGTATGAGGTCCTTCAGCGTTTCCTCCCTAAAACCAATAATCAGCTCCTTAGTTTTGATGACATTGAGAAAAAGCTTGTGGTTCGGGCACCACCCTACCAGGCTGTCCATCTCCTAAAACCCTATTGGCCAAAACCCTATTATGATTATACTAACTTCTGATGGAGAAAATCTTCATCTTTTAACCAACTGACAAAAACTCAAGAAAAAAAAACTTCAGATGCAGGAAATGCAAAATAAAAACAGGAAATGCTGGGAACACTCAGCAGGTCAGGCAGCACCTGTGGCGAGAGAAACAGGAAACATTTTTTAAACCTGAGTCCCTTCTTAAGAACCTGAAACATTAAGTTTTTCTCTCCATAGATGCTGCCCTATAGAACTATAGAATACTACAGGTCTGAAACAGGCCCCTCAGTCTATGCTGAACTACTATTCTCTCCATCCCCTCCTATCCATGTACCTATCCAAATGTACTGAGCATTTCTATTTTGTTGAGATGATTGGGGTGTAAGCAGATTACAGTTTGTGAAGGCTTGCTGTACAAAATTTGTCTGTCCTGTTTCCTGTCTGAAAATGACTGCAAACAAAGGTTAGGGTTAGATTAGGGAAATTTGGAGCTCTCTTCCACCAGCAAGAATTGATGGTGGGTCGCTAAATAGTTGTGGATCGAGGATCTGAGGGGAGTGAAGATTATGGAAAGGTATGAGGAGCTCGGCCAAGGAATGACCACAATCTCATAGAACAAGGGAAAAGCCTGGTGGACAGGTACAGATGTGGCTGAATTGTCAACACTCATATCCGTTCCTAGACCTTGAATGTATTTCATCGGCCTTGAAACTTTGGATATTCTAAATGTCTTTCCATCTTTAAAATATAACTGTGCCAATGCCGTAGGCTAGAGACATGACTATTTAAGAAAGTAATTTTTAAATCATAACAGGGCCTTATCCGAGTCCAGTTTAAATATTTTTGCAATGTGAATTTTCTTAGAATAGAATTTTACACACACACATAACACACAGTCATACACAAATTCACAGTCTCTCACACATCCCAACACAATCACACACACAGTCACACTCTGCAGGTGTGTGTGTATTGTGGGAAGATATATTAAATACACCACAGTCATAGCCATGAACAAACGGAGGGAATGGTCACACAGAAGACCAAGGAGCAGAATTAGTCCACTCAGCCCATCATTCTGCTCTGCCATTCAAATCATGGCTGATGCATTTTTCCTTTCTACCACGTTCTTCTCCCTCCTCCCTGCAACCTTTGTCTTGGAATCCTAACTTCCACTTAGCTTGGGCTTCTGCAGAGCTTAGAGTCTGATCACTTTACTCTCAGCCTTGGTTAAAAGCTTTAAGTGGCAATTTAGCAATGGTGCTTGCTCTGTCGGGGATTCAAGGTTTATGGGGAACCTATGGGAAAGGAAGGTTGAGACTAAAGATCAACTTGTACTAGATCTTATTGAGAGTGTACCTGGATTGAAGAGCCAAATCATTTTCCAATTCTTGTGTTCTTTTAGTCCACTTGGAGCAGCAGGTCTTGTAAAGTAAACAACAGAGGTCTTGAGAGTGTAGTGGAACCAAGAGACTTAGGTCCACAGATGCCTAATTCCCTGAAGATGGTGACTCAGGTGGGCAGGGTGGTGAAGAAGGAACTTGGCATGCTAGCCTTCACTGGGTGAAGTATTGAGTACAAAAGTAGTGACCTCATGATTGAGCTTTGCAAGACATTGGTGAGACCACCCTGAGAGTGTGCAGTTCTGGTCAGCCAGTTACAGGAAGAGCATCAATAATTTGGAAGGGATGCAGAAGGTATTCTCCAAGATATCGGTGGGAGTAGAATGACTGAGTTAAAGGGAGGGGCTAGATTGGCTGGGTCTTTATTCCTTCGAGGATAGAGAGCATCTGGCCAACCTTTTGATTTTTAATTTAGACATATAGCATGGTAACAGGCCATTTGGCCCACAAGTCCGTGCCACCCAATGAACCTTCACCCTCGGCATGTACTCATGGGGTGAAATGGCCTGTTATCCCTGAGAGATTTATAAACTCATGAGGAAAATGGATAAAGGGAATTATCACAGTATTTTTCCCCCATAGGAGATATTCTAGAAATAGAGTGCCTAAGTTCAAGGTGAGAGGTGAAGATTCAAGAGGGATCTGAGGGGAAACTTTTCTACTCAGAGTGTGATCCATATCTGGAATGAGGAACAGGAGGAAACACAATTTCAATGTTCAAAAGATATTTGGACAGATATAAGAAGGGCTGAGAAGGATAGGAAGCAAATGCAGACAAATGGGACACACAGAGTGTCAACTTAGTCTGCCTAGGACAGTTGGACTGAAGTACCTGTTATGTGCTGCATGTCTCTGTCCTGATGCATTTCAGACAGGAGATTGCCCGACTTCAGTGGTACAAAGATGGGTGAGCTTTTCTGGCAACTTTACCTTCATTACCAAATACTTTTGGCAACCACCCCCTTGGTGACTTTTATTTTGCATTGATAAACAAAAGATGCTCGTATATATTAACCATCTTGCTCCAGCTTCCCCAGACTTGAGTGCTTGCTTAAGTGGGCTTTGTCATTCATCACAGCAAGAGCGATCTTTTCAGGTCAATGGCAACAACGACTCCCAGTGACTTAATGCTTTCAGCATTCAAAGGCTATCAGATCCAGAGGAGTCTTGACAATGGGAGATATGATGGAGACATTTCCTCTGTGGAAGAATATAGAACTAGGGTCACATTTTAAAAATAGTTGGTTGATATAAAACAGAGATGAGTTAAGCAATCCGAGTCTCCCTGGAAAGGCCAGTGGAGAAGACGATCAAGGAATATTTTTGGGACAATGCAAAATAGGTAATAGACAAGCAAAAGTATATTAGGTGACAAGGGGTAGGTTTGATTGTGGGGTGGGTGAAAACCTGAGGGATCTACTCTGTTGGGGGTCTTACATGTTTAAATCTAGATCCAGTGAGGTTTTTAGGATGCTTAGTTCCCTCCACTGAGTTTTCCACAAGATCACACCAGACAGGGATTGTGATCCTGGAATTATAGAATGGGATGCATTAGTTCACCTTGGTTAGGTACCAGATCTCCCTGCCTTGTCAACTGATGTTAAACATTAAAGATAAGGAGCAGTAGTTGGCCATCCAGCCCATCAAACCTGCATTCTCCTCTCGTAAGATCATGGCTGATCTGGCCGTGGACTTGCCTGTTTTCCATAACCTTTAAATCTCCATCAATGCAAAAATCTATCCATGTGTGTTAAATACATTAAATGATGCAGTTTCAATGGCTTTATTGAGCAAAGAGTTCCACAGATCTACTCTCTGCTCCACCTTCTCTCTCTCTCTCAAATATACTTGCCTGAATTTTGAGTTCTAGTCCCAAAGTTTTAGTCTCACCCACCAGCAGAAACGTCTTTGCTTATTCTGTCTTATCCATCCTCTTATAATTTAATATGTTTCTATAACATCCTCTCTCAGGGTATTTACCCCAGGATAAGAGAGTCATGTACTAGAGGACAGGTGTCTAAAGTGAGGGGCAGGCGAGACGTGGGGTAAATATTTTATGCAGAGAATGGTGAGTGTCTGGTTTGCACTGCCTGAAATAATGGTAGAAGCAGATACAATGGTAGCATTTAAGATTCAAGACTGAAGATTCCTTAATTGTTATTTAATGGTACTTCTTCTTTCTTCTTTTTTCTTTGGCTTGGCTTCGTGGTCGAAGGGGTAATGTCCACGTCAGCTGCAGGCTTGATTGTGGCTGACAAGTCCGATGTGGGACAGGCAGACACGGTTGCAGTGGTTGCAAGGGAAAATTGGTTGGTTGGGGTTGGGTGTTGGGTTTTTCCTCCTTTGTCTTTTGTCAATGAGGTGGGCTCTGCGGTCTTCTTCAAAGGAGGTTGCTGCCCGCCGAACTGTGAGGCGCCAAGATGCACGGTTTGAGGCGATATCAGCCCACTGGCGGTGGTCAATGTGGCAGGCACCAAGAGGTTTCTTTAGGCAGTCCTTGTACCTCTTCTTTGGTGCACCTCTGTCACGGTGGCCAGTGGAGAGCTCGCCATATAACACGATCTTGGGAAGGCGATGGTCCTCCATTCTGGAGACGTGACCTACCCAGCGCAGTTGGATCTTCAGCAGCGTGGATTCGATGCTGTCGGCCTCTGCCATCTCGAGTACTTCGTTGTTGGGGATGAAGTCGCTCCAATGAATGTTGAGGATGGAGCGGAGACAACGCTGGCGGAAGCGTTCTAGGAGCCATATACACAAAATTGCCCTTTGCTTGCTGTAAGGCAAAAAAACCCGCTATTAGTGCTCTTTACAGTAAGAGAGAAAGAGAGGCTAAAGAGGGACCCTTCAGAGTCACTGAGTGTCCGTGGATTCACTTTCAGCTCCTCTGCAGCCACACAGACTCCTGTTCGATCCATTGGCAAACTGAGCTCCAGATTCAAGCCTCCAATACAATCAGGAAGCCTTCACTGCCTGAACCCCTTCAGGAAACTGTCTTGTCCTCAGTACCCTCTCAAATCCTGGTTCTGACACTTAATTTGAATGAGCCAATCTCCAGCAACTTGTGTGGGCCCCCTGACTGCTAGTTGCCTGCAGCCTGTGTGCTTGTCCGCTGCCGAGGTAATCTTCTTTTAGGCAGAAAAGGTTTCTGCATGAATATGAAGGGGATGGAAGGATATCTAACACATGCAAGAGGCAGAGTTTTCAGTTAATTTGGACAACATATTCAGCACAGATGCATGGGCTGAATGGCCTCTTTCTGTTTTGCAGCAGGCAACGTCAAACCCAAAAATCCATGCAAATGTCTTTTGATCTTTGATGTTTTCCTTTCTGTTGCTGCCTGTCTGTCTGTTATTGTATGCACTTCCAGTGGAGATTATTTAGCTGCTTTCTTGCAGTTTGAACTCTGGTTTGTGACCAAGTTCACCAGTGAGCCTAACTCTACTGGAGAGGGCACAGTAAATGATTGGGGCTCAACCTGTGAACTGGATGCATTCTTGAATCGGATGTGGTGTGGGAAGACCGAAAGATGGGGATGTAATGATTGTAGGAGTGTGGACTGCTTGCCAAGCCAGCGAAGACAAGGTGGTCACCTCCTGTGGCTCCACAGCAGGCAGCTCTGTTCATATATCCGATTTCTCAAGCAGCCTCTCAATCATGGTAGCTCGAGGTCCAACTGCGAATGAAATGCACAGTTCTCCATGTTGCTGCCTCCGTGTTTAATGAACTGGCAAATGAGATCCAAAGCTCTTCCATGTTACTCATTGTACCGTGCGGAACATGGCGAAATGTACATTGCCTGCCTACTTCTGTGTGTTCTGAACAGTGAGAGGTTCCTTTCTGTTAGCTCTGCTTTTGCACAATTTTCATGAGCTTGCATTCACTGTTCATGATGTCCCCTCTTAAGGAGCAAAGTCCGTACCCCACTGGGTGATGACCCTGGTTTTCTTTGCCAATTCCGAAGCGGACCAGTCAAAGGAAAGGGCTTTTGTTTTAATTGCCTGGTGCTCGGGAGCCACACGCTGGCAGAATCTCACGGTGAATAAAAATTGCTTCCATCTGTTTTACACTTTGCAGGCTGTAAACAAAATTGGAAGGTTTTGGAACCTTGAAGGCATGGGTCCAAAGTGCGATGAAACACTCTCCAATGGTGCATGGACAAGTGCTGCTCCAAGTACTCTCAAGCTGGTCCACAACATCCCCTGATAGGACCATATGCATTCATTGCTTTCAATGAGGGTGAGGGTGTCCCATGAATTACACTGAGGCAATCCACCAACACTTTGACTGTAGTCCCTCCTGAGCATGTGACCTTGATGATGTGGGAATGCCACCATCTGCCAGGAGCCTTCCAGATCACACCTTCCATCCACAACTTGGGGACGGGTGATCATTCAGTTGGGTTTTGCTGGACCAGACTCTTGGACCCTTTGCACAGCAGTACTGTGGGAACATTTTCCCACATAGGCTGCCGTCACTCAAGAGGAAAGCCTGTGGAATTAGGGAAGGGATATAAATGCTGGGGAAATGTATTGACTGACCATTTCTACCCATGGATGCTGTCTGATCTGCTGAGTTCCTTCAGGAATTTGTTGTCCAATAAATCCTGACTTGCTCACATTCTCCAAAGGATTAGAAGGGTAATATTGAGTCCAGGGAGACCAGTGTCGATATCTAGGTAAAATAGCACCCATTGGCAAGCACTGAAAATGTGCCCCCTCCCCATTTTAAGAAAAAAAACACATGTAAGGTTGACAGTTGGGCGATTTTCAAGCACAGTTGGCCTTCACCAACCATGCTGCCCAATGTAGCCTTATAAATTTCACACTTTGTGTTGTAATTTATTAGAAGTGAAAAAGTGGACTAACTTCCACCCAGGCCCTAGGCTGACCTTTAGTAAGGGAAACGCACCCTTTCTCACCCCCCCCCCTTCCTCTCGCTACCCTCACCCTCCTCCGGCTCCCCCTCACTAATAGAACCCTTGATTGTGAACCACGCCACACCACATTGAGATTTATTATTCCCAGTGGCCAAGACATGGGCACTCCAGGCTCCAGCCCATATTGAAGTGACCCAAGCCTTCTGTTTATTAACTGCCGCTCCTGGCTGGAAACTGCAGCCTCCACAAGCGAAATGGCTGTCCTCCTTACCCATAATCCCCCACGCAGCTGGAACCACTTTGTGTTTCCCTGGCACTGGCAGAGCGGTTCCAGCTGCATGGTGGATTATGGGCAATGAAGATGGCCATTGCTCAGTTTAGTCATGGCCAGGGGTACATGAAGATTTCAATTCAAAAATTAAAAATCGTGGACAGAATCCTTTGAATTCTACAATACAACTTTTTTCTCTCTTTTCAATTCTTGTCTCCAATGAACAGACTTTGATTAGGACTGCATTTTAACGATCTGTTCACTCACAAGATGACTTGCTCCTGTGTGTGCTATACTTAGCCATGTGAAAATACATTTTTTTTAAATCGCTTTGTGCAAGTATAGATTACTATACCTTGAAAATCAGCTGCTGGCTCTCGCATTCAGAAACATTGGAAAAGCGAGTGTAAACAGCAGAAGAAGTGACAACCCCCCCTCCACTCATCCAGCACCACGGGAGTCTGCTCTCATTCATGCAGAGCAGTAAAGATGCCGAGCCCGTGCTGATGAGAGGGAAGGCGACAATGCCAGTCACGGGCAGGACACACACTGGCTCTCAGGTAGGGAGCAAGGGGTGGCTGCCACGTGACCAACACTTGGAAACAAGGCCGAGCTCTGCAGTGGGGCACACTTGCGATGGCCCTCTGCCCGTCCATAACCAGCGACATGCCAGGCTGCAGCACCCTGAATCATCCCCAGCACCAATCACTGTGGGAGGCCTGGTTGTGCTGCCCCTGGGGCTGATGCAAGTCAACAAGCACGAAAAATCAAAACTCTCTCCCTGGAGTAAAACTCCAAAGTCTACAGACACCATGAAACAATGCTGGAGAAGCTCAGCACAACAGGTTAAAAAAGTGAGCAAAGATATTGGGTGGGCAAGGCGAGGACAATACCACCCCCTTCAAGTGGCACCCAGGGCATTTTCTGTGCCCTAGATATACTTATAAGGGAGACTGACGGTTGGCCCCATTCTACCTTGGCATATGCGCAACTTTCCTTTTTATAATCCCACATATAACTTGAGAGGCGATAGGCTGGCAGGAGTAATAGGTTGTCAATGGAGTCTGGGACCTTCTGTGATGCCAGGATGAGGGGTTCTTGGTTTTGACCAACCATAAATATAATGCATGAAATGAGGTCAGTAAATCAGCAAGGCCTCACTTTACTGAACACTGTTGTGCTTCTTATCAGCACCTCTCTACACCAGCTTACTGCTAATTTTTTAGATCAGTGAGCTTGAACTGTTTTGTACATCATGAAGATCCTTGAATTCACGTTAAATTAGGCCCTACCTATATAAATTAATGCTGGTACTCTGATTTTAATCGCTAGTATTTCAACTTTACTTTCACATCCTCTATTTAAGGTGATAGATATTTGGGTATTTATGTGGTGACCACTTCTGCCTGGATTTATGTCTATTGTTTGTGTGTGATCATACCTCAATGTTATCAATACTCCCACAGCTGTTCTCTGGATTTGCTCAGTAATTATAGAGTAATCATAAAGTTGGAGTGGGACACCATGAAAAGAGGCCCTTCAGCCCAACTTGAGCATGTCTCCCTGAGCTCGTCCACATCCCCCCTCAATCTTTCCTATCCACGTACATGTTTAAATGTCTTTTAAACATTGTATTGTCCCAATCTCTACCTATTCCTCTGGCAGATCTTTCCACTGACCCACCATACATTGCGTTTTTTTTTAAATTGCTCCTCATTTCCCTTTCCCTCTCATCATTCAGCTGTACCTTTTTGTTTAAGACTCCCCTCCCCTTAGAAAATGGATGATGACCACCTTTTCTGTGCCCCTCATGACTTTATGAACCCCTGAGTCCCAAAGATCATCTTCAAAAAGCTAAAAAGAATGGCGGATTGGTGTTTCCCAATTTTAGATTATATTATTGGGCAGTCATTATTCGTAAGTTAATTTTTTTGTTACATTTGGTTGAGTGTCCTTTATGGGTCGAAATGGAATTAAATTTTACAAAGACTACTTCTTTCTTGGCAATTTTAGGGTCCTTTTGGTCTTCCTCTTTATATAAGTTAACTGATAATCTGATATTTAAACCTAAGTTTGAAAATATGGGCACAATTTAGGTTTTTCAATTTCAGAATTTTTCTCTTGCTAGCCCTATTTTATCTAATCACCTTTTTTTTTAACCCTCATTGCAAGATATAGCTTTTAAGGATTAGTACAGATTGGGCATTAAAGACCTTTTTATTCAAGATAATTTTGCTTCTTTTGAACAATTCGTGGTCAAATTAAACTCATCAAACAGGCAATTTTTGTAGATAATTACAGGTTAGACATTTTGTTCAATCTCAGATCCCTGATTTTCCGCAAATTCCCAAGGCAAATATTCTTGATTTACCTTTTGATGTACAGCTTTCTCATAAAGGTTCAATATCTCTTATTTATAAACACGAGCCCCCGTCACTTCTGGGCAAACCGTCCCATCCTGTCCAGTCTCTCGATAACTCAAACCCTCCTATCCTGGATAACATCCTTGCGAATCTATTCTCTGCTCTTTTTGTCCATTTGTGACTCTCTATTGATTTCTGCCCATAGTACAAATTGTTAATTGTGCTAATTTTGAGGCTGAGCTCTCTGACTTTACTTGCAAAGGTAGGTTCCTGGAATCATTCTGGATCCAATTAATGTTCAGTGGTAAGATTTACTCATTGCAAAACTCCATTCAGTGAGAGATGCAATGTCTTTCCGAATGACATTAAAGTTTTTTGTATATATTCTATGTTGTTACTTTTTCATTTCTTTAATAAACATCCATGGATCAGTTGCAATCCCACAGTGATTCAAAATATTTGGTTCATAGCTTTACTGTAACATGCATTACAGCAGTTTAATGTGTAAGTCTCATACTGTAACAATGGGTGACAACAATGGAGACCCTTTGTCTGCCTTAAGGCAGGCAGAAGGCTACTTCTTGTAAGACTGCATGTCCTGTACTATTGCATGACAATAAAGGAATCTTGAATAATGCAGTCATCTCATTCCATTGGTGATGGCATCTATATAAATCTGCAGACTCAACGTTTTGATGTGATTTCAAGGAAACCTCATGACCTGACCAACAGTTGTGCTTCAGTCAACATTTCTCCCCCGCCCCCCCAAAGCGTGTTGGTTGTCAAGTTGATAGGGGGTGGCTCAGAAGGCATTTGGTGTGTTGGCCTTCATTAGTCGGATGATTGAGTGCGAGAGTTGTGAGATTATCTTAAAAAATAAAATCTCTGGTTAGACCACACAGAGTATTGCATTCGGTACTGGTCATTTCATTACAGGAAGGACGTGGAAGCAATGGAGAGCGTGCAGAGGAGATTTACCAGGGTGTTGCCTGAATTGGAGAACATGTCATATGAGGCAAGGTTGACCAGGCCAGGGCTTTGATTTTTAAAGGGAAAAAGAATGAGAGGTGACTTAATAAAGATCTTTAAGATTACCAGAGGTTTGGATAGGTTGGACAGCCAGCTCCTTTTTTCCTGGGGCAACAATAAGCAAATTCCAGAGGACATTCATTTTAAGGTGAGTGCAGGAAGTTTTTTTTGACACAGAGTGGAATTCATTTCTTGGAGTGGTGGTGGAGGCCTGTACAATAAGGGTCATTCAAAAGTCTCTTGGATTGGATCATGGATATAAGAAAAATAGGGGGTTATGGGTGGGAAAATTAGATTGTTGTGGGTTAAGTTTCCATGAGTTGAATCAGTGGGCTAAATGGCCTGAACAGGACTGTAATGTTTTATGTTCTATAACATTTGATGCTCTTGGTGACAGAAATGGCCACAGGCTAATAAGAAAAATTAGTTGGTTGTAAAATATATTGGGGTATCTTGAGACCTCTTTGTATTTCAGAGGACAGGTACCATTGGGGGAATGCGTCCCTTTTATTCATCAGAAGACTGAAACCAAATGGGTTTCACATTGAAAGATTTGTTTTTATCTGTAATGAGCAGAAAGGAATGTCCTTGTTCTTTCATTCTGCCCTGTTCTTCAATATCCCCCATGAAACCATTTTCCTGGGAGTCTGGGAGTTCTTTTGCAGAATTCCCACTTATCAGCGTTAGGTCAGCTGTTGATTTTTAGGTGCAATTTGTAGCAAACAATCTATTGTTTAGCAATCAGACAGCTGGATTCGATCAAAGGAGAGACTGTCCAAAGAGCGATTACAGCAACTTCTCCCAGTAGCAGCGGGATTAATTTCTTCAGAAAGAAATTGCATCCGATTACATCTAAATTTTTGCTTTTAATTTATTCAGTCATCTGTGATAGCAAGAGGATTAGTGCAAGGACTCTTTGGGTTAGGGCAGTCATAAAGATTAATTGACAGAGGAGTTGCCCAATCATTTTGATGCTAGCTGGTGCCTACATGCCACCTTTCTTTTATTGCAACATCCCTCTTCACTCATCTTCTTTACTGGTGTCATAGTTCATTTTAACTTGGGCTTATTCTACTTTTGGCCTGAGAAATTAAACATTTTATGAATCCCATTCTACCTTTTGGTTTGGCTTGACCCCCAAGAAGTACCACTCCATTGCTCCTGTGGTGTTAACTAGGTAAAGTGGCGCTCCCCATTTTTAAAAAAAAGCACAAAAACCGCTACACATTAACTGTGCTGTCTGACATATGATACAAGCAGCCGATCAGGTTATGTCACAGGGCAGTTGGCGGGGCAGTCAGCACACAGCCGGGGTGGGCTGTGACAGCCCCATCGGCTGCCCAGCCTCCGGCACCTCACCGGGCCACTTCGGCCTTCAGGACCGCTCGTCTGCGCCAGTGACTCAATGCGGGATCAATGAGCAAAATGGCCATCTTCCCTACCCATAGTCCCCCATGCAGCTGGACCTGCTCTGCATTTCCCTGGCTGGCGCTGACACTGGGAGAGCGGTTCCAACTGCCTGCAGGATTATGGGTAGGCAAGATGGCCATTTTTCCCCATTGATCCTGCATTGAGCCATCGCCAGGTGCTGCTTGCATGCTGGAATGGCCCCAATGGGGCCTGATGAGATGCCGTCCAGGAGCGGCACTCAAATAAGTAGGATGGAGTCTGTTTTGGGCTAGCCTGTCTAGGGACTCAGATATTGGGTGGTCAAGGTGAGGATAGTAGCACCGCCCTGCAAGTAGCATCTAGGATATGTGTCCTAGTTGCCATACTCTTTGCTCTACTCTTTGTTAATCCAGATTGAAGGTTTCATCAAATGTAATTAAAAAGATAGGAATCGAGTGTTTATAGCCATTTATTTATTATTCTCTAGCCTAGCCATTTTCAATATTTTTGAGGTATGGCCCTTCCCCCACCCCCAGACTCCACTCAGAATTGATGAGCCCTGTGAAGCAGTCAAGTTTTGATTTCTTCCGTACTTCTCCCAGTTACATTAGAATCATAAAAATATTAATGTTACATGAGGTGAAATGAAAACAATGTTTTTACTGGAATGTGCTGTGGGCCTTGGGTCGGGGGGGGGGGGTGGTGTTGGTGTGTGATTAAAGAGCCCCCTTTGAGAATGTCTGCTGTAGAGGCATGGAAAAACTTGATATCCCAAAGTGTTTTCAAATAAATTTTGAGAGTTTGACAACACAAACCAACATCTGCATTGGACTGTCTCCAGTTTGTTCATGGCTTTTGGATCACATTTTAGTAGGTAACAGAGCCACATTTTTCCTGAAATAAACCTAACCTGCTCTTTCATCTTAGGCGTCCCCAAGGTCCTGTTTTTTGGCCCTTTATTCATTGATGGAATGCTGTTATCCATGTGACTACACGTCAGGAAGTCACTTCAGTCTTGGACTGCAATCACATGCAAGTCAAAGTCGATAAGGGCAGCAGACATCTTTCCTTGAACAGCAGAAGTGAGCCAGATGGGTATTTAAAACAATCCAAAATTTCATGAATGCCATCACAATATATTTTTCTTTAAATTTCAAATTCATTTGATTAACGGAATTTACATAAATCCCCAGCTGTCATAGAAGAATTTGGGGATTATTCACTCCATGCTTCTCGTTAATCACTTCATTACCATAACCAGTTTGAACTGATGATAAGCAAGCAAGAGGAAAGTTAGGATCCTTTTCTCAGTCACTCTATCAATATAGACCATACATATACATTATAGTTATTACGTGCTCTTGGTTCATTTTCCTTGATCCATTAAAAAGGTACAACGATTTGGTTCCTTCCTTCCTTTCTTTACCAAATCTTACATCTTGTTCAAATAGAGAATGTAATTTTTGCCTGAAGTGGACCCTTTTGCACACCACACCTCTATGTATTATACCCTGTATTAAATTGAGTGTCAACTACAAGTTACTATTGCCAGCTCTTTTCAAATGCAATCCCCTTTACAATGTCAGCCCACTCAACAGGCACCTGTCTTTGAAAAATCTAATTCCAAAAAAGTCACTGTATATGTGTGAAAAGAAATAGTGTATATCATGGCCAATGTGATTTATGGTGTGAAAAATAAAAAAATTTAAAAAAAAAAAAAAAAAAAAAAAAAAAAAAAAAAAGAAAAATCTAATTCCAAATGGATTTTTTTAAAATTTAGACATACAGGTAACAGGTCCTTTCAGCCCACAAGCCCATGCTGCCCAATTAACCTACAATCCCTGTACGTTTTTCAAAAGGTGGGAGGAAATCCATGCAGACGCAGGCAGAATGTACAAACTCATTACAGGCAAAACGTACACACTCCTTACAGGCAGAACATACACACTCCTTACAGGCAAAATGTACACACTCCTTACAGGCAGTGCTGGATTCAAAACAGCATCGTTGAAATTGTAAATGCGTTGCACTAGTCGCTAGGCTAACTGTGCCAACCAAATTGATTAACATAACAGTTAGTGCAACACTATTACAGTACCAGCGACCCGGGTTCAACTCCAGCACAGTATGTAAGGAGTTTGTATTTTCTCCCTGTGTATGTGTGAGTTTCCTCCGGGTGTTCTGGTTTCCTCCCAAACTTTTTTTTTAAAAGTATGGGGTTGCAGGTCAGTTGGGGTATTTGGGAGGGACGGGACATGGGCTGGAAGGATTGGTTACTGTGCTGTATGTCTAAATTTAAAAAAAATTATATTTAAAATTTAAATTTGCAGGAAGGATCGGTTACTGTGCTGTATGTCTAAAGTTAAAAAATTATATTTAAAATTTAAATTTGCAGGAAGGATCGGTTACTGTGCTGTATGTCTAAAATTAAAAAATTATATTTAAAATTTAAATTTGCAGGAAGGATCGGTTACTGTGCTGTATGTCTAAATTTAAAAAAAATTATATTTAAAATTTAAATTTGCAGGAAGGATCGGTTACTGTGCTGTATGTCTAAATTTTAAAATATTATATCTAAAATTTAAATTTGCAGGAAGGATCGGTTACTGTGCTGTATGTCTAAATTTTAAAATATTATATCTAAAATTTAAATTTGCAGGAAGGATCGGTTACTGTGCTGTATGTCTAAATTTTAAAATATTATATCTAAAATTTAAATTTGCAGGAAGGATCGGTTACTGTGCTGTATGTCTAAATTTTAAAATATTATATCTAAAATTTAAATTTCCAGGAAGGATCGGTTACTGTGCTGTATGTCTAAATTTTTAAAAATTATATTTAAAATTTAAATTTGCAGGAAGGATCGGTTACTGTGCTGTATGTCTAAAGTTAAAAAATTATATTTAAAATTTAAATTTGCAGGAAGGATCGGTTACTGTGCTGTATGTCTAAAATTAAAAAATTATATTTAAAATTTAAATTTGCAGGAAGGATCGGTTACTGTGCTGTATGTCTAAATTTTAAAATATTATATCTAAAATTTAAATTTGCAGGAAGGATCGGTTACTGTGCTGTATGTCTAAATTTTAAAAAATTATATTTAAAATTTAAATTTGCAGGAAGGATCGGTTACTGTGCTGTATGTCTAATTTTAAAAAATTATATTAAAAATTTAAATTTGCAGGAAGGACCTGTTACTGTGCTGTATGTCTAAATTTTAAAAAAATATATTAAAAATTTAAGTGTATTTTTTTAAAAAAATCATATGTTCCAAATTGCTCAGACTTAGACATTTTTAGCAGGCCCGCTTTGTTAAATATTATTTGGCTGCCTGGGCTGTCTCAGTTAATTATTTTGCCTTAAAAGTGTCTTAATCCGTGGAAAATAGAATTTGCAAGTCAAACTAGAATATATTGGAGGCAAGCCATTTGGAAAGTTGTAGGTCAGTGTGAGTCAGAAGGTTAAAGGGAGTTCAATAACTATTTTTAGGCAGCATTTCCAAATGGGTGGGGATAATCGTGCCAATACATTGAAGGATTACACATTATATGAACTACTGGGGAAAGCACACATATCATAAATTCACAATGAAATCTGGTTCTAAAATTATCATCTAAGTGCTGGTTCCCAAATCAGTGGAAATGAATTGAAAACTGATGACATAAACAGTTGGGGTGCTGAACTGAAGTGTTGTGTGTCTTCAGTTTTAAGTTAACTTGGATTTGTGACAAATTCTGGCTATTGTCAGCTCACCCTTACAAAAAATAATTCTGGCCTTTACCATGTCCTCTTTGAACACCAGCACATCCGCGAAGGTTGATCACTGCCGGTTTTTGAGGGCTGCAGCTTTGAGATGATGCCTTCGATCCAAACCAGATGGCCACTAAATTATTTCCTGAATATTCAAAACACTTTAAGAAGTTATAGAGACAGTGAAGTCATTTGGAGAGCAATTGGGAGTCTTTGTGGTTAGAAAGGGTTGTTTTGAAATAATATTTTGCATTTTAAGTAAGATGTCATGCCATATGTGGAGTACACATAAGATCTAAGTACAATAATATCTACAGGATACAAGGCACTCCAAAACATTAAAGTAGCAATGTAGATTGACCGGGTGATAACAAGGTTTGGCATGCTTCCCTTCATCAGTCAGGGCATTGAGTACAGGAGTAGGGATGAACCTGATGTTGTTGGAATCACATGAAGTGCTATGTTGGAGCCACATGATTTTGGTCACCTAGCTGTGGGAAATGTATTTAAGCCGGAAATGGTACAGAAAAGATTAACAAGAACATAAGAAATAGGAGGACCTGGCCCATCAAGCTTGCTCTGCCATTCAGTAAGATTATGGCTGATCTGGGCATGGATTCAACTCCATCTACCCACCTTTTCACCTCAACGCTTAATTCCCCTTTCATGATGAGTCTGGAGACTGGAGGAGGGGTTGAATCATAAGGATAAGGTGGGACTTTTCTCTCTAAAGAAGGGAATGCTAAGCAAAAACCTAATAGAGGTTTATAAAATCATGAGGGCACCAGATAAGGTAAACAGTTATTGTTTCCCCCCACCCCCCGAGTAGATGAATCTAAATCTAGAAGGCATAGAGGCGAAGAACAAAAAGGGTACCTTCTTCACACAAAGGGTAATGGGTATGTGGGACCAGCTACTGGAGCAAGAGGGGACTATTGACACATTTTTAAGACATTTAAACAAATGCATGGAGAGGGAAGGCTTTCAAGGGATATGGGCCGATAGCAAGTAAATGGGATCAGCTGAAGGTTTATTTTCCTTGCCATAGAACTCTATTAGCTCTTTGTGATATGTGTTTTATTCTAGTCTAGCAGAAAGTCATGGCATTGCATGGCATTTATTTCGCAGATACACATTGATATCTTGCGTTCAATGAACATATGCCTTTTATTTACATATTTCTTCACCTTTTTAAAATTTCTAACATAATCAAAGCACTTTGACACTGAGATTATGAAACACAGAACTGTACAGATGCAAACTAGATGTTTGTGTGGGATCTTATTGAATGCATTATGCAGTATACACTCATGATTATATGACAAAGTTCATCCTCGGAATATATGCATAGAATATCATGCTTGAAGGTGGTTCAGAGTGGAGTTATTTATTGTCAGTCACTCCATATGTTATTTATGCAACATTTGATTTAAATTAGATCACATATTACAGAATATTAGAATTGAGGATGCCAGAAATATTAGCCACCACCCTCCTGCAAACACATGCTTGAAGCTAGCATTTATCTCCATTGATGCCAAGATGAGTGGGTCAATGGACAAGGTAAAATACACAACTAGGAGACTGGGTTCCTGCATAAAAGGAAGGGTAGCACAGGACTTCCACTGAAACCCAGTCGTCTGCACCTGCACAACAGTGTGGACAATGGTAATCCCAAAAATATTGTTCAAGAACAATTGAAATCATTGAAAATTGATCAATCTTAAGGTGGAGGAAAATGCACAGACTTAAAAACAACAACACTTTGAAACCTTCTTGATCTGCTGCAAATGTGCAGGGGACGGATGATGCCGTACCTGGAGTACAGTGTGCAATTCTGATCTCCTTACTTGGGAAAAGATAGACTTGCTTTGGAGATGATGCAGAGGAGGTTTACCAGGATGATTTTGGAGATGAATGGGTTTGTTTATGAGAAGAGATTGTCACTTGAGACTATATACATTGGAGTTTGGAAGAATGAGGGAGATGAATCAGAAGATTAAAGGAATAGATAAGATAGAAGTGGCAGGTGAGTCTAGAATTGGAGGACATAACATCAAGATTTGGGGGGAATAGATTTAAGGCAGAGATGAGCAGGAATCTGGTTCTCCTAAAGAGGAGTAAATCTGTGAATGTCTCCACCCAGTGAAGTAGTAGAGATTTCTCCATTAAATGTATTTACGGCAGATAGATGTGTGAAGAATAAGGGAATTAAGGGTTACGGGGTATGTGTCTATAGGTGGAGCTGAGTTCAAGGTGAAATCAGCCATGATCTTATTGAATGGATCCCTTGGCAATATTTTAGAGAGTTACCTGGTATGTTCAACATCTATCTCACACTCAAAAACACTGAAAAGTATCCAATCTATAGGGCTGCTGCATTTTCTAACACCACCAGTGATTGCACTTAAAAAGTAATTCAGTGACTGTGAAGTGTTTTGGGGCATTCTAAGCTCCCCAAAGCCCATGCACATTTGCTGTATTCTTATTTCCTTTGCCATTTTAGCTGGCTCAGCTGTAGTCTTTACCAGGCTCTGAGGGGCTGAGACCATGGGGAGGCTCCTCTAACAAAAGAGGGGGGAGTAATGACAAGGTGCCCCAGTGGTGGTAATGGTGTAAATAGAAATGTATGGGGATGGAAACAAATGAGTACGAAATTAAGGATGAGAGGAGACTTTGAACAGTTTTCCTTTTGTAAATAATTTACTGTGAATAAAATCTATTTTTGGCTTTTAATAAAGCTGTAGGCTTGGTAAACCAGCACCTTGGGCAACCACTGTATGTGCTGTCACAGAAATAATATCAAACACTTGACACTATGGAGAAAGGGATTTTAAAGCCCTAAAGATTAGACTCCATTGCTGGATGGATTGTTTTAATTCTCGCATTTTTGCTCCAGCTGCCAATTTATAGTTAATTTTTTAAAAAGCAAACATATGCTTATGTACTCATTGTTAGAAATAAACATTGATCAAATAGCAAATATGTTTTAAAATCTAAAACATTTATCAATTGAATGACAAATGAAGGAATGCACTGGTTTAAAGCACTTGGCTCTGTAACAGGCCTGATCTAATCCTCAACTATATTATTCACTAATTATTGCGTTGCAATCTCATTATCCCTTAAATCTGGTTTCACTTATTTTAGAAATACCCTAAATGAGCAGACTGCTTTTCTTAAAAGGTCCAATTGTTTAAATCACCGATGACAGATCTTTGCTGGGTGAACTCCCAGGAGAGTTTCCTTGCATTCTGGTTTTAACTGGGTGTTAACCCATTCAAAATAAAGGAGATATTGTTCAGGTTAGTGGACTGAAGAATGTCAAGTAATTATGTGTATTTATTCTTGAGAGCATCTTGCAGTTACAATTGTATGTTAACTTTCCATTGTCTTTGCCACCCCTTAAATGTGCTTATTAGCCAGGTATGGCTATAATTAGGATTTTGCCATTGGTTTTGTTAATGTCCAGCGCTTGTCCACTGTTACTTGCAGTGAATGTACATTGATGCTGTTGTGGGAAGAGAGTTGGAACATCAACTTTGCTTCACTATTGTCATGCAAACAATGGCTTTCTTAATTTGAATGGGTTGACGGCCCATTACAAATGGCATTCAGGAACAAGAACCTGAGATGGAAACAGAAGTCGGCCATCTGAGGGTCAACATCGCTGAAATCCCATTCCAATGATGCAATCATGAAGAAAGCACACCAACGTCTATGCTTCATTAGGAGTTTGAGGAGATTTGGTATTTGCTAAAGACTCTTGACAAATTTCTACAGGTGTAGCATGGAGAGTGTTCTGACTGGTTACATCACTGTCTTGTGTAGAGGTGCCAATGCACAGACAGGAAAAGGTTGCAGAGCATTGTGAACTCGGCCAGTGCTCTCATGGGCATTAGTCTTCACTCCATCAAGGATATCTTTAAGAGGCGGTGCCTCAAGAAAGCAGCTTCAATCCTCAAGGATCCTCACCACCCAGGCCATGTCCTTTTATCACTGCTACCATCAAGAAGGAGGTACAGGAGCCTGAAAATAAACACCCAACTTTACAAAAGTAATGTCTTCTCTTTCAGCATCAGAATTCTGAATTTATGATAAAACTATGGACACTACTTCACTTTTCTCCTTTTTGCACTGATTTTTTTGTTAAATCTTTCATTCAGGAATTGTAATTTATAGCAATTTTCCAGCTGTAATGCACAATCCTGCTGCTGGAAGGCCATACATCTCGTGACACAGATTCATGACAATAAACCTGATTATGCTTCTGATTTCGCCTTTCAATAAGATCATGGCTGATCTGGCCGTGGATTCGATTCCACTCATCCACCATTGTCAATTAAGCTTAAGTCTGCTAATTTTCAAAAATTCTGTCTACCTCCATCTTAATTACATTTACTGAGGCAGCCTCAACTGCTTCATTGGTCAGAGAGTTCCACAGACTCACTTCCCTCTGGGAGAAGCAGAGAGCAGAACAGAGGTGGGGAGTAATTTCTTCAGCCAGAATCTGTGGAAGTTGTTGCCACAGACAGCAGTGGAGGCCAACTCATTGGGTAGATTTTAAGCAGAGATTGGTTGTTTCTTGATTAGAAAGGGTGTCAATGGTTATGGGAAGATACCAGGAGAATGGGATTGAGAGACAAAAAAATATCACCCATGATTTGAATGGCGTAGAAGACTCGATCGGCTGAATGGCCTAACTCTGCAGCTACATTTTGTGGCCCAAAGCAATTTTTCCTCATCTCTGTCTTAAATTGACTCCCCTGAATCTTGAGGCTAAGTTCTTATCTCACTGCCAGTGGAAAAAAACTTTTTTTTTCTTAGCTACTCATTCATAATTTATTGAAGTTATATAAGATATTGGTGAGACCACACCTGGAGCATGCTGTGCACCCTTGGACACCTAGCCACAGAAAGGATGGTAATTAGTTGGAAAGTGTATAGAAGAGCTCCATGAAGCTGCTGCCAGGATTGAATCACCTGTGAGAGGCTGAATAAACCAGGCTGTTTTCCTTGGGTCAAACAAAAGTTGATCCATTGAGTTCCACAAAATCATGAAATGCATGAGGAAGGTGAACAGTAATGATCTGTTTTCTGAAGTGGGAAAATCTAAGATGAGAGTGAAATAGTCAAATGAGGGGGTTGGGATTTAAAAGGTTCTTCACTCAGTTGGTGGTGAGCACCTTGAATGAGCTACTAGACAAAGTGGTAAAGACAGGTATGCTATTGCCCTTTTAAAAAAATACTAACGATTTATGGAAGTGAGGGCGGTTGGAGTGGTATGTGCCTCAGGATTTCATGCAGTCATTGAGTTTTACAGCATACAAGCATGCCATTCGGCCCAACCTGAGGTAGTCTAAATTGCCTGCATCCTTCCCATATTTTTTCAACACCTTCTCTGACAGCTCTTTCCAAATAAGCTCCCACTCTCTGTGTGAAAAAATTGCCCCCCTCAGGTCTCCATTAAATCTTTCCCCTCACAGATTTAACCATGCCCTTTAGTTTGAGACTGCCTGACCCTGGGAAAAAAATACTGTGCCCATCCACATGTCCCTCATGATTTTTTTTACACCTCTACAAAGTAAGCTCTCAGCCTTCTATATTCCAGGCAAAAAAAAAATGTCCCAGCCTTTCCAGCTTGTCCTTACATCTCAACCCCTCCAAGTCCTGCTCACAGCCTTGGGAATCTTTTCTGCACCCTTTCCTCTCATTCTAAACTGCACAATTCTCCTGAGGGTCGTTTCACCAACATTTTGCACTGAGCATAGCTATTCAACGAGGCTTAAGGATTGAGAAAGAAAGAAAAGAACAAGAGAAGGAAAAATCATGAATTAGAGTCTGATCACATGCAGAGAAATGCAGAGAGGGGGAAAGAGTGGATAAAAAAAAGAGAATTGCAAAAATTATTCCTAGACCACACATAGAATCATAGCACATTACAACACACAAAACAGGACATTCACCCCTTCTAGTCTGTGCTGAACTATTATTCTGTGTAGTCTCACTGACCTGCACCCATTCCATTTCTCTCTATACACCTCTCATCCAAGTACCTGTCCTAATTTTACTTAAATGTTAACATTGAACCCACATTGTCCTTACTCCCACCGTTCTTGGTGTGAAGAAATTCCCCCTAATGATCCCGCTATACTTCTGCCCTTTCACCCCTGTCCTCTGTTTTGTATCTCATCTAACTTCAGTGGAAAAACCCTACTTGCATTTATTCTATCTATATCCCTGATCATTTTGTATTCCTCTATTAAATCTCCCCTCATTCTTCTATGCTCCAAGCAAATAAAGTCCTACACTGTATAACTAATTTCCTCAAGGCCTGGCAACATCTTTGTAAATCTTCTCGGCACCCTTTCAATCGTATTGATATCTTTCCTGTGGTTAGGTGACTTTTTTGTATGATCCACCTGGATGGCACTCAAAATAAAGCTTTTCACTGTATCTCAGCACAGTGAAAATAATGCTGAATGATGTTAGATCTGCAACAGCCCTGTGGATAAACTATTGTTTTTCGTAGGTCCTAATTAACTGATTTCCTTTTCTGCAGAGAATTTATTAGGCAATTGAGGTGTAAATCCCAAGCTCTTAAAATTGAGGATAAGGTGCAGTCTAGTGTGTAGCCTGTAGCAGTGTGATGTGAATTAAACCTTGCCTTCTGTTAAGCACTCATCACCTGAATTTGGCCCCTGATGTGTGGACCACCAGCAATTGTGGGTTGATAAGGCTTTGTTAATTCTTGCAGCAAGATCAAGCCCATATTGTTACCGCTTTGTAGTGAGAACGACAAACAAATGCATGGGAACAAAACAGACGCACTTCCTTTGATAGCTCTGAATGGCTGATTACAGTTAACATGCTTACATCAGTGTAAACATTGCAATAACTAACAGAACAAAGGGGTGAAATGATCAACCATAAGTTTAATTAGCTGCTGTTTCAAATTAATAATTAACATTTTAACGCTGAAAGACGATTGCTGTAGTATTTAATCCTTGGAGCAGTGTGGTTCATTCTTTATTACACCTCATCATTGTGTGAGAACTTTAGTGGATTTATTAACAATGCCAGAAAATTGGCTTGAGCGCTTTGGTGATTTTTCAAATTTAGTTGAAGTGTATCACCTTTGCATCAGATATTAATATTGGTTTTTCAAGCTGTGCAAAAGGCAGCAGATGTTGGGGCTTTTTTCCTGCGACAGATAACGTTGGAGTGTGCAATCTACTATTTAAATTGTCATCTCAAATTTGTACACTAATTAACTGACACCAAGCGTAGCCAGAAACTTATAACAAGTCAATGCACGCTGAATAAGCTGAAGTGTCCCCTGCTGCATGCCTCCCGAGGATTGTCACTACATGTCAGAGCTTGCCACCTCTTCTGTTTTTATGTTTTCACTCATGGTCTGAGCCATCTCGAAGCCGCACCCCTTCCCACTTCCCCCTTCCCCGCCCATCTTCTGCCCTCCCCACTCCTCTTTCAGTGAGGTGGTTCTCGGTGGTTCATCCCGCTGGAGGTAAACTTTCGTCCATCATCTGCGATAGAGGAGGGCCTTCGGCTCCTCTAGGCTCTCAGTTAACAGCCATTGAGTGTTCATGTCTTTAAGCTTGCTCTCCCTCATGTCTGTTACAGTCATTACGAACAGGACCGGAATGCACTGAGGAGAAAAGAGTGGGAAAGACGGAACCAAGAAGTTCATCAAGATGAAGATTTGTTTGCCTCAAGTTTTAATCTATTCAGTGAACCCTACAAGGTAGCCTGGTGTAAATGCATTGTTTCAGCTGAACTTTCATGTTGTTTCTGGAGGCAGTTGGATAAACCTTACCTTAATTTGTTTGCTTCTTGTTTGTCCAAAAACAAAAGGTATTTAAAACTCTGGTAAAAGCTGATTTACACCATTAGTTAATCTGCATACAGTAATGACATTTGAGTTTGGATATTGTGTGAAGAAATGACCGTGTGCAGTTCCCAAACCTTGCTGATCCATAACTTGAATAATGTTTTGCCTTGATGACAGGGAGTTTCAATAGAGAAATGGGACCATTGGGAAATGGACCATGATGTCCTGGAATCTGACATGGGTGAACGAGAGGAAACTCAGGGTGGGATATGCAAGGGTGCTGGGCTTTACAAGGGGCATGGTCTATTCTTCTAAACTTCCACATTGAGCTTAAAAAATATGATTTGTTCAAGAGGAATAAATTGATTAGAAGCTTCACTCATGGAATGAGAGTGGAATCAATGGATTGGTTGTAAAAACTTTGATATGCAATGAGGGAGATTGATGAATTGTCATCGATCAATATCTTACGTTGGAAGTTATAAATTTCACTGTAAAATCCCTTATTTTGTAGATCTAATAGGGAAAAGAACAACACCCAGCATTCAACACAAAATAACTTTGCATTTCCCAAAACTGGCTTCTCAATACTGAGGAGGGATTATTCTGCTGGGAACTAATCCTAGTACACCATTTCCCTTTCAATGTAGCAATAAAGTTTCTTGCCCACTTCTAGTGTGAAGTAAAAGACTTAAAAATGAAGCAAAAACTAATCATTATAATGTAATTTCTGTGTGGATGCCAACGATGTCTTGTCCCTCATCCACATCCAGGGTGCTGTATGGTCCAAAGTGGACATGTCATGGTGTCACCTGACTCTTTTCAAAATGTAACAATGCTCTTTGCAGTAAATATCATCTGAGCTGTTGATGAAGGAGGGAAAAAAAAAGATTGCAATATGACAGTGATGTCACATGTCACAGCTGATTAATGAACACTTTCACAAATTCATTTTGAGTTGTTTCTTCAAAGCTCGTACCATTTATGGAGCCAAGTGTCTAACGTGTAAGTCCAGATTCCCTTTCCTTCATGACATTATTCCCATACTTAAAAGAGGTAGAGGGAGAGAGAGAAAAAAAAAATCAAAGGCTCTTCCAAAAGGCGTTGTACTCCTGCTGTCTTTTAGCATATGCTTTTCAAAAGAAATTGTCCTTTTGGCAACCCTCCAAAGGGCTAAACAGATGACCTTCTAAGGATTAAATTAACATCCTCTGGCACTACCCCTGGCTCAGCAGAGATGGAGAGGCAACCACTGGTACATCTGGTTCAGACAATTTGCCAATCCCAAATTAACCCTTTCATTTTGGGCTGGGATGCTCAGCTTTATTTACTGCCTGATGAATGCTGTCGGGAGCTAAATCCAATGCAGTGCTTTGTTTTAAGTGTCTGCTTGCCTGTTCTAAATGGCGTCAAGAATCATCTGCACTGCAGGGGATTGGAGTCGAACACAGAGCAGATTGGCCAGGAGTGACATCGTAAAAGCTTTGCCAAACTAATGGTTTACAATGCTGAAATGATTCAAACAACTAATCAGATTTGTTGATTTTTGTTTTGAGATGGGTAAATCAGTCTATTTTATGAGCTTTGAGGAAACTGTCTATAAAAAAATAATGCCTGATCAGGATAGCTGAAGCAGGACAATGTAATGCAAGTGTTTTCTGTAGCGCTTTTAAAATAATTATTGTCCAGTTTTGTATGCCGTCTAATATCTTTCAGACCAGCAAAGGCGATGCTCTCTCCAGCCGCGTGCAGAACACTTTGGGAAACTATGATGAAATGAAGGACCTGTTAACCAACCGTTCCAACCAGAGTCACCTCGTTGGCATTCCCAAGTCTTTGATCCCACAGACTCCTGTGGAAAAGATGGAGCAGAGCTTCTTCAATGAGCCCAGAACCAAAATGGTACCATCTCACCAAAGTAGCAATCATCCTTCCTCCTGCATGCCGCCGCCTTCCTCTTGCCTGTCACTGAGTTCGACCTTGTTGCATGGGCATCAGAGCAAAAAGCCACGGGTGGACTGGCCTCGTGGCGGGCACTGCTCGGCAAGTGGGCATGGCCTGCAATCAGGCAGCCAGCCAAGCAATCAGCAGCCCAGGGAGAAGCCCCCAGCCTCGCGTGAGCAGGCCGAGGACAGGTACGGTGACCTGTACAGCGAGCTGCATAAGAGCGACCTCCAGGCAAGTCTAGATGAATGCGTCAAGCTGCAGTCATCTAGCCCCACCACTACTTCACGCTCCAAACGGCACGGGCACTCCAAGTCAACAAGTGGTGACCATTCCCATAAGGACAGCTGCCACATGAAGTCCCCCATTGATAGTGATGCTGGCCCCTACCCTTGTGGATCCCCAGTCCCGTCCACATCTCTGATACCCAGTAGCAGTGCCCTCTCCACTCAGAACTTCCCTCCAGGACTTCACTCCAAGTCCAGCATGCTGCAGCAAAAGCCCACGGCCTACGTCAGACCAATGGATGGTCAGGAGCAAGCTCCCATTGAGTCACCCGAGCTGAAGCCGCTCATGGATATCGAGGATGCCTTCAGCAGTTTCGGAAGCCTCTTGGATGTAAAGCCCAGCACAGCCAGTTCCAAATGCAAGTTACCAAAGCTGACAATACCCCAACCAGGCGAGGTAAGTGCAGACATCAGAGAAGTAACAGGCCCCATATTGTGGTGTCCTTTCGATTAGCATGTTGCATCCTGGTAATGTGTTTATTATGAGATGCCATGAAGTTGTTCCTACCATAACAGCAAGAGTCACAGTGAAAGATTACAATGCTTCCAAACATGGAGTTGTGCTTGATGAAACCCAAACAGATTTAAATCACTGGATTTTAATTGAAAGCTCAATGATCACTCCTTCAACAAGCCATTGCCCTTTCCACATAGCAGGATGGTTAAATCCCTCTTCCTGGTCCTGTATCTCCTGCTCTTCCCTTGGTATGCAGAATGAACAAAAATCATGAATTGGATTGGGATCTGTCATTGTTACTGTGTGTCAGGTGTAGCAATCTCTTCACCTCCCACTCCAGTTCTGATATCACTTCAATAACATCCATGGAATCAAATTTTTGAACCAAGTCCATTGTACATGTATTCTAACTTTGTGTGTTCGGTATGCGCTATTGAAGCCAAATATTTGTCCCAGTAACACTGAGTGCAGCTCGTTGAAAATATGAATGTATGTTGTCCTTTATTCAAAAGGTTTTGCTTGTTATTTCACAGGGATTTGTTGAATTCATATAGAAATACTAAATGCAGTTTTGGGCTCCCAATATAATGAAGGAAGTGATTGCCTTCAAATTGTTGCAAAGAACATTCAATGCATTAATTCCTGGGTTGAAGTGGGAGATGGTAGAGTAGGGCCTTGCACCTGGCATCTCAGTGTCCAAGACACTGCAGAATGGTCAGCAATTTAAACAATGTACGTAATTGCGAAGAGAACTTGTATCGAGATAAGCGGCAGTATTTTTTAACAAATGTTTGTTAAAATGGCAATAACATGACAAAACTACACAAACTATACTCAAAACTACATCTATACACACTATTTACATTGTTGGAAATTTGCGAAGTGGTAAATTAATGCCATCCCTTTCTTACATACAAAGCTACTGCACAGATGCAATAAGCTGCACTTTACAAATTAAAATCCTGTTGTTACTAATTATGACACACTCAATCCTCTGGGCGGCCCACGGTTCCCAGAACCTGGACATTTTACCCTTGAATACTGCCTGCTCCCACTCTAATGACACACAGGATTGGATGTAAATCTGAAGCAGGGGGAGGCAGTCGGCTCCCCCCGTGCCTCGACTGCTCACCGCATTGACCTGCAAATGACCTGTTTGGCCAGGCTCAGCAACCACTCCACAAAGGGATCTTCCTAGCACCCTCCTTCCTCTGCACCACCTAACAGACAATCAGGAATGTGGGGCTGAAGTTCAGCCAGAATTTGAGGAGCAGGCCCCTTCAGGGAGGGGAAGAGGGTTTTCCGCCTCTCACACTCCACGTACATGTGGTATACCATTCTCTTCCTGAGTGCAGAAATGACAGGCGGCTGGGGTGGGCTGCAGTTCTTGCAGAGGCCTTTCCTCACCAGTGGAAATTCTGACAGGTCTCAACTGGTGTAATGTGCAGAGTGAGAGGTAGTTGCATTCCTTCTGAGAGTGAAGATGTAGAAGCTGCAGACTCTAATTCGAGGAGAATTAGAGACTGGATAATAAATTGGCTGTTTTAGATGGGATGGGGATCATGATTCCTTGGAAATCTATACTGAGAAGATTGTAAGTGCTCAGCCATGATATTTCTAGCTTTGCAATAGACTTTGTGACCTCAGGAACATCGGCTAGAGAGTAATGATTGAGCAAGAATGAATGATCAATTAAGTATTTTTTTATTGCCACATGTAAGAGGCTTTGTTTTGCATGCTACTCAGGTCATCTGATGCAGGTAATGCAATAATAATACATAAACTGACAAATAGATAAGACAGCAGTGTAAGGAGGTAGTTTAACAGTAGTGACACAGTGCAGCGTGTAGAGAAAAGTACAAAAATTGTACAGTGAATGATAAAGGTAAGTACAGTTAAAAAAACAATGCTAAGAGCATTGTCTTTTGCTAGTGTGAGGTCCATTCATGAGTCTGATAACAGCAGGGAGGAAAAACTGTTCTTTTATCAGGAGGTTTGTGTGTTCGAGCTCATGTAGCTGATTAACAATAATCTGTTGATGGTAAAACAAACACAATGGGGGTCAAATGACCTCTTCCAACACTTACAAGTTTATATTCAAGCATGGAGGCGCATCCTGAAGATGTTATTTTCCACCCTATGGCAAAAGCAGCAATATTGGAATGGCCAAAAAAAAAATGCACATGTTCAACATGTTATTTTGTAGAACTCATTTTTTTGTATCAAATATTTCTAGGGAACTGATTCCAATCCAAACAACAAAGCATTTGGAAGCACACTGAAAGAAAGTGAAAAATTTGAAATTGTATTACATTTTTTCAACACACTTTGCAGCAAATTAAGTCCTCTTGAAGTGTTGTCATTGTGAGAGTGTAGGAGAAACAACAGCCAATTTGGACACAATATTCTCATACAAATGGGAAAAAGAGAACAGTCCAACAGTTATTCAATTTTTGTCCTGTTACTGAATGATAATTATTGGCAAAGACAACAGGAGTAAATCCTCTGTCCGTCTTCAAGAATGTAAAAGGGAATTTTTCAACCTTCCTGAGAGGACCAATATGGCCCCAGTTTCAGCTCCTCTGACTCCCTCATTACTGCACTGGAATAACAGTCTCCAGTTCTGGAGGCAGGCACAAGCCATTAAAGGCCACAAGTGGCATTACATTGGGGTGCTCTGATACTTTATCTCAGTTCAAGCTCTTCTTTCAATTCACCAGAGTAGTGTATCTCAATCTGTGGCCCATCGTCCTTGGCCTGTAAATTGAGGGCACCTGCAAATTAGAGGAACAACATTTTATATTTCGTCTTGGAAGCCTCCAACCAGACAACATTGATGTTGACTTCTCCAATTTCTGTTACCCCCTGTAGTGCGCTACCAGTAACCACAAAGACTAGCTTGAGGGAACAACAGGCTTTAATGTGCAGAAGAACCTTGCTGTCCTGAATCCAGGTACAAGAATGGCAGGAAGGGAGAGGTGGCTCGATCTTTATGGCCCAGGAGTCGTGGGGTATAAGTCATCAGTGGGCGGGCCAGCTCCATATATACAGTAGTGAGTCATAACTATATACAATGGAGGAAACATATCACCACATCCCCCCTCCTCAGTTTTTCTCTTTCCTTATCCCTCTGTCTCTTCCCCCAGCTCCTATCCCCTTCTTGTCTTCTTAGCCCTCTGCCCTTTCCCTTAACACTTCTCAGCTGCTTTTCTCTTCTACCCTTCCAACAGTATCCATCTGTTAGCCTTGCTCCTCTCCCCTTTCCCCTTCTTCCCCTCCTCTCTTCTCCTCCTTCTCTTTCTCCCTCCAACTTTTTATCTTTCACATATGTGATGAAGAGCTCACATCCAAAAAGCTGGCTACCCTTTACTTCCAATGAATGCTGTGTGACCTGCTGAGTTTCTCTAGCACTTTTATATACCACACTGGACTACTGGTCTGTTGTAGGTTCTCCACAGCGATGCGGAGAAAATGAACCTTACTGGTATAGGAGTCAAGTAAAATGTAAAACCATATTGTGGGTTTGATGACAATGAAAACAAGCATTTCTGGGTGAATTTCTACACCAAAACCAACCAACAGCCCAGTCGGGGGTGTGGGAAGGGACTCACTGGCCACACCATTTGGTGGATCATGGGTTTTGGTGCAGGCAGCGTGGAGGAAAGCTGAGAACTGCTGATTTGGAGACTTTTGATGATTACAATCAGGGCAACAAAAATTAGTAACGCACCCTCTTGCAGCAGGTGAACCCTGTGTGCGTGCAGCAATGGATAGGGACCAGGCAGCTCTCTCCGCCAAATTGTTAGCTGTTCCTTTGTGCTCAAATCCAATTGCATACAGTAAAAGGCTCGTGTAGCCTTTCAAAATTTCTCTGACAGCTTTACAGCAGAAACTCTTGCTTGTCTGAAGTGATGTAGAATAACATAAGAGGTGGTGAATAAGGTCTTCATGGGAATCAGAATGTTACTGAGAGAAGTAGTCTTGAAATTCGAATTTTCATTTTATTTGCCACATATTTAACACAGTGAGAAGGGTTCTGCTTGGAACAGTCAGCAGATCAACTCTAATATCAGACAGCTGAGTGAAGTAAAAACAAGAGCACAATTACAGTTACAATTAAATGAAATCAACTGGTACTAAGCAAGGGCAGCCTGACAGCGTTGTGGTGAAGTGGGGTATATTTCAGACAAAAATTGACAGGCATTTGATTAGTCAGGGAGAAGGCCAGGGAGTGAAGGTGAGTGATAAGAATCAGCTCATGATTAAATGGCAAAGCGGACTTGACGGGCCGATGTGCCTACTTCTGCTCTAGTTTCTTGTGATTCAGGAGCCTTATGGCTGCGGGGAAGAAACTTTCAGCCTGGTTGAGTGTGATTTCACACTCTTCAGCCTTTTCTTCGATGCGAGGAGAGAGAGAAGAGAGTGTGTCAGGGGAATGATGGATCCTTCAGTGTGTCGGCCATTATACCTGAGCAGCGGAAACTTAGATGGGAGTTGGTGTGACGTTCTTCCTTGAAATTCTTCAGTCATTTGGACCAAGTAATAAAGCCCTTGAATTGCTTAACCTGTGGTTAACCTTTTAACGTGTGCCGCATCTTTGAATTAGTGAAGAATCAACAAGAGATAGGAAGCCTAAAAAGGTGGGAGGGGGACTGGGGAGGGGCTAAGAGGTGATTGGATATTGGTCAAACGGTTAAAGAGGTGGGAGATGAAGGTCAGTCAAGTTTGTCATCTCATTGTACAAGTATAACCCGATGAAGCAACTTTCTCTGGTCCTTGGTGAAAAACATACAGACAAACAATGCACATGTAGGGAAAGTATTTAATCTACATAAATAAATAAATACTAGTTTGTACATATGAGCATCCTGGATGGTTAGTGTGAACAGTTCCTTTGGTCTTTCAACAGTCTCACTGACCATGGGCAGAAGCTGTTCCTCAGCCTGGTGATGCTGGATCTGATACTCCTGTACCGCTTCCTCTTATCTGATGAGATGAGTGTTCGTTGTCATACCTATAAGTTCAGATTTGCTGAAATTGATACTTGCTTCAGCCAATCAAGTTCATAAAATACACCATCACAACAAATATGATGTATAAAAAGCAAAATATGCCAAGACAGAAAAAGAGATAATAAATACAAAGATAAATACATAAATGTTCACACTTGCAGTTTGTACAAGAAAAAAAAAAGTGATATTTCAGTTGTGCGGCAGATCTCTTGGTCGTTCAACATAACCTGGTGGAGGAGCTCAAAGGATCAAGCAGGATCAGCGAGAGAGAACAAATGGTTAATGTTTTGAGACCAAACTCAATGAGAGTGAGTCCCAATGTAAACATCAGTGGGAGGTTGCTAAGTGGGAGAGTTTAGGACAAGAGGGCGCAACTTTAGGACTGAAGGGCCTCCACTCAGAACGAAGATGCGGAAGAATTTCTTCAACCTTAGTGTGGTGTATTTGTGGAAATTGTTGCCACGGGCAGTTGTGGAGGCCAGGTCATTGGGTGTATCTAAGGCAGAGATTGATGGGCTCTTGATTAACCAGGGCATTAAAGGTTATGGGATAAAGGCAAGGCAGTGGGGCAGAGTGGGCAAAATAGATCAGCTCATGATTGAATGGAAGGGACAACTCGATGGCCTGAATAGCCTATGTCTTATACTCTTGTGGGTGAAAGAATGGGTGCAGAGGGAAGACCAGGGAGTCACGGAGAGATACAAACTCGCTCTACCTTTACTGAAGAGAAGGCTCGTTTACTTTCTTTTCATGCAGCCAACAAAAATAGACAGAGAAGTGAGGAGAACAAATTGCTGTGTCATCATTCACACCAACCACTTTGAATTTTGGTCTGCAACTTGCTTGAGATGATGTTATGGGCACCATAAATTCAGCTGCTCCAGCACTGTAAGTATCCGCAGATCCACAGTAATCCGTGCAACCAAAGAACACTAGTGCATGAGAACAGACCTTTTGGCCCATCTAGTCAGTGCCAAACTGTTATTTTCCTTGTTCCCGTTGCATTATCAGACCATCACTCTCCATACTTCTGAAACCAAAACTTCTGACAATAAAGAATGCTGAGTGGTGTCACAACAATAACCTTGCACTCAATGTTAGCAAGGCTAAGGAACTGATTGTGGACCTCTGAAGGGAGAAACCAGGAGAACACAAGCCAGTCTTCATTGTGGGGTCAGCAGTAGAAAAAGTTGAAAACTTCAAATTTCAGGATGTCAATATTTCTGAAGATCTGTCCTGTGACTATCATGTTGATGCAATCATGAAGAAGGCTCACCAGTGGCGATACTTCGTGTGGAGTTTGAGGAGATTTGGCATGTTACTAAAGACTCTGGCAAATTTCTACAGGTGTATGGCAGAGAGCACTCTCTGGTATAGAGGTGTCAATGCACAGGACAAGACTACAGAGAGTTGTGAACTTGGTCAGCACCATCATGGGCAACAGCTTTCACCTCATTAAGGACAGCTACAAGAGACGGTGTCTCAAGAAAGTAGCCTCCGTCATCAAGTACCTTCACCGCTCAGGGCATGCCCTCTTCTCACTGCTACCATCAAGAAGGAGGTACAGGATTCAGAATTTACTGTCATGAACAAGTCATGAAATTTGGTGTTTTGCTGCAGCATTATCATACTGCAAACATTCATAATATGAACCATCTTACTATAAATAAAAATAATAGAGCATGAAAAGTAAGGCAGTGTCTTTGGTTCATTGATTATTCAGGAATCTGATGGCAGTGGGCAAGAAGTTGTCCTTGTGTAGTTGAGTGCTCGTCTTTTGGCTCCTGTACCCTTTTCCTGATGGTAGCAGAGTGAAGAGGGCATGGTGTGGGTAGAGGGGGTCTTTGAGGATAGAGGCTGCTTTTTCAAGACTCCGTCCCATGTAGATGTCCTCAATGGAGTGAAATCTTGTTCTCGTAATGTTGCAGGCTGAGTTAACAACCCTCTGGCATTTATTCTTGTCCTGGTATTTGGCATCTCCATACCAGGAAGTGTTGCAACCAGCCAGAATGCTCTCCACGGTAGATGTTTTCAATGACATACCAAATCTCCTCAGACACCTCACAATGTATAGCCGCTGGCGAGCCTTCTTTGTGATTGCATCAACGTGGAGGCTTCAGAACAGATCCATTGTAATGTTGCTACCCAGGAATTTTAAGTTCTTGACCCTCACCTCTACTGAGTCTCGATGAGGGCTGGGTTGTGCTCCCATGACTTCCTTCTGAAGATGAACACCCAATGCAAAAATAACAGCTTCTTCCTCTCTGCCTCAGATTTCTGAATGGGTGAGACGTTATCTCACTTTTTCTCTTCCTTTGCATTAATTTATTTTTTTAATATATAATTTATCACTACTTTTGTCACAAAACAATGAATTTTGTAACTCACGTTCATAACAATAAGTTCTGATTCTGACTATTATTCTTCCTGGTCCCATGGACCTGCACCTGGATCATAGCCCTCCATAACCCTCAAACCGAAACTTCCAACTGTAAAAAAAAATGCTGCTCATGAGAATGAACCTTCCTCATGGTACTGTGACCAATTCAAAATCCCTTCCATTTCCTGTTGTTTGTTCTGGAAGTGGTTGTGAATTCAGTGACTTATCATTACGTAGGCATTCATTGCAAGAATATTTGTTCGTACATGGGGTGTTGTTAATTGGCTCAAAGCAACACGGCAATAATTCAACAATAAAACTCCACATGTTTATTTTTATGCAGCTGCCAGCAGTGATGAATGGTTTGCTAGTGGTAAGGCATTTCTACATGCACAGCATGTTAGAAAGGTGGAGCCTGGCTCTGAAGATTGCAGACTGAACCAGAGTTTACAACCAAGTTCATGTTTATTGTCGCATTCACCAGGGTGCTGAGTGTCTGTGGATTGGCCTCCAGTGCTCCCGCCACCTTACAAACTCAAGTTCAGACCATCGGCAAATGGAGCTCTAGGTCTAAACCTCTGATACAATCAGGAAGCCTTCAGTGCCCGAGGCCCTTTTGGGAACCCTTCTTGCCCTTATGTCCTCCTGGCTTTCGTGAGCCTGTCTCCAATAGCCCGCAGGCTGTGTGGGTCCTTCAGTGGCTGAGCCTTTTATCTTTCCATCCCTGTCTGCTGGATTACACCAATTAATGACGGACTCAGACAAATCTGCTCCCAAGCATGATCTACATCAGTATTGGCCTTGTGCTCTCAGGCCAGCTGAGGAGAGCCACGACTGACCTTGGCTTGGCAATGAGGACGTGAGCTCATTCAGAGTGGGGGGCAAAGGTAGACAATGAGAGAATTTGGCTAGCGTTTATTTCCCATCCTTCATTACCAATGACCTTGCCATTTTAGAGGCAAGTTAACAGACACCTACCTAACCATAAACGACTCCGGGACCACCCAAAAAAAAATGGTTCGCAACAGACTAGATGGACCAAAGTGTCAAAGTGCCTGTTTTTATGCTGCTGTGCTCCCTGGTTCTATGGTGACGTTTGTGGGGGACTTGCAGTATGTCACGGCTGCCTGTCTCTTTTCTACACTGACTTGTTCCATTGGGAGCGCTTCACTACGATACCTGAAAAGCATTGTATCAATTCAAATTCTATTTTGTTAAATTGTTTATCTTCATTGATGTTGGAGATGGCAAACAACTCAGTGTTGCAATCAGCTATTCAAAAAACAGCATTGGTTCTGATGGGCAGCGCTTCTGATCAAAACAACATACAGATTAGACAATGAAACAAGATGAGTTTATTGGTAAATTAATATCTACAATCTGTATAAAGTGCTTTTAAAAACACATAACCGTTCAGGAAGTGAAGGGAAACAATGTACAGTTAAGTTATTAGCCCCAGATGATTCTCTTGCTAAGCAATTGTGCTAATAGGGTACAAAATATGCAAATTGCCACACGCATAATGTGAGGGAAATTTTTCAGCGATGCTGGTGTGTTCTGAGTGCGGCATCTGAGGAAATGGTACAAAATACTATTTATGACCACCAAAAGCTTGCACATGATTGCAGATGGTGTTTTGATAGAAGGGGAAAGGGGGTTTATTATTATACATGCCGTTTACCAGTTTGCTCTGCAGATGTTACTGTTTATTTTTACTTCGAGTCGAAATATGCAGTTGAACATTTTTCACGGCTGCGTGCATTTAGTCAACATTAATTCTTGAATTGCAAATAAACACCAGGCAGTTGAAAGCTAGGTTGCACATTGACGAAGGAAGCCAGGAGGAAAAAAAATAGGATAGTTTGGGATTTTTAGAGATGTGTCTGTTGGCAAATCAAAGAAAAGGTGAAACTTTCACAACTGGCAAGGTTTAAGTTTGAGATCTCTCCAAAAATAGCATGTTGGTTGCAGAGGTTCTGAGTTGGAACTGAGTTTGTCTCGTGAGGTATTGAAGTGGGGAGGTGGGGTGGGGGGGGGGGTGTCTTTTTAACTTGATGTTGCAACAGTGATCTGAAAATTTACCTTATCTTCATGAAAATAATCCAGTTGCAAGAACATGGAGAGAGAAAAAAGCACTACAATACAGGGATTCCACGTGCAGATGTCTGATTTAGAATGATTAATTGCAAGAGTATCGTGTTAAGTTTCATCATTGTTTAGTACCTAATTAACATTTGAATAATCATTTGATATTAAACAATCTTAGCAATGATGTTTAAAAAGATACAATTGGCTTGCTGTTTATAGGAGACTAGTGTGTGCAAATTGGTGTCTACATTTCCTATTTCTCAATAATGACTGCTCTTCAGAAGTATATTGCTGCTTGCCAAATGCTCTGAACAGTCTTGGGGGCAGAGAAAGGCAAATACTTCCTCTTCTTTATGTATTTCTGGTTATATTTTAGCTGCTGTAAATTAGGATAGTGTTATCTAACCTATTGTGCCCACTACAGTCATCTGAGAGAACCTACCTGGTCTTTGTCAAGTGTTCACATTTGGTTTTAATGACCCCACAGGCCAGAGCCCAGATAGATGGAGGGGAAGGGTTTAGAAGGACACGATCCAAATGCAGCAAAGCGGAGTAGCACAGAATGAAAACTTGATCGGCATGGATGAGTTGGGCTGAAGGGCCTGCTTCGTGCTCTATGACTTTTCGAGAACAGAATTGTCCACTCATCCCAAACATCATGCTCCATCACTCCATGAGTCTTCAAGAAGAAACCTCTAGAGTTGTGTATGGGAGAATTTTGTGATCCAGTGGCCCAAAGTTCCATGTCCTTTGCATGGCAGCTTAGAAGATAGAACAGTACAGCAGAGTATGGCCAGGCCCTCAATTTTCTGACCTATATAAATTGGTAGTTCTGATCTTTAACCTGTTCCCATCAGGGAAAAGATATAGGAGTATCAGAACTACTGCTACCAGGCTGAAGAACAGTTCCTTCCCACAGGCAATGAGAATCTTGAATGACCAAAGATAACTGCTCACACTGACTATCCAAGACTGTCATTGGTACAAAGCAATAATTATTTACTTATTTTTTATAGATAAAGTACTTGTCCTGCATATGTATTATTTGTCTGTATGTGTGTTTTGTCTGGTTGTGTGTCTGCATGTATTGCATCAAAGACGGGAGAAAGCTGTTTCGTTGGGTGGTACAAGTATAATCAGATGACAATAAACTTGACATGTACTCCTCCATTGTCACCTCTCATCCTCTGACGCTCTAATGAGAAAAGCCCCAGCTCAGTCAAACTTACTTCATATCACATGTTCTCCAGTACAATATCCTGGTAAATCTCTGCACCCTCTCTAAAGGTTCCACGGCCTTTTAAATTTTAATTTAGAGATACAGCAAGGTAGCAGGCCTTCCTGCCCATTAGCCCACGCTGCCTAATTACACCCATGCATCCAATTCATTTGCCAACTTCATTTGTTTTTGGAATATTGACAGAAACTGGAGCACAGACTTGAAGAGAGCGTACAATCTCCTTACTGATAGCAATGAATCCTGGGTCACTGGAACTGTAATAGTGCTGTCTGACGCCACCAAAAAAGTTGTGGTAAATAGGTTCCAAAGAGTACAGAACTAGTAGAGCCTCTGCCTCAGATTTGATCCTGGCCTCGTGCGCTGTCCCAATGAAGTTTCCATTCTCTTGCCATGCCCATGCAGGTTACTCCCAGGCATTCTGTTTTCTCCCACATCCCAAAGACCTGAAGGTCGATAAGATCAGTTGGCCACTGTGATTGCCCCTTGGCTTTTGTCAATCAGCAGACTCTTGGTGAAGTTGTAGGCGGGAGTGGTGTAAACAGGTGCTTCGAGACCCAAAAGTCCTGTTTCTCTGGGACATGATTTTTAGGCCTTGCTTTCAGGAAAAATAACAATGGCAAAAATTGGAATACACCCAGCAAAAGCTACTTCAGTACGTGTTGTTGAACCATTGATAGGAACATTCTTACTTGGAACTGAGTTGGGCTGGCAAACAGACAAGTTACGAATGTAACTGCCAAATAATATACAGTGTAGGTACAGACTGTGCTGTACCAAAATACTGAGCTGGTAGTGACTAAGTTAGTGAGGGCACTCAAGGACTCCATGAAATCAGATATGTCCTGTTTACGTAAAGTGTCCCACTGCTTTACATTAATGTAATGCATATCTCAGTTACAGACTAGCTGAAGGAGCTGGCTAGAAGGGAGTCAAATTGACCATGCGTTATCTAGTGTGATACAGTGAGCAAGTAAGTGAGCTGGGATGTTAAGAGCCAGCAGGACTTCATTAGTGATCCAAAGTCATCTCTAGAAAACCCAGAAATATTTCAACCTTCCAACTCCCTTCATGACATTGGGAGGAAGCATTCCATTGAACAGTAAGTCTTTTTTTTTGACTAGGATCTTGTTTTTAAATGATACTTTTATAAAGTTTTTGTTGGTTTTCATATTTTGTCTTTTGGTTTTCTGTCATTTTGCTTTTCTTCCACTATGTGCTTCTCATTTTATACAAAGCTTCCTTTGAGGAGAAGGGGAGGGTAGATTGAGGGAAGGATTTCTGGAGCTGAGGGACCAGGTGGATGAAGGCAGGGCAGCCAGTAACAGACTAAAGGAGCATTGGTTCTCATGGTGGTGGGGTGGTGGGGGGATGTAGAAGATCTGAAAATAGGAGGGGTGAGATTGAGGAGGGATTTGTATACAAAGATTTGAAATTCAGGCCATTATTAAACAAGGTTTCATTGTGTGTCAGCAGGCACAAGTGGTAGGAGAAACAGCAGTGGAAAGTAGGATCCCAGAAGATGCCAATTCTCTAAGGTGGCGTTGGCATATTTAAGGTGTTTCCAGGGAGTACTCAACCAAGTGAGTCTGCCAGCAGGAGTGAACATTGTTTGCTTGATAGACATGAAATCCTCAGCATCAATGTAACCAGACAGCGGTGCTTCCAGTTTTCATACCTATGTTTGTCTTGTCAACCCTCTGGGTTCCTCCGGCCTCGTCATTCACTGGGATTCTCTCAATATCCTAACCATTTGTTGCTTAACCAAAGGAGTGCCTTCAAAAGGGAATTGGATAGGCACTTTAGAGAAATATGTGCTGAAGGAAGTGGGGGGGGGGTTGGTAAATAGGGGAGGAGACTCTGGACATTGCTCCACTAGGAGATAGACTTGAACCACTGTGCTAAATGGTCCATCTTTGGGTTGTAATGGTCCTATGATCCTATAATATTGGTTAACGCACCTAATCATGGGATCCTGGTGTATGCATTGAGAGAAGACAGGATTGGACAAGCAAAATGTGCATGGACTCAAAATAGATGGAGCTTGTTCGATGAAGCTTATTTCAATTTTAATTTTTACAACTCAGCAAGGTAGAGCCCTATTGGCTCATGAAACCCATGCCATCTAATTATACCCAATTAACTTACCAACCCAAGTTCAAGTTTATTGCCATCTGATTGCACATACACAACTTAATGAAACACAGAGTACACTACTTTTTTGTATGTTTTTGGAGGTGGGAGAAAACCAGAGCACCCAGAGAAACCCCACGTAGCTAGCTTGAGGGGAAAACGTACAAACTCCTTACAGAGAGCCACAGATTCGATGCTGGGTCAATGGCACTGTAATAACATTACCATAGCTGCTACACTAACTCTGCTGCCCAAGACAGACAGGCAACACAGGAATGAACACATTGTAATGAGCAACTGGGATTGGCTGTCAGTAACTTTGCTCTCATTTGGACCTCCTACCAGGTTAAACACTGGGCAACACTTTCAGGGCCAACACTCCCCCTGCAAAGTTCACTGCCCTTTCACAAAGTAATTTCAGCAGGCGTCATGGTTTTCAGACCCTAAAGAGGCCAGATGTTAGTGAGAAGCTATTTGGATTTAATAACAACCTGAGAACTTCATGATCGCCATTACTGATACTTGGTTCTCAAATTGAACTTAAATTTCCCAGCTGCCCCTATGGGATTCTAATTTACATCTCCACATCATTTAGCATAGGCCCCTGCATTGCTAACGCCTCTCTCTGTGAATGCATTATCTGCAGATCAACAGTTTCTTCCCCAAAGCCCAAGGAAGCTGCCGCTGTAATAAGCCAATTAAAGTGTTGCTTCCTGGGCTGAGCCAGGGTCTTGCCCTCCAGTTGTTATATGCCGTGTATGTGGTATGCCAGCTCACTCTTTATGTAATTGGTCAAGCAGCTGCGGTTTTGGAACATTGATCCAGAGACATTCCCTGGATGCTATACGTCCCATCATAGCATCCAGGGAATTTAACTTGTTTATGTCCCTGTCTTGAAGAATGCCTTTTTTTTTGGCTTCTTGCTTGTGTTTATTTGTTGTAACCGGAGCATCATCTTCAGTCGGTAGATCACTCTGTGTGATACAATTCTCAAACCGAAACATTCAATGTATGTATGCAACATCAATTATTTTGAGCATCTGCATTCGATTTTGCAATGATGTGGAGATGAGAGAAAGGCATATCTTTGCGTTCTCAATGTCAGCATTGCTGGCATAAGATCAAGAATTACTAACAAAGCCCTATAATCTGTGAACAAGGTCTGACCAAGAGGGATTAATAAAACATTTTCATTCTAAAAGCAATCCATAATATTTCATAGCAAGCATTGAGTTGCTGGAGGAATAGCAGACCAGGCAATATCCACAGATAGAAATAGTCTGTTAATGTTTCAGTCGGAATCCTTTATCAAGCGCCCTCTGGCTAATGACTGACCATATCTCTCCATGGATGCTGCCTGAACCACTCAGTAATTTGGTTAGGCTTCCAGCTGTTCACGCAGCATCCATATGAAGTCAAGGAAAACAAGTTTCTGACTAGGGCCCTTCATCAGGTATAAGCAAAAACAGACAGACACCTGAATAAAATGGTGGAAGAGAGGAAGTGGGGGGGAAGGGGTGAGGAGGAGCAGAGGCGAACAGGGGAAATAGCTGGAGACACGTGAGACTTTAAGAAGGGAAAACCAGAGCTGTGCGATCCCGTGATCCTCAGAGATGGAGAGGGTGAGAAAATTTACATTTCTGTGGGTCACTATCTTGGACGGCCTTTCCAGACCCAACATACTAATGCAATTGAGAAGAAAGCATGTTAGCAACTCTACTTCCTCAGGAGAGGTTTGTTATGACATCACAAAACTTGGCAAAATTCTGCTGATGTGTAATGGATAGTGTGCTGTCTAGGAGCATCACAGCCTAGTATGGGGTACCAATACCTCTGAGTGGAAAGTCTGCAAAATATCAATGGTCACAGCCCAGTATATCATAGGCAAATTTCTCCCCACCATCAAAAAAATCTAGGTGGAATAATGACATTGGAGAGGATCCACACCACCCAGCACATGCTCTGTTCTCGCTGCTGCCATCAGGAAAGTAGTATAGAAGCCACAAGACTCCCACCATCAGGTTCAGGAACAGTTGCTACCCCTCCTGCCATCAGACTCCTAATCAACAGACTCAATCAGAGACTTTATGGACTTATTTTATTGCTAAGAATTTTTTTTTTCTGATTTCATATCATTTTGTAATATTAGGCTGTTTTTAACTCTGCTTTCTGCAGTGCCATTTCAGGTGAAAGTGTTCAGAGGAGAAGGGGGGAATATTCTTTGCTGGAGCAATCATTATTCCTTTCTCTTTTAGCATGTAGAAAGTTATGTGGTGGTCATCTGATCCAGCAAGCCTTCCATCCAAATATAGTGAGGCCCTGCTCACTACTGACCTTGGATAGGCAGCTTGTGATGGGAGAAGCAAAGAGGAAAGGTCAAGGGACAAAAAAAAACTGTGGTTCAAGGTTGGGAAATTCTTCTCTGATTTCTGAAGAACAAGAAAAATCCCAGGGACTATATTAACTCATGTGAAGCGGCTGCAACTTCCCTTTCCAAACTGGAAACACCCTCTCCTCTCACTGGAGCTTGAGAACTCCCTTTAAGTGAATTGGCAAGAGAATCCAAAGGGGAGTTGTGGAAAATTTTGTTTCTGCAGCAAATTTCTTTGATCTGGAATGCAGTGTTGAAACATGATTCATGAGTAGATTGGACAAGTACTTGAAAGGGAATATCTTTTTAGGGCAATTAGGAATGATGTCAAGAAGTTCCAGGGCTGGTGAAGTTCTGGAACTGTCAGCCATCTTCTGCAGTAGACACTGATTTGCTGCTTTCCTTTGAGTTAGGGTTGCACTGGTTTCTGGTTGAAGCAAAGGTGACCCCTTTCTTAAAGGAGAATTACTTCAGGGAACTCAGTTCCAGGGTGAACTCTTGGACTAGCGGAATAGTCGAAGTGCAATTTACTGGCTGGCACTGGAAGTAATCTGGTTTCTCGTCAATCCCTTTTCATTCTGTCGAGATATTGTGATAGATAGGGCATGTCAATTTGTAAGACCACAAGACCATGAGGCTTAGGAGCAGAAATAGGCAATTCAGCCCTTCGAGTCTTCCCCGCCATTCAATCATGAACTGAACCTATCCCTCCCTTTGGCCCACTACCTGGCTTTGTACTCATAACCTTTGATGCCCTGGCTAATCAAAAACCTATCAATCTCTGCCTTAAATACATCCAATGGTTTAGCCACCACAACCGCCTGTAGCAACAAATTCCACAGATTCACCACCCTCTGGTTAAAGAAATTCCTCCGCATCTCTATTCGAAGTGGACACCCATCAATCCTGATGCGTATGTCCTTCAATCCAAATGTGTGAGTTTGCATAGATGTACTCATGTATTTTAACCAATACAGAATTGTTTTTATATCTGTCTGGTTGTATTGTTGTGGGCATGAGGGACTAATTGAATAGCACCTTTAAACAATGGGTGAATGTATGAAGAAATGAATGTTTATACTTTTGAGGCACAGGGTTCGATTTTTACAACTCAATTTTATTTAAAAGCACATCGTGTGCAGTTGACTCAGTCAGTGTAAAATCTAAACAGACTTTATCCAATTGCATGAGATTGAGACACAGCAATTATATCCGTACATTGTCCTTGGTGCTTTGGAAGTCATAACAAGGTAGTGCTGAGATCACATTGAATTATATTGATGCAATATTATATTGAATGCTAAATACTTCTATGTCCCAAATGAATAGATATTGTCTATAGCTGTGCCCTTTACATTTTGCTACACTCAAATCTGGACATTTACTGAATGGGTCTTGTATGGAATGTGTTTATAATTACCCTACACTCTCAGTGAGTATTGATTAAATTCATACGCCCACTTCATTTTAGCACATAACTCTCTGTTGCACTTCCATTGTATTGACCGCACAGAACAGTTAACAATGTTAAAGCACTCACCTGGCTTTAAATAGCACTCTTGGTACCTGCTACTTCTGAGCCGCAGTCGTCAACTGATTTCAACAACTGCTTGATGATGTGAGTGTGCGGTTTCCTACCAAGTGGTAGGAAGAATTCCAATGTCATGTTGGAAAGGCAATTGGATAAGGAAAACGTGTTAGGCTTTGGGGAAAAGTCTGACTTGGAACACATTTTCAAAGCCGCAATAAGGACATTCTTGATGATGTTGGATTTCTCAAATGTTCTGGAGTTCAGACAAGTGAAAAGAATTCAATTTCAGCTTGTGGAAAGGTTTGAGGAGTTACTCACTGCAATTCAGCAGATTTTGGAACCTCCATGTACTACCCGAACACAAACTACTCCGGGACCAACAAAAGATTTATCCACACGTTTGAAAAATCACTTTATTTTCCTTGCACTAATTCCAACTGCAGGTATTTATCCAATCTCTCCTTTTTTATTATCTCCTTTTCTGTCTTAGCATGTTGTCATAATAAAACCACAGTTAGTGCCTGTACCTGTTTGCCAGCACTTAGTAAGAAATGTGTACATATATAAAACAATAGACTTACTACTCATTTCAGCAGACTGTCCAGTCCTTCAACCTGCTCCAGTAGCAACAGTATTTATGTCACTAGTGCAGCAAAGAAGACTGGCCAATGGTTACCCAGATATTAAAAGATGTTGGGGACTTGATGTTGGTAATGCCATTGAATATCAAGGATAGGAGGGTGGCATGGTGGTTTAGCAGTTAGCCTTTACAGCGCCAGCGATCGGGACCAGGGTCCGAATCCCACACTGATTGTAAGGAGTTTGTACATTCTCCCCATGTCTGTGTAAGTTTTCCTCAGGGGCTCTGGTTTCCTTCCATCATTTCAAATGTTCCGGGATGTAGGTTAATTGGATGTAAACTTGGCGGCACAGACTCATGGGCCAAGGTAGCCTGTAACGTGCTGAAATCTAAATCTCTTGTTCATGATATCCATTGATTTTGGCAACTTTATAGTCCGAATATTACTTTTCCACTCATCAGCCCATGATGGAATGTTGTCTCAGGTCATGCAGCATGCAGAGATGCTGAAGATTTGGAATGGAATTGAAGCTTGTGCGGTAATCAGCAAACATTTTCAGGTTCTCATCTCATGATGGCAGGATGGTCAGTGATGAAGTTGCCCAGGACACTGCCTTGAGGAAATTCTGCAGTGTTACGCTGGCTGGGATGAATGATGGTGCAGCTAAATGGTAGTTATGGGAGAAGTTGGTGGGATTGTTATGGTCAGCCTTAACTCGATGGGCCAAAATGCCTGCTTATGTGCTGTAGGTCCTGATGCCCTGCAGATCACTACATTTCACCATCACATTCAAGTACTGTTCCAATGGAATGAATATTTCCACCTCTCCCACCCTTTGAGACCGTGACTACCTTGTGGGTGAAAAATGTCTCCTCATCTCCCTTTTAATCATTCTACTTCTCTGCTAAGGGAAATAAGCCCCCCCTCCACCCCCCACCTTTACTTATTCTACTTATTCCACCCAGGTTCTTCAGAAGTGTAATACAACCAAAATGTAGTTTGAGGTAACAAAAAACAACCTGCTGGAGGAACTCGATGGGTCTTGCAGTGGAAGCAACATCTTCAGTTCCAGATCTTGATGAAGGGCTCCGACCCACAAAGTTGACCATTTCTTTTTCTCCCACTAATGCCGAGTTCCTTCAGTAGTTTGTTCCCTGGTCCAGATTCCAACATCTTCCTACCATTGCTCTTCAGCTGTCAAAACTTCATTTGCAGTTCACTCCCTAAACCCCTCTGCCTCTTCTACCATCAGAGCTCAGTCCAGTTTTGCCCATCACATACAGGAAAGTTGTGTTAGTCTTGGAGAGATTGGAATTATTGTAGCTGGTGTATCTTACATAGCTGTACACCTAGAGCAAGTAAGAATTTCAGGGCATCTGTGCATTGTTCTTATTTAGATGAGTCTTTCATATATAGACTCATACAGAATGATGCCAGGTTGGAGAATTATGAAGTCACTTTCTAGGTTGTGATTGCTTGAGCAGAAAGGATTAATATTGAATTGATCAAGATTCAAGAGCAAGATTCAAGATCAAGTTTGAATTTATTGTTATTCTAATAAAACAGGGTAATATTACATGAAATTGCTTTTGCCTGTTGTAAGGGACAGATTCACCATCGGCAGAAATTGCCTGAAGCGCCTCCTTACAGTCAGAGAAGGAGATGCAAAAGAGAGCTCCCCCACCGAGTCATCGAGTGGCTGTAAATTCACCTCCAGCAGCCTTCACAGCTACACAGAGTCCAGTCCAAGCCATTGGTGACCTGAGCTCCAGATCTGAACCTCTAACGTGGTCAGGAACCCTTTAGTGCCTTCACCTTTGGCACCCCCTTGCATACCTGGTACTCCTTCAGCCAGTTTTGAGACAATCTCCAGAAGTCCGGCATGAGTCTCCAGCAGCCCACAGACTCTGTGGGTTCCTTGTCTTGAATCACCAGTGGCCCAGCCCATGCTTGGGTCTTTCGGCCTCAGATACCATCACTGGTCTGCTGCCATGGTCACTGTCTCGTGGTCCATCTCTTCTGTTTCTCCTTCTCGGGGGGATGGTCTTCCTGGTTAGTTTTTCATTTCCCTGAAGGCTGCTGCCAGTCAGGGGTGCCACCATCTTGGACGCAGACCCCGCGGTCATGGGATTTTATATAAAACTATTGTCAGCTCCTTTAACGAGCCGTTCAAAGACGGTGAGGAGCTGATGGCAGTGAATGTGAGGTTGGACCCCATGGGAGCACTGTATCTCCGCTCCTTTAACCCCACAGGTCCGCACCAGCAGCAGCACTGTTTTCTCCATTGAATTGAATTGTTTACTGTTGCATGAACTGGGATATAGTGAAAAAAATAGTTTTGCTTGTTATTTAGGTGAGTCCACCTTGACGTAGTACGACAGTAGTGCAAAAATGATAAAAAATACCGAGTATAGTGTTAAATGGAAAAGTGAAGTTAAAAAGTGTGAGACATCTTCTTATACTAAAGAGAAGATTGTCCAAGAGTCTAATAACAGCAGGAAAGAAACTATCCTTGAATTGGAAGGTGTAGCAGCAGGACTTTAAGATAGATGGGGCAAAAAGCCAATTCCATTTTCCCAGGGTGGGAGTAGCAAAAACCAGAGGACATCTGTACATAGTGAAGGGAGCAAATTTCAAGGGAGATATCAGAGGTAAGGTTTTGATGCAGATAATTGTGGGTGCCTGGAATGCATTGCCAGGGGTCATGGTAGATAGAGGCTGAAACAATAGGGGCATTTAAAAGACACTTAGGCACATAGATGAACGAAAAATAAAAGGTTATGAAGCAGGAAGAGTATGTTTTTTTTTGGCTGAAGGTCCTGAACTGTGCTGTAATGTTCTCTTTAGGATCCCACTATAATTAAAGCACTCATTTCCATGAACCCTCATTTTATTCTCTATACATTCTTGTCAATTCCCTCAAGATTCTGCCACTCATCCGCAAATCGAAACAAAGTCCAGCGGCGGAGTAACCTACCAGCTTGGATGCCTTTGCGGTGTGGGAAGGAGCTCACACAGTCAACAGGGAGAACATGCAAACTCATCCAGAGGTCGGGGTTGTCCTAAAGTCATGCGGCCACAGAGCCACAGGCAGAAATTCAGCCAAAGAGTCCAAAAGGAAGAGAGGCTGAGAAAAGCCAAAGAGAAAGGATCTATTTACTTGGTGGGAAGGTCTCAGACCAGCAGTAGTTAGTTTTATTTTTGGAGGGATTAGCAGGGAATCAAGAGAGAAAAGGTATAATTCAACAAAATGTGGTGGTCCGGATGCTCTGTCTGAAAGGGTGGTGGATCCAGACTCACTCACCATACTTATAAGTTTTCTGGATAACACCTAAAATGTTGTGGAGATGTGAGAGACTGCAGATGCTGGAATGTGGGGGAACACTGGCCTCGATTAAGTATTCCAGCCTGAAACATTGGCCATTTTTTCTTCCTCCCATTGAGTTCCTCCTGCGGATGCTGGAAGAATTCAACAGGCCTCGCAGCGTTCATAGGAGGAAAAGATATATAACTGACATTTTGGGTTTGAGCCCACCTTGGGCTCAGGCCTGAAACATCAGTTATATATCTTTACTTCCAGTGAGACTGGCTGAGTTCCTCCAGCATTTCTGTGTTTTTGCTGCAATCACAGTGTGTCTGCAGACATTTGTGTTTCACTCCTTCTGCATATATTTTTGTGACTGGAAAAGAAAGGTAACCTCCAGATTTGGGATAATATGAGAGTTTATTGTTATCCATTGATATGTAAAGTACACTAACAAACAATATTTTAATTAAAGTTACCAGGCAAATCAAAATCTTAACCTAAAATCCATTTGAATGGATGCTTGGCATCTTCCTGCATTATAGACTTCTTTGATTCTATATTTCTTTCCTCCTCTAAGACACTCTCTTGAAAAATTACAAGAATCCTTTGGCTGACTTTCTTTCACTTGTTTCCTTGGTTCTCAGTGTCTGATTACAATGCTGTTAAAACAGTAAAGGAACTGCAGAAAGGAAATTGTTTCACATGCAGAAAAAAAATGGCCGTTGGTTTGGCACACTCGCTTAAAGATCACCAGTATGGTAGAGGTCACCAGTATGGTACTCCACTGCTACTGATCATTTAATTGATTAGAGTGAACATGCAGAATACGACAGCTCGATGTTATCACATTGCAGTAAAGCAGAGGAAGTTACATCAAACACACAGCCAATACCACAATGCTACAGAATTCAAATAGAGATACAGAAGATGATCAACCCCATATTGTCATTGATAGCACCTCATATTCTGTCTGGACACCATCCGGGTGGCATTAACATTGACTTCTCCAGTTTCCTTTGCCCCCACTTCCTCCATTCATCTTTCCCTATGCCTCCTCTTTTCTCTCTCTCCCTTTCTATACTTTTCTTTCACAGACTTTGCAGGATTTTACCATTAGGAAGAGTCTCCCGACCTCCCGGCAGAGGTCATTCACACAGGAACGATGAAAACTGCAAATCCCCATTTCTCTCCAAGAGCTGGGGGGGGGGGGGGGTGTGTGGTGTGGGGTGGGTGGTTTAGATAGCATACTGGCAGTGTGTCATCGCTAAGTTGTATTTATTAGCTCCTTGGACACGGAATGCCTGCAGTTCAGTTAAACTGTAGGTGTTCCAGACAAGTGACTAGGTGTCTAGGAGGGAAAATATTGGAATGGGAAAATGGGAATAATTTCCTGGAATGCAGTGGCTGTGTGTTTGTGTAAAAAAAAACAAAAAAAACCTTTCCACTCTGTCTCCTTTCCCGTAGCCCTGCTTCCACAGAGCACCAAACAATGCCCCTTCCCCAGTCAATTCTCACCCCTTTGCTGCATAAAGGAATTAATCTACAATACCTTATTTTTCATCTGGGCATTCTCCAGCCAGATAGCATTAACATTGACTTCTCCGCTATCTGCTTGCCTGCTTGTCCTTTCTTCCCCCTCCCCCTTTCCAGTTTTTCCAGCTTTCAACCCTCCCTTCCCCATCCAACCACCCAGCCATCTCCCCTTTCCCTGAATGCTGCTGTCCCCTCCCTCCCTTCTCCACCAAACCTATCACCTCTTGCCTCTGCACCACCCCCCCCCCCCCCCCACTTTTCCCCACCTATCCTTTTGTTCGGACACCTGCTGACATTATTCCATGCCTTGATGAAGGGAGTTTCTCCAGCATTTTGTGTTTTCAATTGGCACCCTTCTCTCATCTGTGTCCCATCCATATCCATTTAACACCTCTTGGTCTCTACTCCTCCTGCTACTCCTTCTTCCCTTCTCCCTAGCCTTTAATTCGCACACTTGCTTATTTTTAACTCCTACCTTGAAGAAAGGCTCAGGGCCATAATGTCATCTTTTTTCTTTATTTCCTACGGACCCTGCGAGACCTGCTGAGATCCTCCAGCATTTCTGCGTTTTTACTACAATCGCAGCTTCTGCACACTTTCGTGCCTCACACCTTGACCGCATTGAGCAACCTATTTCTTGGAGAAGGCGGCTTTATTAGTGCATGAAAGGAAGACAAGGATTCTATTGGACAGAACAGATTCCAGGACTCCTGCACTTTCAGAGGAGCTGGAAGGAGGGGCTGGTTTGCACCATCTGTGCAGCAATTTTCCACAGCTCTGCATCAGTCTTCCACCACCGCCTTAGACCACAAACGGAGGTTCTTAGACTGTGGATAGCCTAAGCTCTACCAGGTTTATCTTTATCTCAGCTCGGTCCTGAATGTGTTTGACCACCTGTGAGTCATTTTTGAGCCTCTGATAAAATGGTGCCTGAGATTAATTTAAAACTGTGTGTCCAGGGAGTAAATTCTCTCAGGGATTTTCCTGCTCACAAGCTGTAACTTCTAGGAAAACCCGGAAGAATGCCGTAAGCTGCTCAACAAAGACTCTTTCACTGAAGTTCTAGTAGGATAAGTAGCACAGAGGGAAGGGTGGGAAAATTAGTATCCTAGGTTACGATGTCATTTGAATTGTCTAATTGCCACCCTCTCTAACAATGTGTCCAAGGAGCTAATAAACCTGACTGCCATTCAAATTCTCCTGCTCTACACAAAAGTACTGGAGAAACTCAGCAGGTCACACAGGGTTTATAGGAAGTAGAGGGATGTGACCAATGTTTCGGCCTGAACCCTTCATCAAGGTCTCTTTCGAATTCTGCTCCTTTCATCCTCTGACCATTTGTTCCCTCACATCCCCCACTCCTCTCTAACTTTCTCTGCATCTTAAAACTTGGTCTGTCGTGGAATTTTCCCCCCCAATGAAACATCACTGATTGTAAATGCCAATCCTTGCTATTCTCCCTCCCCCCCCCCCCTCCCCAACCCCCCCCAGCTTCCCACCAACACTATTTTGGTAAAAATCCACATTTTTACACTTCAAAACAAAATATTTCCTCTATCCAATCTAAAACCCTATTACCTTTTTTGAAAAATTACTAGTGGCCATTTGCCTCAAAGAACAACTTGAATGAAGAAGCCATCTTAAATCTTAGAAGCTCAAGGTCAATGCTGGAAATGGCTCTTATTACCTGAGTACAAAGCCTTGGCTCTGTGCACCAATACGATAATGCTACGATATATTGTCACATACCCTAACCTATGCACAAAAGTTCTTACGCTGCAACCAAACAGATTTCAGATATATTGTCAGATTATATATGAGATCACTGGATCATATAGCTCTGGTTTTCCCTCCCTGAAGTCAACAAACAGCTGCTTGGTTTTGGTAACATTTGGGTGCCAAGTTGTTGTTGAGTTACCATTCAGCCAAAGTTTTCAATTTTCTTCCTGTATGTTGACTCATCATTTTTAAAAATACAGCCCACTACCATGGTATCGTTGGCAAATTTGTAGATGGTGTCATTGTTCTACCGAGCCACACAGTCATAGGTGTAAAGTGAGTAGAGCAGGGTGCTCTGGTACTGATGGAGATTGTGGAGATGTTCTTACCAATCCTCACTTTGTAAAATAAAAGAACTACCATAGTATACATAATTGACAAAAGTGACAATAAGGAAAAACAATAGATAAATATTCATAGTTATCCTTGTGCAAAAAAAATGACTTTGCAAGAGTGCAGAGAGTCCTTTTTGTGGTGGTGTGAAAAGGGGAGATTAAAAAACCTGATAGCTGCTGGAAAGAAACTGTTCTCGAACCTAGAGGTACTGGTTTTCAGGTGGCTTCATCTTCTGCCCGAAGGTAGTAGTGAGAAGAGGTTTGACCAGAGTAGTGGTGGCCCTCTATGATGTCGGGTGAATTCTTGAAGCAGCGCCTCGCATGGATGTCTGCAGTGGATGGGAGGTCGGAGCCTGTGATGGACCTGGCTATACTTAATACCAATACAAATAGAGAGCAGAATAGATCAGCATCAGTAGAAATCTACAGTAAGTAATCCAAGGATATGAATTGAGTTATTGTATCACAGCACAATATGCAAAGGATATTTACAGCTTTATTGCTTGCCAGCACAATAACCCCAGTCAGAGTTGGAGACATTGTGTCATATCCTTATTTTAGAAACAATAACACAGCAGGGGGTCTAAAAACCAGTTGGCTGGTCTTGCCAATGCCAGTTAATCCCTGTCTCTCAAAGAAAATCTGGCTTTGAAAATGCGCCAGGATGCTTTGGGCTTTTGTTGGTCTCTTGGCAAGGGATCGATTCAGCCGCTTACCCCTGATCTTTCTTTTTTGCCAGCAAGTGACAATCAAATATCTGCCGCATGGAGCAGATTTTAACGTGTCTCAACTTGGGGAGGGTAGTCAGGCTGTGCCCGATGGTCGTAGTGGGCAGATTTTGTTCTGGTGCTTACAGGAGCTGACACCATCTCTCAAGCAGGATAACTTGGAGACCGAGGAATCACACTAGGCTGCAAGCTTATACTCTTCTGTTCTGACAGAGAGTGCCATGTCAGTAATTTCAGGCCACATTTCTGAAATGCATTTTGAAGATATTATTCAGTTTGTAAATCATTAGGAAAACTTTGCTGGGATGTTTAAATTGCTTCTACCATCAGGTTAAGACTCATACCTCCAGGTTCAGGAATAGTTGCTACCTCTTTACCAGCAAACCCTTAAACAACAGACTCATTAGGAGACCATTGATTTGCACATTATTTATTCCTGACTTTTTTATACTTGCTCAGTTGGTTTGCTTGCATTTCCCTATTTTTTGAGGTATCCTTGTCTTGAGTGCAAACTGCACGGTTGATAAGTAGAAATTCTGCCTGACCCTCTGGAAAAAGAATTTCATGGTTGAGTATGATGTCATGTGTGTACTCTGACAATACATTTGAACTTTGCTTTTGGACCAAGAACAATGCGAGGGGAGTTGGGTCCATCCAGAAGCTTATTACAGAAATAGAAATCTACAGTACAGTACAGGCCTTTCATCTCAGTGATGTGCAGATCTAATAACCTACTTGCTCTGACAACTGCCCAGAGTTTTGCTTCTAGGGAACTCTCCAATGTTCTCAGTTCCGTGCTCCTATCTAATAATCTATTAAATGATCCTCCCTTTAAGAGATTACTTATCTCTCAATAAATCAATTGATGGTCTCAACGTTGAATCAAAGTTCCCATGACATTTCATACATTTACATCACTGATAGTTAACCAAATTTCATTATTTGTAAAAATCTGAGGCATCTGGGAATGAAATATGTGCTTGCTGTCAAAGGCCATCCTCAGAGCGAAAAATGGCTTATTCCTTTAATTCAAATTGGTTGTGACAACAGAAGATGAGGAGATGGCCAAGAATGGCAGGGAGTGTCCCTCTCCAAATATCCCTTGAGAGAAGTCCACCTTCTGCAGTCATTGTGGTGAAAGTGATTACAGAGAGATATAAATTAATGAAGTTTGTCATATGCATGAGTATAATGTACAGATGCATTGAAATTCTTACTTGCTGCAGCCACATTACTAATTAAAACACAACAAATTGCAAGAAGAAAAGAGATAATCAATATAAAAGGAAGACAAATAAATACATAAATATTCATAGTTGACCATTGTGCTAAAACTGTACTGATTCGGTAGGGCAGACAGATCTTTGGTGGTATTGAGACATTGTAATGATTAGGACAGGATTATGACCATGAGACATAGGAGCAGAGGTAAGTATTCAGCCCATCAAGTCTGTCCTGCTATTCAATTGTAAATTGATCCATTTTCCCACACAGGCATTGTGGTGTGCTACGGAACAGAAGCAAACACACCAAACATAAAGTCTGTTCTCCAGGCTTTATTCAACATAAACTTCCACAGAGCTGGCTGTGAGGAATGCTGTTGCAAGCTCTGAGACTGTCTCCGAAGGATAGCTCTGGCTTGTATCCTGGAGGGTGATTGACAGCCGAATGGGTGGAGCTCGGTCCATTCAGGTCAGCTGATTAACAGTCTGCCAGGTGTTGTCTTGTCCCTGTGCTCTTCTGCAAGTACAGAGGTTTCCCCCTGCAGTAGGCCAGTGGTGTACCATAGCTTTTGATGCCCTGGCTAATCAAGAACCTATCAATCTCTGCCTTAACTATACCAAATGACTTGGTCTCCACAGCTGGATGTGACAGTATATTCCACATATTTACCACCCTCTGGCTGAAGAAATTCATCCGCATTTCTGTTCTAAGTGGGCCTCAACATTCCAAAAGTTGTCCCCTCTTGTCCTAGACTTTCCCACCACGGAAAACAACCTTTCTGCATCTACTCTGTCTATGCCTTTGAACATTCAAAATGTTTCAATGTAATCCCCCCTTCATTCTCCTAAATTCCAACGTATGAAGGCTAAGTGACATCAAACATGATAATCCTTTCACTCCTGGACTCATCCATGTGAACCTCCTCTGAACTTTCTCTAACGTCAGTATATTCTTTCTTAAATAAATTGCTCAAAATATTCCAAGTGAGTGAGGATGGTGAGGTTCAACAGCTTAGAGATAAAACAAGACGTCTGCAGCTCACAAGATTTGGATGAAATTCAAAGTCCACGATGGGTGAGTCTTGAGCATGGGTTTGTGCAGAAGTTCCCACTGGATTCTATTTTAGGGGTTTTGTTCCCCTTTGCACTCGCTAAATCGAATAAACAAATGATGAATCCAATAATTACACATTCGATATGAATATGGTTTCAATTTTGTAATTTTTTTGGATTGAACAAATTTATTTTGTCAAGTCCCATTTGATCTAATATTTTTTTCCATGCATCTAGAATTTATCAAGCTTTTCTTTTATGGAACACGAAGGGAATAGTACATTTTCACAATTTATTTATGGATAACTGCCTCATGTCTTTTGAGCAGTTGTCTAATAAATATAATTTGCCTAGATTGCATATTTTTCAGATATCTACAGATTAAGAACTTTTTAAATGTTACTTTATCTACTTTTCTGATACCACATCACCAATTAAAATTTTATGTTTAAATCCTTTTCAGAAGCGTTTAATAGTGACAATTTATGATTTGATCCTGAAAATCCATCCAGCGATTTCTGACAAATTTAAGAATGAATGGGAAAGAGAACTTCAGATAACTTTACCTATAGAGACATAGGAGAAAATTCTCAAATTCGTTAACATTTCTTCAATCTGTGCTCGACACTCTTTCATAAAGTTTAAGGTGGTTCAAAGAGCCCATATATTCAAGGACAAACTAGTTCATTTTTACTCTCATATAAACCCTATCTGTGACAGATGTCATTCTGAGGTGGCTTCCTGGACATGTATGCTTTGGTTCTGTCCTTCCCTGAAAAAATTTTGGAAAGATATTTTTGATATTATTTCAGCAATTTTGCTCATTGACCTACAGCTTCATCCTATTACTGAACTTTTTGGACAACCAGTTTTGGACTCTGGCCACTTACCTGCTTCTGCTTGTCGTGTGATTGCAACTGTTACTTTAATAGCCAGGAGATTGATTCTACTCAAATGAAAAGACCTTAAACCACCTAATACATTTCACTGGTCTTCCCAAACTATAGTATGTTTAAATTTAGAAAAAAATTAGAAGTGGTTCTGTTGACCTTTTGGTTAAATTTGAAAAAACACGGAGGCCATTTATTCGACGTTTTCATATGATGTAAGATGATCTTTTCCAAATCCTTTTCAACATTTTTTTGTGTGAGTGTACAGGAGCGGAATTAACCCCCAAATAATTGTTTAGTTGCTGAAACATGGTAGCCCAGCTTTTGTTTCTTTTTTTTTGCTTTGTTTCCTAGTCGGGGATATTTTTGTAATAAAATTTGATTCCTTTTCATGTTTGGCCTTTAAGAGATTGGAAGGCTCAGTTTACATATGTTGCTCGAGGTATATGGTAACAGTAGTTAACACAGTCTTAATCTCTTTGTATCATCTTACGTTTATTAATATGAAACTTAATAAAAAGATTGAAAAAGAAAGAAAGAAGTCTGCAGTTGATGGAACAGTATATAAAAGTACTGGAGGAACCCAGCAGGTCATGCAGCATCCATGGAAAACAATAGGCAGTAGAGGTTTTGGAACTATCTATTTGGGGAGATAAAAAAAAAACATTCTAGGTCCTGGAGGTGCCATATTTCAGCCTTTTGTACCTTCTACTTGAAGGGAGCAGTGTAAAGCAAAAATGGACAGGGTGATGGGGTGGTGGCTAGGGGAGAGGGATGGGGAGGTGGTGGACAGTATGTGTTCCATGACATTGGTTGCCTTCTTCACTAGAGGTTGGTGCCCATAATGGGTGAGGCCGTGCTTGCCATGACCTGCAGTTTTCTGTGGTCCTGGGCTTTTGAGTTTCCAAACTAGTCAGTTTCTTTTCCTCTGTAGAAGGTTAGTATTTGACAGCTATCTAGGAGGTCCTTGATGAAGGAGTGCTGCTATCCTCTGAAGGAATATGTTTTGACTAGGAGGGATAGAAAGTGTGTGGGGTCACTTTGAGTCTAGGCCAGGCAGAATTATCACTTATTGGTAGTGCAAAAAGAACTTTACTCAATGTACACATGTAAAAAAAATAAAGAAACATAAACAAACTGAAATACAGAGAGAAAAAAACATCAATAAAGTGCAAAAGTAAAACTCCTTTAATGTGTTCCTGATTGCATTTGTTGTTGAGGAGTCCGATGGTGGAGGGGGAGCAGCTGTTCCTGAACCTGGTGGTGCGCGTCTTGTGGCATCTATACCTCTTTCCTGATGGTAGCAGTGAGGACAGAGCATGTGTTGGGTGATGTGGACCCTCAATGATTTGCACTGCTCTCTGATGGCAGTGTTCCCTGTAGATGTTCTCGATGGTGAGAAAGGGTTTGCCTGTGATGTCCTGGGCTGTGTCCACTACCTTTTTCAGGGATTTATGCTCAGGATTATTGGTGTCTCCATACCAGACCATAATGCAATTGGTCAGAGCACTTTCCACCAGACATCTGCAGAAAATTGTCAGGGTTTCTGAGGTCATACCAAACCTCTGCAAATTCCTGAGGAAGTCAAACTACTAATGTGCTATCTTCATGATGCCATTAGTGTGTTGGGTCCATGAGAAAATGACTTCCAAGAACTTAAATTTCCTCACCCTCTCCACCTCTGATCCCTGAAAGATCACTGGATTATATAATTCTGGTCTTCCCTTCCTGAAGTCAACAATCAGCTCCTTGATTTTTATAACACTGAGTACTAGGTTGTTGTTGGTGATCACCTTCAGTACATATCCTCGAAGACTGCAGTACCAAAGGTGCTACATTTACAAATTGATGTTAAACTGAACTCCCATATGTCCTCAGTAACATGTCTCGTTACACCATTTCAAGGTACATCTGGGATTTCACCCTGTGGCCTGGACATCATTCATTTTTGAACCAGCATCATTAAAACAAATTTCTGGGCTGTTGTCTCATTATGAGAGATTTCTGCCAGTGAATTGGCTGTCACATTCCCAACTTGGAAAGGTTTATTATTGTCTAGAATATGGGGTGACATCCAAGGGGCATAACAGTGAAAGCACCTCTGCCTCATATGTCAAACAACCCAGGTTGAATCCCGCCCTCCATGAAGTCCATGTGGAGTTTGCACATTCTCCCTGTAGCCACCTAAGTTTCCTCCCAGAAACATACTCATATGGGCAGAGCATTGGCTGATTGGCAGGAAGCATAGAGTTGAAATACGGGGATCCTATTCTGGCTGTCTCATTTACTAATTATATTCTACAGGGGTTGGTGTTGTGGCCATTGCATTTTATGTTGCATATTAATGATTTAGAATAAGGAATAAATGGATCCATGGCCAAGATTGCAGATGATATGAATGTAGGTGGAGGAGCAGGTAGTGCTGAGGAAACAGGAAGGTTGCAGAAGGACTTAGACAGATTGAGAGAACAGGCAGAGAAGTGATAAATGAAATACAATGTCAGAAAGTGTACGGTCAAGTTTAGACTAGTTCTTAAATGGGGAGAAATAGGAAGACAAATCAAAATTCCAAAATGCAAAGGGACATCGGAGTCTTTGTACAGAAAAGCCTGAAAGTAAACTTGTAGGTTGAGTCAGTGGTGATGAAGCCAAATGCAATGCTGGCATTCATTTCAAGAGAAATAGAATACAAGAGCAAGGATGTGATGTTAAGATTTGAAAAGGCACTGGTGAGACTTCGCTTGGAAAATTGTGGGCAGTTTTGGGCTCCTCATTTAAGAAAGTATGTGTTTTTTTTTTAATTTTTATTTTTCACACTCTGAACAATACTGACCAAAATACACACAAACATTTCCCTCTTGAATATACACAGTGCCATTTTCTCCCCTTTTTCCCCCCTCTCTTTCCTCCCTCCTTCACCCCCCCTCCCCACTCACTCAATGTTCAACATATACAATACATTAAACCCATTAAACAGTGTCATCACACATATGTGTTGATGTTAGGGAGTGTTCAGAGAAGGTTCACAAAGATGATTCCAAGAATGAAAGGATTATCATATGAGGAATGTTTGACAGGTCTTGGCCCATACTCATTGGAATTTAGGAGAATGAGGGAGGAGCTAATTGAAACATTTCAAATGTTGAGAGGCATGGACAGAGTCTAGGTCGAGGTCAAGGGAGCACAACTGGATTGAAGTGTGTCCACTTAGAACAGAAATGGAGAGGAATTTCTTTAGCCAGAGGGTGGTGAACCTATGGAATTTGTTGCCACAGGTGGTTGTGGAGGCTGGGTTGTTGAATATGTTTGAAGCAGAGTTTATTAGCTTCTTGATTAGCCAGGGCATCAACAGTTATGGGGAGAAGGCCAGGCAGTTGGGCTGGTGGGAAGATGGATCAGCTCCTGAATGAATGATGGCACAGATTTGATGGGCTGAATGGCCCTTTTCTGCTCTTATATCTTATGGTCTTTTACCGTGTTAATTAGCAGATTTAAAATAGTGCTGAAGTGGTTGCAGTAAAACAGAATCCTTTGGTTAGTGGTGATTTGTATTGTTGACAATTATTCCAGTAGAGTTTTACCGGGCCAAATGGCCGCCTCCCATATTGCAACATTTTCTGATTCAGTATGATGTGGAACGATTTTAGGCTTTTTTCTCGAATCAAAGGCCACATGATGCTGTTCATCTCTGCAGGTTTTTCCCACTGAAACTGTAAACTAAGGCAAATTATTTGCCAAGAAGCAGGTGGTAAAGGCTCAGTTTTTCACTGTGATGTGCCAATAGATTCAGGAGTTGCATTTACAGGCTTTGTGAGAGAGCTGGTGGAACTGTGATCAACCCGTGTTGAATGCAAATGAATTCAGGGCAGACGGTGGAGAAGACCAGAATAATAATTGACTTATTTCATCAGAAGGAGATAGGGTGGTTATGCAGGGGGCAGGATGGTGGAGGGTGGGGTGAAGATGAAAATATGTCGGTGGATTGCATCATCCAGAGTGGCAGAAAACAATCAATAATTAGGCTTTGGGTCAAGTTCCTCAACCGGCTTCAATGACCCAGGGATTATTTGTGTCCCTCAATGTTGGCGTTTAAAAGACCTTTCAGGATTTAATTGGTATTCATGATGTTTCAGGACTGGAACACTCAGGGCAGTCACCGGCAAAAATTGAAACACAGTATGTCTCTGATGTATCTCTTAGCATGGTCAAAAAAAAATCTTATTTCATCCATGTAATTCTCAGATTTTCACAGGCTGCAGTTTTCAATGGGTACAGCCATTTAAAAGGTCACGTTCCCTTCTGTAAATCTATTTGATGTAGATTGATGTGGGAACTATGCTGTGAGTGCAATAGACTTCACGACTGGTGTGTTAGCAGTGTGTTAGCATTTTCAAGGGGTGGGATGAAGGGGGGTGATTTCAACGCTGACTTGTCTAATTGAGGCACAACTGAAAGAGCTGCTTGTTACTTGTGTCCATATTAAAATGCAATTAATTCATATCTGGTCCCAGACAGAGGACAGAACATCTCAACAAATTCATGGCCCAAAAGTTAGAATTGTCAAAAGTAGTTCTCAAATTTAAAAAGAAAAGTTCCATATTCTGCTCCTCTCTAAACTGTTTCTGAATTTTAAAATTTACTTTAATTTTATTTATAGCATAATAGAAGCCAATTCTGGGCATTTAAACCCATGCTGCCCAATTACACCCAAATTAACCTACAACCCTGTACGTTTTGGAGGATTGGAGGAAACCAGGGCACCTGGAGGAAAGCCACACGGACAAGGGGAGAACGTACAAACTCCTTACAGACAGTGGCAGTTTCAAACCCAGGTCCCTGGTGCCATAATAGCATCGTACTAACTGCTACACTAATTGGGTAATTTAAAGGGCAATAGCGGGGATCTCCCAGTGGCCTCCCATTTCAATTTCCTCCCCCATGCTCTTGCCATTGTGTCTGTCCATAGTCTTGAGCACTGCCGGACTGGGGGCTACCTGCAAATTGGAGGAAGAATCTTTCATATTCTATCTGAGCACCCTCCAACTGGATGACATTAACTAACGTTGACTTCTCCGGTTTCTATAGCAACTCCCCCCCCCACACCCCTCATCTCTCTCTCTCTCTTCAATTTTCCCTCAGTCTACTTTTGCTCATCTCTGCTTCCACAAACCCAAAAACAACCCCCCTCCCCAGTTCAATTCTCACCTTTCCTCTCTCCTATGTATTATTTTAATATCTTATTAATACATTTTATGTGTTGGGCTGCATTCCTTTCCTCCCCATTTTTCCCTTCTCCCCAGCCTTTTAATTCTGGGTCCTTTTTGCTTTTTAACTCAAGGGCTGTTGTATATCTTTACCTCCCGTGGACCCTGCAAGACCAGCTGAGTTCCACCAGCATCTCTCTGTTTTTACTACAAGCACAGCATCTACAGACGTCCGTGTTTCACTGCTTCGGGTTAAGGGGGTGGAGGCTATCAGAAAGTAAATGGAGAAATTTTGGCAATACACAAAGTCCTGGTTTTGGAACAAATTGCGAATGAGTCATAAAAGCAGATGTCATACAACTTTGATAGCAAAGTGGTAAATTGTTGGATTAGGATTTAAAAACTTTAGACCAGGGATATGGCCAAATCCAACCACAACAGCTGGGAGACTTAAATTAAGTTAATTAAAAAAAAAGTAAACTCTAATGTCAGCAACTGTGATCATCAAAGGTTATTATCGGCTATTTCACTGAAGTATTCTAAGGATGGAATGTCTGTACACCTTACCCACTGTGCTCTATGTGGACTCTGGGCCCAGAACAATGTGGTTGACTCTTAATGACCTTTTGAAATGGTTCAGGGGCATTTAAGGATTAAAGCTCCCCTTGTCCTCCTGTGAAAGATCAAGGAATTCACATGCAGCTGGATAAAACTTTGGTTAGGCCACAGTTGGAGATGACCTGACAGGATGGGAGAACAGTGGACTGATGCAGAGCACCAATAAGGGGAGAATGTCCCTGGTTGAGAAGGTGAAGCAGAGGAGACAACCCTAGGGTTGATGACCATGCCAGCAAAGGGCTCAGCAGCTGAAGGACCCACACAGGCTGTGGATGACGCAGTCAGGGCCTGCTGGAGACTGGCTTGCGGAAACCAGGTATCAGAGCCTGGATCAGGGAGGGTGATGAGGGAAAGAAGGGCTCAGGCGCTGAAGGCTTCCTGATTATATCAAAAGTTTGGATCTGGAGCTTCACGTTGCTGCTGAATCGAACTGGATTATGTACGACTGCAGAGGCTGTGGAAGCACTGGAGGTGAATCCACAGACACTCAGTGTCTCTAAGGGGTATCTCCTTTGCTTTACTTTCCCTCTAACTGTAAGGTGCACTGGGCGGTACTAATGGTGACTCTTTGTATGCCTTATGGCAGGCTGAAGGCAATTTTGTGTGATATTATGTGCTCTGTTCTATTACATGACAATAAAGGAACCTTGAATCTTGAGTTGGCGGTTTGTTTACAAAATTCTAGTTTCCCCATGACAGAAAGGATGGTGAAACTTGAAAGGGTACAGAAGAGGTTTACCAGGATGGTGCTGGTTTAGAGGGTCTGAGCTATGGGTAAAACTTGGACAAACTTAGGTTGTTTTCTCTGGAACATCGGATGGAGAGGGGATACCTGATGGAGATTTATAAAATTATAAGAGGTGAATATCTTATAGAGAGGTTGGTGCTTGGAATGGGCTATTGGGCATAGTGGTGGAAGCAGATGGAATTGTAGCATTTGAGAAGCTTCTTGATAGACACATCAATATGCAAGGAATAAAGGGGGATGGATCATGATCATGCGCAATGAGTGTAGTTTATTTGGACATCATGTGGGCCCAAGGGCCTGTTGCTATGCTGTACTCTGTTCTCTGAACGCAGCAGGGCAGGTTTCATGGAGTGTCTTGCTGGAGAGAGGGCGAGAGAGATGGCGCTGAAGGGAAATCCTGACTAAGGAGCAACTGTTGAATATGGAGTGAGGAATGGAAAAGAGGTCCAAGTCAGCAGAATGGTTATTGGGTTGGAGGATTTGTAGTGTCAAGAGATCAGGTTCAAATGGTGGGGATTAAGTGGGGGGGGGGGGAGGGTTTGTCAGGGGTCTGGAACAAGAGGGCACAACTTCAGGATTGAAGGGCACCCATTTCAATAAGAGATGCAGAGTAATTTTTTTAGACCGAGAATGGAAAAATTATAGAATTGACTGCCACGGAGCAGCTATGGAGGTCCAGACACTGAGGGTATTTAAGGCAGAGGGTGATGGGTATCTGAATAGTCAGGGTGTCGAGGGGTATGGGGAAAAGGCACAGGAGTGGGGCTGAGTGGGAGAATCGATCAGCTCATGGAATGGCGGTGCGTACTCGATGGGATATCTGTGCTGATATTTTATGGTCTTATGCTCCAAATGTGAGTGTGCTTTCAATGTAATTTGTCAACTCAGCATGCATAAATCTTCAAAAAGATCCCAATCATCCTGAACTGCTCATACGATGGTAATCTGCAGTCATTACTGAAATGGTCAGTAATAGCAAGAACAGATGACCAAGTGCTTTCAATTAGATTTATTCCATTGAGTGACAAAACTTTGTAGCTTGGAGCATTCCAAAGTAATACACAGAGCGTCATGCTGTTTGGTCTTTAAATCATTTTAATTTATATCCGTGTCCATACGCTATTTTGGAATATCTTGGGTGGTTTGCAATAATGTACCCACTGTGTGATTCTGGATGTATATTAACAAAGAACATGATTCGGAACTCAGATACGATATTGAAGAATCAAGAACATATTCACAATGAACCCTGCCTGTACCATTTTACAATACCCTCTTTGAATAGATCACACTCAAATACTGTGACCCAAATTAAAAACCACTGGTGAATTCTGTTCTCGGCCATCATACAGAGAGAGCGGCTATCCCTCCTGAAGATCCACAGCACAGGCAGAAATTTAATTACGTGGAATTTAAAATAAACAAATTCACAGCAACTGCGACAAATGACTTCTGATTATGGTTACATTATGCAAAAAGAGCTTAACCTGCGTGATTAATGCTGTGTGCAACTTCAATAAGCTCCAGAACTGCAAACACTTTTTTGTTAATTAATTATGCTTGATCATTAATTTGTCAGTGAATCCTGCTTTAAATAGCACACATTCACAAACAGATGGGTCTTTCAAAATTCAAAGCAGATCTCAAGATCAACCAAAGATTTCCCAGCAAGGGTCTCAGTGGCTGAAGGACCCACACATGCTCTGGGTGACTTGCAATGGAGGGACCTGCACGGACTACAGGCTGTTGGAGACTGGCTTGTGGAAACCAGGCATTGGAGCTATGATTTAAGAGGGTGCTGAGGGCAAGAGGGACTCCGAAGGGCCTCAGGTGCCAAAGGCTTGCTGATTGTGTCAGAGGTTTTGATCTGGATCTTGGGTTGCTGATGGATTGAACTGGAATGTGTACAGCTGCGGGAGTGCTGGAGGTGAATCCACAGATACTCAGTGCCTCTGAAGTATTCTCCTTTGCTTCTCTTTCTCCTATTGTTAGGGGTGCCAGGTAATGCTCATGGTGACTCTTGTCTGCCTCTGGAACCTTTGAACTTTTGAAGTTGAGCAGCAGAGAGGCATATTATGAGAAGGGTGACATATTCTCTCTGGGCACTGGGCAGAGAGCAGGGGTAGAGGTCCAGTTGCAATGTCTTTCAAGGAATGGGTGTGATAGCCAAATGGCCTCTGCCTGTACTTCAGGGCTTTCTGATTTTGTGTTGGACCAAAGTTGAGTTGTTCTCTCAGGAGCTCCACTTTCCCATTGGGATGTCCTTTGGATAATTTACGTTGATTGGATAGATATAACAGTACATCAGAAAGCGGTGGCTGTGTTTGATATTTACTTCCTTTTCCTTGCAGACTTGGCAAGCATGTTTGGTAACTTATTGCTTATCCCTGTTACTCCCACCAAAGAATTGCTTTTGCTCTGTGGTGATGTTCTCTCTGGGGTATCAGAGCATGAATGGACAGCCAAAATCTTTACAAGTTACAGTGGTGTGTGATTGGAATTTGATGGTGAACTATCGTCCTTTCTGATAGTTATGGTTACAGGTATGGAGGGACTAGTGAAGAATCCTGCCAAGGCCTTGCATTTTGTCAATGGGACATACTATGCAGATCATGGTGGGAAGTGACCAAAACGATTGATGCTTGTCAAGCAGGTTGCTTTATCTTGGATGTCCAAAGTTCAAATTTATTGTCAGAGTACATACATGACATCACATACAACCCTGAGATTCTTTTTCCTATGGGCAAGACAGAATTACTATTAAATGGTAGTGCAACTAAAACTGTACACAACATAAACATTTAAACAAATAAAGAATTGTAAACAAACTGACCGTGGAGTATAGATAGAAACAAAATCAATGAAGTGCATAAGTAAGAGTCCTTAAATAAGTTCCTGATTGAGTTTGTTTTTTGAGGAGTCTGATGTTGGAGGATTAGCAGTTCTTCCTGAACCTGATGGTATAAATCCTGTGGCACCTATACCTCTTTCCTGATGGTAACAGTGACAAAAGAGTGAGTGGTGGGTGAGGTGGATCTTTGATGATTGCTGCTGCTCTCCGACAGCAGCGTTCCCTGTAGATGTTCTTGATGGTGGGGAGTGATCAGCCTGTGATGTCCTGGGCTGTGTCCACTACCTTTTGTAGGGCTTTACACTCAAGGCTTGGTTTCTCCATTCCAGACCATGATGCAGCTGGTCAGTGCTCTTTCCACCACGCATCTGCAGAAATTTACCAGAGTTTTTGGACCTACAAACTCCTGAAGAAGTAAAGGTCCTGACCTACTCTCTTCATGATGTTATTAGTGTGTTAGGTCTGGGAAAGATCCTCTGTGATAATGACTTCCAATAACCTAAATTTGCTCACCCTCTCCACTTCTGATCCCACAATGAAACCTGGATCATACTCCTCTCATTTTCTCTTCTTGAAGTCCACAATCAGCCTATTGGTTTTGGTGCCATTGTGAAGCTGTTGGTGGTGCACCATTCAGCCAAGTTTTCAATTTCCCTCCTGAGTGCTGACTCATCACCCCTTTTTATACAGCCCATTACTGTGGTATCCCCAGTGAATTTGTTGTTGCTGTTATCATACCGAGCCACACAGTCATAGGACGTTTGAGTAGATATTTCTTCCCCACAGCCATCAGCTTTCTGAATGAACCCTATAAATGTTCGTCTCACGTTGTCCTTGAAAGACACTGCATGCAGTCATAACGTGATCTTGCTATTGTGCTTCTTAATGCATTAATTAGCCTCCACAATCATGAATTCACTGCAGTTGTGGTGGTCTGCCCTGGTGAAGGGGGCTTGCTTTGACAAGTGTGGCCTCTGTGACTTCTGTCACTTCCATGATCCTGAGGGTTATAACGATGATAATAAGTTTATTGTTATACACATTGTGCCCAAATTCTTACTTGTAAAGAAAAGGTATAATAATAGACAAATTGAATTAGATTAAAAGAGACAATAAATTTATGAGGTAGATGTAAATATTCACAGGAATACTAGTGACTTGTAATAGTGTGAAAATCATCCTTTTGTTCTGTCAGAACAGTCCCTGATTAGTGTGCCAAGGGGAGGTTCAAGAGTCTGATAGCTGTTTGAAGAAACTGTTATTGAACCTAGAGGTGCTGGTTTTCAGGCTCCTCTACCTTCTGCCTGAAGATGGCAGTGAGAAGAGGTTGTGACAAGGGTGATGGGGGTCCTTTATGATGTTGATTGCCTTATTGAGGCCAGCGCCTCGTATAGATGTCTGCAATGGATGTGAAGTGAGAGTTGGTGATGGGGCTGGGTATGCTTGCCTCTGTCTGCAGCCTTCTGCATTTCTGGGCAGTCGAATTCCCAAACCAGGCTGTGCCACAACCAGTCAGCATACTTTCCACAGCGCATTTGTAGAACTGTGTAAGAGTATCCAATATCATGGCAAATCTCCCCAAACCCCTTGGGAAATAGAGATGCCTTCTTCTTGTTGCCTTGTTGTTCTGGTTCCAGGAAGGATCTTCTGAAATATTGAGATCCAGGAACTTAAAGGATCTGGCCCTCTCCATCTCCTTCCCCATCAATGCAGACCTTAACCTCACCTTCCTAAAATCAACAATCACCTCCTTGATCTTGGTGATGTTGAAAGCAAGATTGTGGTTCTGACATCACCCAGCCAGGTTCTCAATCTCCATCATCATTTCCAGTTATTCGGCCAACAGCAGTGGTGTTGACAGCGAATTTGTGAATTGAGTTGGAACTGAACTTAGCTGGACAGGGAGTAGAGCAGGCATGAAGCATGCAGCCATGGTGTGCCCCAGTGTTGATGGTCAGGGAGGAAGAGGTGATGTTTCCAATCCTGCCAGTTTTGGTCTTGGCTTTGCTCACTAGCCATTGATGGGAAATGCTTGACCCTTTATATGCAAGACCAACCCAGACTCTCTCACCTGCTCTGCGCTCAGTCTTGAGCTGTGGAGAATTTTTGCCGGCTGATGTTGTTGGTCTGCTAGTCCTTTGTGCTTTTGGAGCTTCATTGTCTAGACTGCGATGAAAATTGCACTGACTTACAATATTACGTAGCCTCAGAGAATTTGTCACCAGATCTTGAAATTGACTCAATGACATAGTCAAAATTCCTCTCCACTGGTTTAATAAGTGCTCTGTCATTGTCTCCTCAACATGTACAGTGGTATTGCATGCCTTAGGATCACAAAAATGGCATAAGTCACAGAAGAACAATTTAAATAAAGTTAATGGCAGTACAATAGAAGGCCCTTCTAGCCCATTGAAACCTGTCCTCTCCAATTACACCCCATTAACCTACCGACCCCATATGTTTGAAAGGTGGGAGGAAAATTGAGTACTAAGAGAAAAGCTATGCAGTTACGGGGAGAACATACAAACTCTTTAGAGACAGTGGTGGAATCAAACCTGGGTTACTGGCACTCTAGTGTGGCACTAAACGTTACTCTAACTGTGCAAGCATGATTTAAGCAACAGTGTCTTGGATTGTTGAAGCAAATCCCCATCACTATGGCTAGGGTCACCACAATTGCCAAGATTTTATGATTGCAGAGGATAATTAATTTCTGAAAATCAGCTCAGTGAAAGAAGCAGAGGCCCCAGGTAAGCAAACCCTTATATAAACAGAAGGCAGTGGGGAACAGTCCAGTTTGTTTACATTGCTGTGGTTTCCTCAGACAAGAGGCATGCTCTGTGTTTACAAATGTGCTCACGTCTAATATTGACTTCAGCTCTGTGGAATGTAATGGGTCTGAGAGACAGCACATCTTTAAAAATAGCATATTCTCACGCAAGTCTTTTACAGGGATCTTGCATAGTACTGGGGTAACGTACATTGTACATCGGAAGGCCCCCTATTCAGAAGCCAATGAAGAACATCCCTTTGAACTGACATTGGAAATAAACCAGAGTTCTCCATACAGCCAATCGCTACTCAATCACCTTGGCGGGCTGCTTTGAAAATTCTTTCTACATTTAATAGGATGGGCATCTTCTTGCTTTCTTCTTTCTAATGAACAAGATTGGTTGTAGTTAACCTCCCCGTCAGTATAAGAGGTTGAAGGATGTTTCTGAAGATCCTGGGATGGCACGGTGGGTGTAGCGGTTATAGCACCAGCGATTAGGACGGGACCAGGGTTAGAATCCTGCACTGTCCGTCGGGAGTTTGAATGTTCTTCCCGGGTCTGTGTGTGCTTTCTCCTGGGGCTTCGGTTTCTCCCACCATTCAAACCATACTGGGGGTATAGGTTAATGGGGTGTAAATTGAGCGGCACAGACACAAAAGCCAAAATGGCATGTTACTGAACTGCATGACTAAATTTAATCCTGGGGCCTTCATATCAACACAGTCATGAATAAGTCTCAGCAGGGGCTATACTCCATTTGGAGTTTGAGGAAATTTGCCAAGACTCTTGCAAATTTCCACAGGGGTTCTGTGGAGAGTTTCTGACCGTCTGGAATGGAGGTGCCAATGGACAGGACAGGAAAAGACTACAAAGGGATGTAAATTTGGCCAGAGCAGTAGTCTTCACTGTTATCTACAAGAGTCAATGTCCCAAAAATGCAGCCTTATCAAGGGCCCTCATCCCACCAAGCCATGCCCTCTTCTCGCTGCTACCATCAGGAAGAAGATACAGAAGATGAACACCCAATGGTACAAAAACAGCTTTTTCCCCTCACCATCAGATTTCTGAATAGACAATGAACCACAGGCACTACTTCACTTTTTCTCTTCTTTTCCACTAAATGATTTAAAAAAAATATATAGCATAGTAATTTATTGCAATTTTGTACCAGTAATTTAATTTTTAATTTAGACATACAGCATAGTAACAGGCCCTTTCAGCCCGTCCCGCTCAATTACCCCCATGGATTCAAACCCTGGTCACTGGCACGGGAACAATAGTATGCTAACCGCCGCACGAACCATGCCACCCTTAAATGTAGACAGGCAGCTCTTCAATATTTTATTCAGATACCTGCTTACATTTAGCCCATACCTTGATGATGCGCTCAGCCCAAAACATTGGCTATTTATCTTCTTCACTTCTATAAAAAATACACTGTTTGACCTGCTGAATTTGTCCAGCAATTGTGTTTTTACTTCAATCATGGCATCAGCAGACTTTCGTATTTTACTTCATGACAATAAATTCTAATTTGGATCCTCATGTTAAAATGTTAAACCTACATACAGCAAAGATATTTTCTGTGGAAGTGAATCACTAAGACTCTCAGCCTAAGGTCTTCCATATCTCGTTGTCACAGTCTGACTTGAGGTCAAGTGTCCAACAGCAACAATATGTCCATCACATGTTTATCCTCCTGGACAGATTTAAACCCAGAGATTCTTGGTGAGGCCTGCTACTCACTGCTCATCAGAATACAATTCTCCTCCATCATGGTCTCTAATTCCTGCAAAATATGTGAACACTGCCCACCATTCCATATGCCAGGCTCGTTATCAAGAATCTCTTATGACTTATTTTCCATTTACCATCAAAATTAAATAAGAGTGCTTGATGTAATGATGAAAAACTTTGAAACACAACATAATATAGATTGTCATAGACTGCGGCCAGAAAAAGTGGATAGGAAATAAGTTCAAGTGTCATGTACCAAAGATGCAAAGTGATAGAGGTTGGTTTGCGAGCAGACCACTTACACATCTCATACACAGTACAATTAAGATGCTGTATAAATGTACAGGGGAAGATCCGTTGGTACGAGCAAAGGCAACATAGTTTACTCTTTTAGGTTAATAAAATGTTCAATAATTGAGGAATCAAGTGAAAATGATTGGGTGAGGGGTGGTGTTTGGAATTAGATGAGAATTGAGTAAGAACATTCCTACCCTGAAATTGGTTGGGGAGAGGATTTAAGCTGGTGGCACATTCCTTCGTTACATTTAAAAATAGCTGAAAATATACTTTATATTGAAAACAAGATCTTGGGTCATGTGCTATAAAGCATCTGATCCAACATGATGGGCTAAATGGCCGCCTTTCATATTATAAAATGCAATGGTGCCGCAACCCAAGATATTGGGCATCTTTGATCTACGGCAGTAATTCAAAATCACACTTGCTACCTCCCAGCTCTCCTCATTTCAGATGATCAGCAAGACCCTCTTTCTCTCACAAATCTACTCGTAAGTCCATCCAATATTATTTGAGTGGCCTGGTTTGTGTCGGAGTATATTTCCCATCTCGGCACCCTCCAGACTTTCTCTTCAGTTCCATGGTAAATTTATTGGTGGCCGTGCTACTACGGGCTTTTCAAACACTTCCATGATCTTAATGATTTCTATCAGGTGAGCTCTGCTTTCTCTTCTCCAGAGAAATGAGTGGCCTGTTCAACCCTTCACTTCATATCATTGCCAAATGCTGAATAGTTCAACAGCTGCAGAGTTTATTGAGATGACAACACTACCTGTACAAATTCAGCACCACAAAATCCCATTCACTAGAGGAGCAAGGTCAATGATGCATGGAAGAAATAATAGAAAACAAGGAGTGTTACTCAGTGAATAAATCTAACTATTGCATCCAACCTACCAGTCAACCAGAAGAACAGAGTCTCATGTGAATAGCATTGCAGCATCTAGTCAGTATTGCCACAAGACTGCAACATAAAATGAAAATACCTGTTGAAATAAATATTCCTCAAAAATCCATGATGCCAGGTTTTTTTTGGGATGTAGCCAGAATATCCCCAACAATGATTTGGTTTGGATATGAAGTTAGCAGGAGTGGTGGGCTTGAGTTACAGGGAAAGGCTGATAGGGCTGGGTCTTTTTTCCCTGGAGCGTAGGTGGGGGGGTGACTTTACAGACATCTCTAAGATTGTGAGGGGCATGAATAAAGTGAAGTTCACGGTCTTTAGTCCCCAGGGAAGGCAATTCTAGACCTAGGGGGCAGAGGTTTAAGCTGAGGTCTCCCCCGAAACAGATGAAACTGTCCCCCCTCCTGATTATGATCACTTTCTTTCCCCTTATGGTGTCCCCAGCCCTGAGCGCATCAAGTGGCATAGTGCACTATTTTTAAAATGCCCTCGGATCAAGCCGTATTTATTAGGCTTAACATTGCGAGCACGGTTTTCTTCCCATGGCCATCTCAGCCGGTTTTACCACATGCCTATTATTCAGAGGATGGTGTGAACCTCTGATGTGGTACTGTGGACAAGCTTTCCAACTGTGCACTAATGAACAAAACATGAGGTTTATCATTTTTTTTGTATGATATAATTATAAATGATATTACCAAGCTATGGTTTTTGGGTTTAGAATTTTAAAGATAAGCCTGCAATAAAAACACAATCTAGACACATCATTCCTGAGACAAATGAGAGTCCTTCACATGTGAGAATATAAGAACAGAGAAACAGGAGCAGGAGTTGGCCATCTGGGCCACGCAACCTGCTCCACCATTCAATAATGTCATCGATGATTTAGCTGTGGACTCAAATACCACCACCTGCCATTTTTCCAAAACCCCCCAAAAAAATCAATCTAACTCTGTCTTAAATATATTTAATAAAACAACCTCTACTGCTTCCTTGGGCAGTGAATTCCACACATTCACTACTCTCTGGCAAAAGCAGTTCCTCCTCACCTCTGTCCTAAATCTGCTCCCCTGAATCTTCAGGATATGTCCCCTAGTTCTAGTTTCCAACAATATTCCTTCCACTATATTAATAATTTTATTTGTTTCTTTATGATCACCTCTCAAGTGATGTAGTTTTGAGGTGTTGAAGGGTAGGGGGGACTTAACCATTAGTACATGCAAGACTAGTGTTACTTCATTCTGAGACCAGCTTTTTGGTGCCAGCACAAAATATTGGAGGCCAAGAACTGAACAATAATGTATTCACTACAAATTTATTCAGTGCTAAACAAGCCCTTGGTTACTGGAAGACAATACACCCAGCGCACATTGTATTTCCATGACAGTTTAAATGTGTTAAACAATGGTTTCTTCTCTGGTTTTATACTCATCGGTGAAGACCAGTTCCTCTTCAAGCCAGCAAGCTTCACTAAAAAGTCAACTCAGCAACAGTCATTTCATTTTCTCTTCCTTTGGATGGTCTAAATTTACCTGCTATCTTTAATGTGAGTGGAGGTTCCGAAGACATAATCTGGGCTAACACTCATAAAATGAGTCGAGGTGCTGTCATTTTGGTGTGATGTCAGTGTAATGCCTTGGATGCTCTCTTGAATGAATGTGAAATATCCCATAAAATCTTTTTCCAAGGCAAAGGGATCACCACTGACATCCTGACCAATGTGCATACTAAAAATAAAAATCCAGTCAGTTCCACAAACAAACAAACTGGAGGCACTGGAAATTTGAAATGAAAACTTGCGCACACATGCTAGATCCCATTCCCATCAATTTATGGAGTCCCAATTACTCGTTGAACACATACCAAACTGTGCTCCTTCTGACCCCCATGGTATTTGTTTTTCAATACCATGCCCATACCTTGATAAAGCTTGAAATGCTGATTTCTTTATCTTTGTTCTATAAAATACACTGTTTGACGTACTCAGTTTCTCCAGCGTTGCGTTATCACCTCAATCATGGTTTCTGCAGACATTCGTGTTTTACTCCACACTAATCTAATCCTTCCCTACCTCACACCCATAACCCTTTATTTTTCTTACATCCATGTGCCGACTTAGAGTCTTTTAAATACCCCTGTTATACCAGCCTCCACTACCACCCCCAGCAATGCATTCCAGGCACCCACTGCTCTGTGTGTATAAAAAACATACCTCTGTCATCTCCCCTAAGCTTTCCTCCTCTCACTTTAAACAAATGCCCTCTGGTATTTGCTACTGTTTCCTCTGGAAAACTGGATCACAGTCAATACATTAAAATGAAAAGGCTGCACAAGGACAGGGCTGAACATTTGGGGCCACCTAACATTGGGGCAACTTGTCCAATAGCATCGGTGAAAAGAAACAGTTAAGCCTTCAGGTCTGTGGTGTTTCATTGCAGCTGCGAAAGGAGGTAAACAAGTTAATTATCAATGGCAGAGAAGGTCATAATGTTTTCTTAGTTCCTGAGCTGCATTGTAACATTGATGACACGTCACTGCCAGTAAAAGTGGTTTGCAAAATCTTAGATGCATGGAAGAGGCTGTCAAAATGCAAATCTCTTTTTTCCTTCCTCCTTTTCTTTTTACAGTGAACGTGACATGAAGAATCTGAAACACCCAGATGTTGAACTGTTAGATGTGCACTTGTTGAGCAGCTATGTTAATTCTTGCTGCTACAATTCTCAGACACAGTTTTGTGCCAGCATTTACTGTAATGAACTGCTATATCAACAATATCATTTCAACACAGCGGAAACTCTGTGAGGGAAAATACGTTTCAGGGTAATAAGTGAGGGCAACTGGCCTCCTACGATGTAAGAATATATGAAAGGCATCATGAGAAATGTTGAGGTATAATTGCAGATGCCAGTTACCATCTGGATTGGCTGAACATTTCTCTGAAGGTTTTCATTCACCTTGAGCAGTGTCTTATCCTGGGGAGTGTCTTCAACTGACTTGAGGGTATGCTAACAGGACTGCAGGTGTTGGAATCTGGCACACAAAATTGGAGGGTCATGCAGAAAAACCATGGTGGATGTTTCAGACAAGAGTTACTTCATGATTTTCTGATGTGCTCTAGTTATGCACAAGGTATTTGGTCAGTGAATTGAGAGGGTGTTAATGTTTCCATAACCAGTGGCTGCTAAGTACCACCATTGATTCCATTACCGACTAATAGTCACACCTCAAGCACAAGATTACATTCAGTTTTACAATACAAACAAACTATTGCCATATTTCCATGTGGATTTATAAAACAGTTAACACCACTGAATGTCGAATTTAAGAAGATAATGATACAGCACTTTAATTCTGTTTTGGTGAATGTGAACTCATTTTAAGACTTCTTATATATCATATAAAGGATTTTGATGGTGATTATTTTAATACGATAATGTATGTTTATTTTTAAATTGTAGGAATCATTTTGAATATAGAGAAAATGTTAAATGTCTTGCCTACACCTAACATCTGCTTTAAGTTTGCTACATCTTTCCTTGTGGCTAAAGTTTACAACTTACAAGGAAAAATAGAAATGGGAGATGTTGTCGTAGTGTTGACAGACGATGGAAAATGTTGGCATAAATACAATCAAAAATAAGATGGGCAGGAAGTATTCAAGGATGCCCACTGTGTTAAAGTTTGTATGTCTGCCAGCATATACAATCAGAAGATGGTATTTATCTTGAATCTGCTCCATTATTCAACTTTACCACATCTGCTTTGTATCGTGACAAAATAATAATGAATGATTTTGTCCACTGTGCTTATAACCAGAATCAGAATTTATCATGATGAACACATCAGGATATCTATTGCTGCGGCATTGCAAGTGTAAATATTGCTATAAATTGCATTAAATAAAATAAATTAGTGCAAATGAAGAGAAAGTGAGGTAGCGTCTGTGGTTCATTGTCCATTCAGAAAGCTGATGACAGAAGGGAAGAAGCTGTTTTTGTACCATTGGTTGTTCGTCTTCAGGCTCCTGTGCCTCCTTCCTGATTAGTACCAGTGAGAAGAGGGCGTAGCCTGAGTTGTGAGGGTCCTTGAAGATAGAGGGTGCTTTATTAATGTCGACGTCCTCGATGAAGTTAAGAGTGATGCCATTATGGTACTGGCTGAGTTCACAACTCTCTGTAGTATTTTCCTGTCCTGTGCAATGGCACCTCCATACCAATCAGTGATGCAACCAGTCAGAATGCTCTCCAACCTGTAGAAATTTGCAAGAGTCTTTGGTGACGTACCAAAATCAAACAATCATGCAAATCATACAATGACTCTAATCAAATTATTCATTCATTATTCACTCGTTATCGCCAACCCTTATGTGAATGAACTTTTGGGATTATTTCCCCTGTAATAACTAGATTATTGCCATTGCTGTCAGACAGCTTGTGCTGTAGATATGTTTTTTTAAAATGTTTTGTAGAAAAAAATGCATCACCCAAGGAGGCAGTCGTGATGTGATACCTCTGGGAACAGAGCTGTGGAGAGATTCCTCAATGTGTGTCTGGCAATTTACTGTTTGATGAATACATGAGGTAACAGGAAATGTGTAGCAGCAAGCAAGCAGAATTTTTACTCCCAGGGTCAATGGGTCCCGACAGCTTTGTGGTCAATAATATCTCATTAGAAGGTTTTTAAAAAAAGTATAAATAACTAAAAATATTCACTGCAGTTGGAGATGGGTCACTTCCAGGAATCTCCAGGATTCCTTAAAAGATCAAGGCAACACCGTAGTATAGCGGTCAGCGCACAGCTATTACAGCGCCGGAGATGCAGATCCGATTCTGCCGCTGTCTCTAGGTTCTTCCTTAAGTTCTCATGAGTACTCTGGTTTCCTCCCACACTCAAAAATGAATTGGGGTTGTAGGTTAATTGGTCACAAACATGATTGTATTTTGGTACCATAGGCTTGTTGGCCAGAGGGGCCTGTTACTGTCCAATGTCTCTAAATTAAAGAATAATATAAATTTAAAAGATTGTCCTGTGATATAAACAGTCATATACAAGAAGGCAGAAACCATATATCTTACTGAATGTGAATGACTGAGGCTTTGACTTAAAAAGATTGCAAACCATTTATCTTAAGTAATCCAAGGAGCAATTAGTCTCTGAATGCAGGAACATAAGAATTACATCAGGTGGCCTTGTTATATTATTAACATGGAATCTAAAGCAGAAAGCCAAGTTAAAACGTGGCAAAAGTGGATAGTTGGCAGGAGCTCTGGCAGGCAATCTGTACTGGGGATAGGAGGAGGGTGAAGCATCTCCCAAATGGGTTCTGATCTCTCCTGTGAAATGTGGGTGAGAAGGCTGCAAAAATACTTATTTTTGCACCAATTTTTAAGCATCCCTCCAGTGCTTTGCATAACCTAATCAGAATCAGGTGTCATGAAATTTGTTTGTTGTGGCAGGATATTGTGTCAAACAAAGTGCAAACATTACTATAAATTTCAATTAGGTAAATACAAGATTTAAAAAAAGTAGTGCAAAAAAAGATAAAAAGTGAGGTGGTGTCCATAGGTTCCCCACTATCGAGAATATCTATGGGCAACTATCAAGGATCCTTGTCACCCACCACATGCTCTGTTATCACTGCTGCCATCAGGAAAGAGGTATAGGTGCCACAAGATTCACACCACCAGGTTCAGGAATGACTGCTACCCCTCCATCATCAGACTCCTCAACGACAAACTTAATTAAGGACTCACTTAAGTACTCTTAATTGTGCACTTCATTTTAAAAAATTTTCTCTGTATTGCAGTGAGTTTGTTTACATTATTTATCTGTTTACAGTTCTTTATTTATATACACCATGTACAGAATTTTTTTTACTACCAATAAGTGGTCATTCAGCCTCACCCACAGAAAAAAATAATCTTAGAGTTGTATGTGATATCTCTCTGACAAAAAATGTGAAAATGTGAGATTCATAATCCATTCATCAATGTGATGCCAGAAGGGAAGAAACTTTTTTTCATAATGTTGAGTGTGTCTTCAGGCTTCTGTACTCTTTCTGATGGTAATAGTGAGAAAAGGGCATGGCCTGGGAGATGAAGGTCCTTGATGATAGAGGCTACTGTCTTGAGGCACTGCATCTTAAATATTCAAGATTCAATTTATTGACTTGTAATAAAACAGTGTCATCTTACATGCAATTGCTTTTGTCTGCTGTAAGGCAGACAGGTTCACCATTGGCAGAAATTTCCTGAAGCACCTCTTACAGTCAGAGAAAGAGAAGCAAAAGAGAGTTCCCCCCAGAGACACCAAGTGTCTGTGAATTCACCTCCAGTGCTTTTACAGCCTCTGCAGCTATGCAGGGTCCAGTTCAAACCATTGGCAACCCGAGCTCCAGATCCGAAACTCCCATACGATCAAGAACACTTCAGCGCCCGCGGAACTCATTGCATCCCAGTTCCCATACCTGGTACCCCTTCAGCCAGTTTCGAGCCAGTCTCCAGCAGTCTGTAGCCTGGTGGGAGTCCCTTGACCATAGTTGCCAGCAGCCCACTGCCTCTGTGGTTTGCTCAGCTCCAGTCACCAGCTGCCCACAGTATGTGTGTGTCTTTCAGCCGCAGAGTCCCTCAATGTAATTAATGGAGGGAAAACTAATGCTCATGATGGCACTGGCCAAGTTTACACACCCTCTGCATTCTATTTCCGTCCAGTGCATTGGCACCTCTGCACCAGACAGTGATGCAACGAGTTAGAATATTCTCCACGATACACCTGTGGAAATTTGCAAGAACTGGCAGGTCCTCAGGTTCTGACTGATCAATGTTCTTGAACTTGCCCCCACTATCCAAACTAGGACACTTCTCCAGGACCAAAGAGCAACAAATAAAGTGCTGGAGGAACTCAGCAGGTCAGGCAGCATCCATGGAAGCCAAAAGACAGTCAATGCTTCAGGCCAAAACCAAATCTCGAGAAATGGACTATTCCGAGTGAATGGTTTCAGTCTGAAACTTTGGCAGTCTGTCATCTTTCACGGATGCTGTGTGACCTGCTGAGGTTCTCCAGCATTTTGTGTGTTGCTTCAGTTTCCCACCATCTTTAATCTCTCTTGCTTGCCTCCAGAACCAAACATATGTCTGCACTATGAAGTATAGACGTCTAGAGGCTATGGAGTGTAGATGTCTGGAGGCTATGCTGCAGTTGTATAAGGTGTTGGGAAGGCTCTGTTTGCAGCATTGGGTTAAATGTCACCAGCAAGAAAGATTCTGTAATGCTAGAGAGGACACAGAGAAGATGTACAAGATTCAAGATTCCTTTAATTGTTGTGTGAACAAAATAAACAAAAAATCTGTTTGCCCTGTAAAGACATACAAAGAGATACTAGTACAGTCCCTCCCCCCACCTCTGAGACAAGAAAAAGAAGCAAAAGAAAGTCCCTTCTGAGATATCATCACCTCCCCCCATTGCCACCGCCTTCTGTGGCCTCGTAGCCGCAAGGTCTTCTCCTGCCCTGTCCAGCGGTGAACAGCAGGCATCCAAGTCCCCCTCCTCGACTCCTGGCTCCCAACCCCAAAAGCGATCAGGAAGCTGTCATTGCTCGAGGCCCATCGGGAGCCCTTCTCACTCACCATAGGCACCCTCAGCAGTCCCAGGACTGAAACCTGCCTTCTGGAAACCAGAAACCAATTGGATATGATGGAATTGAATAGATGATTGATAAATAGCCCAGCCAATAGATTTATGTGACTGTGTCCACGAGGCATGGCATTTTCTTTTTGTGTGGGGTGGCAGGAATCAATTAAAAAAACCAGGTTGCTACATTCAGTCCATCTTACCTGCACCAGAAGATTGAATTTGAGGCAATTCGCACTCTGCCCTCTTCCACTGCCCTGACAGCTCTTTCCTTTCAACCACAGTCTAGTTCCCTTCTGAATGCTGCAATTGTATCTGCCTCCACAATTCTGTGGTCAGTGCATTCTGGCCCCAGTTATTGACTGGGTATGTAGATCATAGCATATCTTTGGCTTGGCTTCACGGACGAAGATTTATGGAGGGGGTAAAAGTCCACGTCAGCTGCAGGCTCGTTTGTGGCTGACAAGTCCGATGCAGGACAGGCAGACACGGTTGCAGCGGCTGCAGGGGAAAATTGGTTGGTTGGGGTTGGGTGTTAGGTTTTTCCTCCTTTGCCTTTTGCCAGTGAGGTGGGCTCTGCGGTCTTCTTCAAAGGAGGTTGCTGCCCGCCGAACTGTGAGGCGCCAAGATGCACGGTTTGAGGCGATATCAGCCCACTGGCGGTGGTCAATGTGGCAGGCCCCAAGAGATTTCTTTAGGCAGTCCTTGTACCTTTTCTTTGGTGCACCTCTGTCACGGTGGCCAGTGGAGAGCTCGCCATATAACACGATCTTGGGCAGGCGATGGTCCTCCATTCTGGAGACGTGACCCACCCAGCGCAGCTGGATCTTCAGCAGCGTGGGCTCGATGCTGTCGACCTCTGCCATCTCGAGTACTTCGACGTTAGGGATGAAAGCGCTCCAATGGATGTTGAGGATGGAGCGGAGACAACGCTGGTGGAAGCGTTCTAGGAGCCGTAGGTGATGCCGGTAGAGGACCCATGATTCGGAGCCGAACAGGAGTGTGGGTATGACAACGGCTCTGTATACGCTTATCTTTGTGAGGTTTTTCAGTTGGTTGTTTTTCCAGACTCTTTTGTGTAGTCTTCCAAAGGCGCTATTTGCCTTGGCGAGTCTGTTGTCTATCTCATTGTCGATCCTTGCATCTGATGAAATGGTGCAGCCGAGATAGGTAAACTGGTTAACCGTTTTGAGTTTTGTGTGCCCGATGGAGATGTGGGGGGGCTGGTAGTCATGGTGGGGAGCTGGCTGATGGAGGACCTCAGTTTTCTTCAGGCTGACTTCCAGGCCAAACATTTTGGCAGTTTCCGCAAAGCAGGACGTCAAGCGCTGAAGAGCTGGCTCTGAATGGGCAACTAAAGCGGCATCATCTGCAAAGAGTAGTTCGCGGACAAGTTTCTCTTGTGTCTTGGTGTGAGCTTGCAGGCGCCTCAGATTGAAGAGACTGCCATCCGTGCGGTACCGGATGTAAACAGCGTCTTCATTGTTGGGGTCTTTCATGGCTTGGTTCAGCATCATGCTGAAGAAGATTGAAAAGAGGGTTGGTGCGAGAACACAGCCTTGCTTCACGCCATTGTTAATGGAGAAGGGTTCAGAGAGCTCATTGCTGTATCTGACCCGACCTTGTTGGTTTTCGTGCAGTTGGATAGTCATGTTGAGGAACTTTGGGGGACATCCGATGCGCTCTAGTAACCTAGAGAACAGTACAATTCCTCGGTCTGTGTGACTGCACCAAATGCGATGCCTAAGTTAAACTTAAACTCAGCTTGCACTTGATAGACATCTCACCATCCCCTGCATACTCAGATGTCTATCTCAAAGCCTCTTAAATGTAACTCCTGTAGCTGCTTCCACTCGTGTCCCACCCTGTGTTTAAAAAAAAAATTGCCTGTGCATCTTCTTTCTTCGTTCCCCTTCTCAAATTTAATGTCCTGGTGCCTGGGGAAAAAAAAAAAGATTCTGACTATCTACCTGTCTGTTGTAATTTTATAAGCAAGAGGTTTATAAAATGGGTAAAGAAGCCTTTGCTGAGATCCCTTTTGTTCCTTCTATGCCCTCTTGCTCTTGACCTCTCTCCCAATGCAAATTTCACCTGGACCCTTGTGATGTTCAGTATTTTCATCACACACCCCTTTCTGTTGTCTCTGTTCCAAGGAGAAAATCCTCATCTTCTCCATTAAACTACAGACCTGGAGGAATAATCCTCTTCTTTTCCTCTGTAAGGACTTCATATCAGATGTAAAAGGCAGTGTCCAAAATTGGAAATGATAGGCTTGTGGCTTAACCATTCTTTCACAATTGCTAAGAATATGATTACATTGCTCCACAGCTGCTGCTTTTGTATAACAACCCACCTGGATGATACAGCACAAGTTGTCTGCTGTTTCCTTTGCTTTGTGTTTTCCTTCAAGGGACCAGGTGTTGCTCGGACAAAGCTTGAAGTCGCTTCGCATTGTTAGTCTGCTGTGGTTCCCCACCTACTGCAGCAGTGCAGCCATGCAAGCAATCATCTGTTACAGCTCGAGCAGCTGATAATCACATTGCAGTACACAAGAGTGCCAGGGAAGCACAGAAAGTCACGCAAGCATTGATTGGAAGTATAAGGCAGTTGACATTTCAGGCCTGAGCCCTTCATCAGGAAATCAGGCTGATGCCCAAATAAAAATTGGGCTTGGATGCAGGAGCATCGGCAACACGTGAAAGGGCCTGGTCTCTCTCTTTCACCCACCCATCTGTTTCCCTTCCTTCATCTCCCCCACCCCTTCCCTCTCTTATCAGAGAGCTACCTATCTTAACCCTCTTCCCTATCAAGTCAAGTTTATTATTATCTGATTCCTCAAGTACAACCTGACAAAACAGCATTCTTCGATCCTCGTTTAAACATGCAGACACACAAGCAGATAAAACACACACGAGGACAAACAATGCATGTGCAGGACAGGTATTTTTGTATATAAATAAATAAATAAGTGTTGTGGTTAATAAGTAGTGTGAGCAGTTCCTTTAGTCATTCAGCATTCTCACTGCCCGTGGAAAGAAGCTGTTGTCATTCCTGGTGACGCTGTCTCTTATTCTCTTGATACTTTTTTTCATTGGGAGTTGCTGAACGATGCCATGTACGGGGTTGAGGGATCCCCAGTGATTTTGCATGCTCTCTTCGGACAACGACCCCACTAAATCACGTCTATGTGGGAGAGGGGAGGAGCTTCTTTCTCTTCTAACCCTCCCACCTGTAGCCACCTATTACCTCTTACCTGATAGCCTGTGTTTTACCGCATTCCCCTTCCTCCTCTCCCTTTCCCCCAACTTTTTATTCCAGTGTTTGCCTGATGCTAACTCCCGACACCATGGGCCGCATTCGACCTCAGGCTCCCAACAGGAGCGGGGACGCCGGGCTGCCAGCAGGAGTGGGACTCTCAGGCTCCTGCAGGGACAAAGCAGAGTATTACCTGTACACATACTCCCCAACTTATGATAATTTTGACATGTAATGCGAGTCCTGCAACCGAACCCCATCGTAAGTCAGGGTCTACCTGCATGTCATGCACAGCAAAGTGTCAAAGTAGGGTATAAATACAGCTTGCAATGAGCATGAAACAGGTCCTAATGATACCAAATGAAAACCAGAGCAAGGCCTTGGTTGGCCTGATGCATTACACATCTTCAGTTCTTACCAGGTCACAACATTGGATCAACATTTCTATGCTTACATTTCTCTCTTTTGTATATGTATCTTCTTGTTTTCATTTTACAGTTGCTGACAAGTAGAAATTCTGTCTGGTCTGTAGCCAAAAGAAAAACAATCTCAGGGTTGTACGTGATGTCATATATGTAAACTCTGATATTTGAACTTTGACCCTTTTAATGCACATTTAGGTTTAATTTTATACATCCATTTTTCTGGGACTTTCTGCTGCCTCCACATGTGTGTCTCAGCACTCTCTCACTGCAAATTGCAATGCAGCACCTGGCGGATAAAATACATGACAATAGTTGAGGATGGCTTTGCAACAGTATGGTGCTTCTCTTGGTGTGAAACCATTCATAAATTGGCCGTTGAGATAGCTGGTTTGATCCACTTGTTCATGGGCACAACTTTAACTGTACAAGATTAATCGGTGAAAGAACTAATTTTGAAATGGGTTCTTTCCCCACATTTGGTTTTAGCACTATGCAAGTTGAAGGCTGGGTTTATGGTCACATGGACCGAAGTAGAGTCAGAAAGCTTGTTTTGCATGCAATCCAGTCCGTCAGCACATACTACCCAGTTGATTCAGAGGGTTGAAGGCTCTGGCCAATCCCTCACCTTGCTCTAATCTTCGATTTCCAACTGCTGGGAAACAACAGGATAAGGGGTTAACAAGCCAGCTCTGGGACTTTGCTGAGGGTAGGTTTCAGCAAGCATTGGGGTTGGTCTTCCATTCATCCTGAGATTGCCAACTGCTTGCCTTTGCCAAGCTGCTGGCGTCAACACTCCAAGGCTTCTCCTACTGCCAGTGGATGACTCCACTCACAAAACAGCTTTGATAGCCAGTCAGGTTCCAGCTCCAGTTCCTAAGCTGACAAAGTGATTTCTGAGATTGATAAATGCAATAAAGGACATGGAAGTTACTGAAGAACAAAGTCAGGTTGCATTAAAAAAAATCAAATTTAAATTATAATAAAAATACTCATGCACATTTGAAATTATTAATTTGGTTTAATTTCAAATTTTAGCATGGTACTAGGCCCTTCCTGCCCATGAGCCTGTGCAACCCAAATACCACAATTAATCTACTACCCCCTTGCATCTTTGGAATATGGAAGGAAGCCAGAGCACCCATTAATTTCAATGGTCTCCCAAGGCTGGGCAATGTCAGTGAGTCAGAGTTGTTCAGTTGACCTATTGAGCGTGTATAGGTGGAGCACAGTCCAGTGGTTGGCTAACCAAAGGCTGCTTCCAGACTTAAGCTGGGACGGTTAATACCTTGAAGAAGGGCTCAGGCCTGAAAGGTCGGTAATATTATCTTTACCACCTATGGATGTGGTGAGCCCAGCTGAATTCACCCAGAATTTCTGTGCAGTTATGCTAAGCCGGGGGCTTATTTAGCCAGGGGCTTGGACACCAGTGGATACGAGCAGCCTAATAATTTATCAATGAAGCCTTCCAGCCCAAAAGGTTTACAATATTTTTCTCCCACTGACATTGCTCGATCCGCTGAGGTTGTCGTGCAAATTACGTTGGGCTCCAGATTCCAGCATCACTAGTCTCTCGCATCTCCTAGATAATTTCTCACATTTGGAGTTCTTTTACAGATTATGCAAGCACCACTGCCCACATGTCTTGACAATGGTGTCTCTTTATACATTATGAAAATATAGTTGATATTAAGAGTTCTGGATGTCTCTGCAATTACAAGACATGATTTCCAAGCATGAACATGTGTCATGAAACTCATTGTTCTGCAGTAGCATTATTGTACATTACAGGTGCAAAAATCACTAAAATTACATTTTCTTTTCTATTTTAAAAAATAATGCAAAAGAAGAGAAAAAAATGGGTAGTGCCCATGGTTCATTGTCTGTTCAGAAATTTGATGGTGGAGGGCAATTGGGTGTTGGTCTTCAGGCTCCTGAAGGTACCTTCTTCCTGATGGTAGCAGTGAGAAGAAGGCATGACCTGGATGATAATAGTCCTTGATGATAGAGGCTGCTTTCTTGAGACCCTCCCTCTTAAATATGTCCTTAATGGTGTCATTACTAATGCCCATGATGGCCCTGGCTGAGTTCACAACTCTCTGTAGCCTTTTTCCTGACTAGAATTAAACATAATATTGTACTAACCAAGAGCACAACAAGCTGAGTGACATGTGATGTTACATTAACTGCAGCTGGGAGCCTTACACAGTGCAGCAGCTCTCCTGGGCTGGCCTGAAGACTTTTGCAGCCCTTTGAAGTGACATGGGATTAAAACTACAGGGACTATTGCATTTTATCATTTATTGAAAACATCGTTAGCATTGGTTCCAAACCTGCCAGAGGCGAGGAAAGGAAAGATGCTTGACTGAGCAGCACAAACCAGGCAATAGGAAAATTCATTTACTCTGTGATTGAGTAACAAGAAAGGAGAGGAGCAGTGAGAGTGTGAGCCCAGCGGTTGGATGACTTTGACCACCAAAGAAAGGTCCACAGGAGATATTTGGGGATGGAACTGACCAAAGGAAATCTCCCAAAATATTTCAGGTTGATAACCCTGGTGTCACATCATTAGGTGTTTTTAAACTGCCCTGTAAAATGGAGTTAACACGGTTAGGCACATCGGAAATCAACCTACCTCAGAGGTAGTCAGGGAACCCATTAAAACACATTAGGTCGCATCCTCCCGTGGCTTGAAAATGAAAATGGCCGGCCCAGTTACTCTCGTGGCGTCAGCACTTGTGCCCTGGTGTCACAGGAAATCCTTGGCAGAACGGGAGAAACGGGTCACTGGCGAGCCAGAGGGGTCCCGCGATTGGCGGGCTGGGGGGTTGCCACGATTGGCTGCCACAAGGGACAGAGGGGCCAGCTGCTGAGGGGGCGGAGGGGTCAGCTGCCATGGGGGGATGAGAGCGATTTCTGTGGGGGGAGGGGGGACAGGGGAGACTCACCAATAGTTTGTGTGACGGGGGCGGGTTCCCCCTTAAATGGCTAGGTTGGCAATTTACTGGGTCAATCCGGCCCCAGCTTGAAACATGCTGGGAGTACCATCGACCCATTTAATGCACCTGGGTCCCAAGAGGGCTACCCAGATCCGGCAATTTAAAAGCATCTATTGATTAGCGCTTCCCATGGAACCCCAAAGCTCCACTTGTAAAAGGAACTGCAAAGATTATAATCACAATGTTCCGGCATGAGGACAGAAGTAAATAACATTAACTGGAATTCTTCAAAGAGGTGAGATATCAATGAAACTCAAAGATTTCATGGCTCAAATTATGACGCAGAAGACTAAACTGGTGAAATGAAAGCCAGAGTCGAGAGAATGTCAAGCAAAGCTCTCCGAAGGCAGTTATGTGGGATTCTCTCTCACTGCTCCACATCTGTAATCTCTGCTACTATCAAGTTCAAACACGGTGTCTGCAGACTTTCGAGTTATATTAAACTATTGGTCTGTCTGCAGACTATTTACAGTAAAACTCAATACAACGTTCATTGCTGAGTGCTAAATTTTACCAGTCTCATTTTCCTATTATCCTGAAGGCTATTCTTCCCATTCATGCTGGTCCAGCATCTCCACAAGCAACTGGTTCCTGAATAGGTCCATATGCTGTTTACGTTCTTTTCGAATTTTATGAAGTATGTGTCCTATGTCCCTTAATTCATATTCCATGTGGAACAGTTTTTCCTCTCTTCATCATTGATTGATCATGTATTCCTCTGTAAAGCCTCCTCTCAATCTCCTCTGCTCTGTGGAGAACACCCTCAGCTTCTCCAGCTCAGCCCAGAAGCAGTATCACTCTTCTCTGGATCTCTTCTTGCGGTTAGATGACCATAATGGGACACAGCCTAGTTGCAGGATCGTTTTGAAGAACTATGGAACACTGCACCAGAGAAGCAGCCCCTTTGGGCCATCTAGTACTTGCCAAACTAATACTCTGCAGTGACCCATGGACAAGCACCTGGACCATAACCCCCCACCTCCACACACACACACTAACACACACACACACACACTCCTCCCATCCGTGTACCTATGCAAATTGTTCTTAAATGTCAAAATCAAGCCCATATTCACCACCTCAGCTGGCAGTTTGATCCACGCTATAAACTGCCCACTGCTTGAAGAAGCTCCCCCTCATGTTCCCATTAAACATCTCACTTAACCCATTTCCTCTAGTTCTTGTCTCATCTAACCTCAGTGGAATAAGCCTGCTTGCACTTACTCTCTCTCTCTAGACCCTTTGTAATTATACCTCTGCCAAATCCTGCACGGGGTAACAAGCTCAAGACACCAATAGCGGTTTTGAATTCCACAACACAAAGAGCTAAGAGAGAGCTAAAATCACCAAGAAGTGAGGAAGAATATAAGAAGGTGAAGCTTGGAATATTGAACTCTGTAGGAGGATCCCTGCTAACGGAAGTGCATCATGGAATCACAGTGGTTTCCCTCTCTTAGTAATGCTACTTGCTCTCTGTAGTCCACTTCCCGCATGGCCTCTGTTGGAAAATGGGTAAGCAGAAAATAGGAATCTAAGGCTGGATGTCCAAGGGTGGCATTTATAGCAGGAAACCCCTGTTTTGGACTGAGGCCTAACTGAATTTTCTCAAGCAGATCAGTGCTAGTTAATCTTTCAGCGTCAGCTGAGGTGAGTTTTGGTGCTGGTGAAGCAAGCTCTTACAGGAAAAAAAATAAAGGCCCGAGCTCTGACATGTACAGATGGTACTAATTGCTGCCAGAAGAGAGTCTCCTTCCACGAATCTGTGCAGAATCTAAGAATGCAACATGCCAACAATGCAAAACAAAATCGAGAGGTTGGCAACATTCACACTGAGACAAACACCTGCTCTGTGAAAGCCCATGTTTGATGTAAGACCACAGCAAGACCCAGGCAGATTGCAGTCAAACAGATTCAAATAAAGACATTCCTTCCACAGTTTAGTTGGCACATGCTTGAAGCCAGATATGAGGCATTTTGTATGTGTGTGTGTGTGTCTGTGTGTGTGTGTGTGTCTGTGTGTGTGTGTGTGTGTCTGTGTGTGTGTGTGCTTGTGTGTGTGTGTGTGCGTAAGCATATGTGGTTTTTACTTTGTGTGTGTGTGTGTGTGTGTGTGTGTGTGCGCGCGCATATGCGTGTGCCAGAGTCAGTGTCTGTGTGTGCAAGCATGTTGATTTTACTTTTGTGCTTGTGTTTGTCTACACATGTGTGTATGAATATATGTAGTGTGTGTGTGTGCATTTGTGTCCTTGTGCTGCTTCACTACACTTGAACATCTGTGCATGCACACTGTGTTTAATACATAGATTTTTAAAATTAAATATTCATGCTCTTGCATTAACAAGTGTTAAATGTAGAAACATCTCAACTTCCTGAACATGTCTTAAGTCAAGAAAGGTATATCTTAGAATCAAAGACAATATTTGTCTCTAATTTTGGAAGCCGTGCAGAATTAGAACATAATGGATCCTTTTAATTATGTCAATTAAGAATAGCCAGTCAATTGCTGATCTTTTCTCCACTGACCTCCTCCATCCACTTTAGTGATAACATCAGTCACTCTCTTTTTAAATGACAAAATGCACAACCTACACGGATGTTCATTCACAAGGGCAAGGAGAGAATCCAGCCTACTTTATCTGTGATAATGATCTGTTCTGCTGCAGAGAGCTGCAGTCTGTAATGGGGATGGATGGTGAAGTGTCAGACTGAAGACTGAATGGTTCACAAACATCAGCTGAACCCCTCGATTACATCCAAAGTACTGACTCTCCTCAGCTCAACTGCCCTCTTGCAGCCCGACGTGTTATTTATGTGCTTATCAGGGGTTGTGATTATAGACCAGGAAAGTACACAAATATCTTCAGTGGGTGAAGATAGCAGAGTGTGTTTATAAAGCACCTTTCATGGCAGCACAAAGACTTAAAGGCACTTTATTGGCAACAAAGGGCTTTCAAGAATTGTTGTAAGAACTGTTAAGTTCCTTCGCAGCCATAAGCACAGTAAGGAGTCAACAGTAGCAGTAGAAATTATATAACCACAATTTCATCGCAGGTTTTTTTTATCAAATAGCAATCATTATATTTACATTTACTTTAACTGTGTTGTTGTAAATATATTCATAACACATTAAACATCATGGAAGCATGCTCTTCTGGCAAACTCACTCTCACTGACCAGTGTGCCTACTTATACCTAATACGATTTGCCCGCATTTGGAACAAAGAACATTACAGAACAGTTCAGGCCCTTCAGCCCACAATATAGTGCTGACTGATGTAAATCTACTCCACAACAATCTAATCCTTCCACCCATAACCCTCTATTTTTCTTACATCCATGCCTGTCTCCAAGAGCCTTTAGAATGTCCCCATTGTACCAACCTCCAACACCACTCCTGGCAATGCATTTTAGCCACCCACCACCCTCTGAGTAAAACATTTGCCTCTGACATCTCCCTTAAACAGTCCTCCACTCACCTTAAACAAGTCTCCTCAGGCATTCATATTTGTTTCACCAGGGAAAAAAAGGTGCTGGCTGTCCACCCTATCTAAGACTCATAATATACTTCCATTAAGTCACCTCTCATACTTCGTTGCTCCAAAGGGGAAAGCCCTAGTTCTGTCAACCATGCTTCATAGTTACATACGCCTCCAAACCTTTGCTGTCCATGTACCTGCCTGAATGTCTTGTAAATGTTGTAATAGAGTCCACCTCTACCACTTCCTCTGCAGCTAATTCCATGTACCCAGCACTCAAGAAAACTTCTCTCAAGTCCTGCTTAAATCTCTCCCCTCTCACCTTAAACTTTATGCCCGCTAGTTTTAGAATTCTCTACCCTGGGGGACGGGGGGTGGGGAGGGGGGAAGACTACCTGGAGTTGCTGGACTCTGATTCAGCTGTTGAGTATTTATTTTCCTCTTTGTATATGATAAACTTCTAATCAGACAGCAATAGGAAAGTCATCAGGAAATGTCTTCAGTGGGTACTTATTTTGCTCTATCAATAGAACAACTCACAGTCTACTGCAGGAGATAGCCTTGCTTATTTTCAGTTCCACTGCTCAGGCAGATTTCTCCTCCTTCCTCTCTCAACTACTTTTGATGGACCTATGTTGAGAGATCCTGCCCAATATGTTGGCTTGGTGACAATGAGTACCGAGGAGACGTCCCACTGCAGATGCTTTGTGACAAGGCCTTGCTCTGACCTTGCACAGCACTCTTGCGCAATCTGACAGCAGGTGCTGGATTGCAACCCAAAGAGGATAGTTCAGCTCCCCTCTTTGCCCCACCTATCGGGTTTTATGACCTACAAATGTACAACAGCAGGTTGGTAGGGGAGCGGGTCAGGAAGAGAATGGCCAAGAAGATCACTGGGGTCTCCCTCTCCTCCATGGACAATATATAGGGCTTAAAGAATTATTGAGGAACCCTACCTACCATCCATCATGCAGTGTCTGAACCACTGACCTATTACCATCAGGAAGGAGGTACAAGAGCATCAAAATCAGGGCTGCCAGGCCGGGAAATAGCTTCTTCCACAGGCTGTGAGATTGATGAATGGATGCTGTAATGATAAAATTATTCTAAACTATTTATTTTTTTATGTACGTATGCAATTATTATGTGGTGTGTGTGTGTTGAAATGCTGTTTCTTCTGGTTGTATGTGAGCTTGAACTTGACAAGATGCAACTTGGATAAAATATCTTGGTTTCTATCTCTCCTGTTTTCAGTCCTGCTGTCTGTTGACACTCTTGTATGAATCTTGGTCTAATCTTCACCTTCTGCAGGCATGGTTCAAGCTTACATGAACGTGTGTGTGTGAGTTTATTGTCATATACACAAGTGCAATGTACAAATGCTCAAAATTCTCTCTTGCTGCTGATACACAAGATACACCAACTACAATAGTACAAATTAAACTTGCATAATATGCCAGGAGACAAGAAAAGAAAATAATAGATAAATTCACAGTTGCAGTTAGTGCAAAAATAATATTTCAGTAGGTCAGATATTTTTTGGTGGTCTCAGCGTAGTTTGTGGTTTGAGTAGTATGTGAATGTTGGAAATGAACTGTTCTTGAACCAGGAGAAGCTGGTTTTCAGTCTTTGGTATCCCCTGCCTGCAGTTCACAGTGACCAGGGTGATGGGGATGCCTTGTGATGTCAGCTGCCTTCTGAGGCATTGACCCTTCGATGAAAATGATGGCCAGTGCTTAGTGAACATGTAGCATTGACTCCCACGTTCAGAGTTCCCAAGAAGAGATAGCTGTTAAGAGATGGTGAACAGCAGGGAGCCTGCAGACATGAAGGCATGATTTGAACAGCCTCTTCAAATGTGTACGTCACAGATTAGCAATGGGCTTAATGTTACAGAGATTCATATTCCAATGTAATTATATGGTCTACTGAAATTGATTACATCTCGGCCGACTGAAGAATTCTGGCTTGACGATGGTTTGATAATTTACAACCTTGGCATAATAGGCCTGTCTTGTGGAAAGAAAAAAAAAAGAAGGAAGATAGATGATGCTGGCAGAGTTTCATAGATTTATTAAATTTCTATCAAACAGAAAAAGTCTGCTGCACTTGGAAATGGTCTGGAATTTTTTTAATCAAAATTCATGAGCCTCCGAGTTTGGTTCAGCAGGTTAGGGAGCGGATTGACTCAGAGTGATGAAAAAAAATAAAGAGCCTATTTGAAGTAATTTTTCAACGACAGGTTTTAATTGGATGTTAAATCAAATGCTTATCTGCTTTCCTGCAGATATCACATTATATAAAACACAATTAGTGTTACTTGCTCTGTAACCAATACGTTGAATTACAAGTTACAGGGATATTACAGACCAACAACTCTGGTCATCTGTGGAAATATTAAATATACTCACGTCAGCAAAATATGATTGGACTCTGCAACACTATTCTTCACAAGCGGTCCCTTGGGGTTGAGGGTGAATTGCTTTCATTTCTTGTCTGTGGGTTCAGAGGCGGTTCATGACGCAAATGTAAGCCTCTTCCTGCAACGTCGTGGCATGTGGGGCAGATAGTTCGTGTAATGTCAAACTCCTGATTCTATTTACATTGGGATTCTAATCCATGAACTAGAGGTTCCTAAATGCCATCACAAATGCTCTTTTGGGTACTTACAGAAAAGGGATTGCCATGGAGGTCCTGGTGCTTAATTAAATATAGAATCATAGCACAGTACAGCACCAGAAATAGGTCCTTCTGGTCTGTGCCAAACTATTATATGCCCAATGTTCCCAGAGCTAGGAGCATTGCAAGAGATGCCAGGATCCGGGGCCAAATAGAAAATGGAGAGTGGGTGGTTGTAAAATATCTTTTCAAAAAGTTAAAAAATGGCAGCTGCAGAAAATCTGAATAAAAAATGCTGGAAACACTCGACAGGCTGAGCAGCACCTGTGGAGAAACAAGAGTTTGAATACACAAAAGTGCTGGAGAAACTCAACAGGTCATGGAGCGTCTATGGGAATCAAAGATATATGACTAATGTTTCGGGCCTAAGGCCTTCAGGGTGTGAACCGAAAGCAGGCAGGTGCCTGAATAAAAAGGTGGGGGGGGGGGGAGGAGGAAAGAAAGGGCAGGGGGAGGAGCACAGGCAAGAGGCCATAGGTGGACATGGGTGGGAGGGAGGAGATAAAAAATTATGAGAAGTGATAGGGGGAGAGATTTGCTCTCTGAATGGAGAGGGAAGTGGTGGGGAGATGGAGGAATAGTGGGGGGGGGGGAGAGAGAGAGACATGGGAGCCGTCTAATAGAAACTGGAGAAGTTATTATTAAGAGTAAAATGCAAAAGTCTGCAGACACTGTGATTGTAGGTAACACCTTGAGGAATGGCTCAGGCCTGAAACATCAGAAATATATGATTACCTTCTATGGATGCTGCAAAACCAGCTGAGTTTCTCCTGCATCTCTGTATTTTTAAGTCAATGTTAATCCCATCAGGTTGGAGAGTGGCCAGATGGAATATTAGACCTTTAAGTCAAAACTAGGAAAGAAAAAGTAGATAGTTTTTGACCCAAAATGCTTTCTTTCCTCAAAGATGCTGCCTCATATGATAAACGTTACCAATATTTTCAACCTTTTCAAAAATACAGTAGATGCATAACAAGCTGATTGGTCCCCTACTGGGCTATAAGATTCTGCGATCACACTTCTGGTATTTAAACGGGGAAATCTATTCTCACTTGCCTGGGGAAACAGATAATAATATAAATTTAACATCAACCGAACAATTCAGTGAAAGTGTAAATGCAGCGTTGGCAGTAACATTATCGCTTGGATTGAGAAGGATGAGCAGTTGTATTTCTCATTGTTGTTTTAATTTTTAAAGAGCTGTTTTTGCTTTATTTTTCCTTCTTCTGTTTCCTTCTCTCTGATGATTGCTTTCATGTTTATTTGTGTGTGTGTGTGTGTGTGTGTGTGTGTGCGTGTGTGTGTGTGTGTGTGTGTGTGTGTGTGTGTGTGTGCATTTTATTTAGATATACAGCATGGTAACAGGCCATTTCGGCCCACGAGTCCGTGCCGCCCAATTTACACCCAATGAACTGACACTCCCGCTACCTTTTGAGCAGTGGGAGGAAACTGGAGCCCCAGGGAAAACCCACGCAGACACGGGGAGAATGTACCAACTCCTTACAGACAGCATGGCATTCAAACCCCGTTCCCGATCGCTGGCGCTTTAACGGTGTTGTGCTAACCGCTAGGCCAACTATAATGCCCCCAATTCACAGCAGCATGTGTTTTGAGGGATTAGAAAAAGTTGAGTTTTCCCTGTAAAATCACTCAGCTTCAATTCTACACTTCATAGGATGGATGGCATTTTTGTCATTTATTTGATACAGTTGCCACCAATGCGAAGTGTTGCCTGAACAGGCTGGGAAAATGAAGGATATAGACCATGTGCAGGTAGATATGCAGTCTAAATTGGAATCATGACCAGCACAGACATTGTGGGCTGAAAAGCCTTTTCCTCGGCCTTCTATCTACTTGAATTTAAATTCCACATTCAGAAAGGTGGGATTTGAACACTTGTCACTGGATGGGCGATACATTATTTTGGTTACTGATTCAAAAACACCACCGCTGTACTTCAGAATTAGAATTTATTGTCATGAACATGTCACAAAATTTGTTGTTTAGCGGCAGCGTCACAGGTGCAAATATTGCTATAAATTACATTAAAAAAATAAATTAGTACAAAAGAAGAGAAAGTGAGGAGGTGTTTATGGTTTCATTTTCCATTCAGAAATCTGATGGGAGAGGGGAAGAAGCTGTTCTTGTGCTTCAGGGTGCGTGTCTTCAGACTCCTGTACCTTTTTCCTGATGGTAGCAATGTGAAGAGGGCATGGCCTGGGTGGTGGGGGATCTTGAGGATAGAGGATGCTTCCTTAATATACTGCCTCTTGTCTATGTCCTCGATGGAGTGAAGACTGGTGCCAGTGATGTTGTTGGCCTGTGCTCTGCATTGGTACCTCCATTCCAGGCAGTGATACAACCAGACAGAATGCTCTGTACTTCTAGAACATAGGACGTTACAGCACAGTACAGGCTCTCGGCCCATGATGTTGTGTTGACCTAAGTAAACCTACTTCACAATAATGTAATATTTCTCTACCTCACACCCATAACCCACTAATTTTCTCACATTTATGCATCATTGTTAACCAATCAGAAATCCATTTAAGAGTCTGATAGAAGCAGAAAAGGAATTGTCCTTGAATCTGAAGGTTTGCATTTTCCACTTTGTGTATCTTCTGCCCAAAGGAAGAGGGGAAAAGAGTAACAGAGTGAGACGGGACCTTTAATGTGTTGGCAGCTTTCCCAAGACAGTGGGAGGTATAAATGGAGTCAATGGAGGGGAGGGATTTGTGTGTGATGGCCTGAGTTGTGTTCACAACTCTGCAGTTTCTTGGATAAAAGCAGTTCCCATTCCAAACTGTGATGCAATTGGGCAGGATACTTTCTACAGTGAACTTGTTGGTGAGAGACCAAAGGAATATGCTGAATTTCCTCAGACTTCTGATAAAATAGAGTGGCTAGAGGTTTTCTTGGTGCAATGTACATGCAGTTGGACCAAGGCAAGTTGTTGGTGATGTTTATTGAACTTTACTGAAGGCAGCCCTATACATCAAAGGCAAAACTCTCCACACCATCGAGAATATCGACATGGAACATTGCCATCGGAGAGCAGCAGCCATCATCAAGGATCCATACCATCCAACACATGCATTGATCTTGCTGTTGTCATCGGCAAAGAGGTATAGGTGCCGCAAAAGCCCCATTCCACCAGATTCAGGAACAATTCCTGAAATATCAGACTCCTCAGCAATAAACAATCAGAAACTCATTTTAAGGACTCTTACTTTGCAAATTATATATTATTGAATACTTTTTTTCTATATTGCAGTTTGTTTACATTTCTTTCCTTGTCTAAATCAGTGGTTTTCTGGCTTTTCCTTCCCACTCGCATACCACCTTAAGTAATCCCTTACCAATCATAGAACACCGATGGCATAAGGATTATTTAAGGTGGCATGTGAGTGGAAAGAAAAAGCTTGAAAACCATTGGTCTACATTCTCTCTTTTGTATGTATATCTTTTCTTGGGTACAGATATTTGCATGGCTGAAAAGTAGAAATTCTGCCTGACCCACAGGAAAAAAGAATCTCTCTGTTCTATGTATGTCATGTATGTGCTCTGACAATAAGTCTGTACTTTGAATTTTGATATATTCAGCGATGTGTCCTCATCTCCTGAAGCCAAGGAAGGCTCACTCCGTCTTTCTATTTCTTGTTATTGCACTGGTTATCGAGAATAGAGATCAAATGGAAAGAAAGAGCTTGACTCGACATAAACTCGACCAATGGACATGGCTCAAGGGGCAGAATAGCCTTGCCTCGAGTGTTGCGGGTCTGCTCGGGAAACAACTGAGGTCCAGAAGAAGAGGTTATGTTGATGAGGTAGGGTGGGAGGAAGATACAGATGTTCTGCATAAATATAAATAGTCTGACATCCAAAAGTTTCTGAAGCAGGTTCAGCCTTTCTATAGGGATATTAGGAGGGTAGAGCATCAGAGAAGCTATGATACGACTGAATGAATTTCTGCATCCATTTCACTCCCAACACAGTTCATTACACAGTGCAGTGATTTGCAATCTCGTGCTAACATTCTAATGGATGGGAAATTGCAGGAGGCATCTATAGGGATTCTCTGGCAAGCTCTAACAGCATTTCTCCATGCAGTGGTTTTTGCCTTAACCCTTTTATAGGAAGGACATCAGAAATAGAGATAGTGGTGGATCCCTTGTGCCTGCTCCACTATTTAATATGATCATGTCTGAACTGTGTCCCCTCCATATTCCTGCCTGATCCGTAACACCTCCAGGAAAGCTTATAATGCTCCTGCCCTCCTGTCACTTATGAATCTGCAGAGGCTATTTACTGTATCTAGTGTTCCTGATTTGACGTCCTCTGCATTGGGATGCCTACATGTAGACTGGGAGGTCGTTTTGCCAAGCACCTTCACTCAGTCCGTAGCTACAGTAAGAACATCCCAGTGGCTGACCATTTTAATTCCACCTTCCACTGCTTTGTCCTGCCAAATTGACACCACCCATAAATTTGAGGGACCATACCTTATATTCTGACTTGTCTCTTTCCAAAAAGACAGCACAAACATTAGTTTTTTTCCGATTTCTGTTAAAACCCTCCCTAGTCTCTCTCTTTCTCTCAGCCCTCATTCACGTCCCACCCCCTCTTCCTTTTTTTTTCTGATAGAGGGCCATTTTCCTTGGCCCTCTGCCGTCTCCCCATAACACTTCTCAGCTTCTTTCCCCTACCCTCTGTATCCACCTATCATTTCTACAACCTGTTGCCTGTGTTTCTTCCCCTTCTCCTTCCCTCACCACCTCTCTCAGGTTTTTAATCAGGCATCTGCCAGATTTTCACCGGGAATGATGAAGGGCTCAGGCCTGAAACGTTAACTACCTTTTACTCACAATGGATGCGGTCCGACATGCTGACTTTCTCCAGCACTTTGCGGCATTGCACTAGACCCTAGCATCTTGACAATTTCTTGTTTACCAATCATTTCCAATCTCTTCATTCTGTGACTCTGAAGACTTGGGACAAATTTACTTTATGACTTTACAGTGGGATAAAATAGACATCTATCAAGCCCTTGAGTGGTTCAATCCAAATGCGTATCACTCTAATGCCCTCAAGGAATGGAGATGCCAATGCATCAGGAATAGGCTTCAGAGGGTTGTAAACTTGGCCAACACCATCATAGGCATTAGGTTTCACTCCGATTATAGCATCTTTAAGAGCCGACGCCTCAAAAATGCAGTGTCTATCATTAAGCTCCCTCACCACCCAGGCCGTGCCCTTTTCTTGCTGCTACCATCGGGAAAGAGGTACAGAAGCCTGAAGCACAACATCCGACAGGACAAAAACAGCTTCTTCCCCTCTGCCATCAGATTTCTGAACAATGAATCTATGGACATTACCTGACTTTTTCTCTTTTTTTCCCGCACTATTTATATTTAAATTAGAGTCTGGTAACAGGCCCTTCTGGCCAATGAACCCATGCTGCTCAATTACACCTAATTGACCTACAAACACCCCCTCCCCCACTTATGTTTTGATAAGTGGGAGGAAGCCAGGGCACCCAGAGGAAATCCATGCAGATATGGGGAGGACATACAAACTCCTTACAGAGAGTGTCACGTTCGAACCCAGGTTCCTGGCACTTTTACAGTCTTCCGCTGACCGCTACACTAATCGTGTATTTACGTAATTGTAATTTTATTGTAATTTTGCACCTTGTTCTCCACTATACAGTGTCTCAATGCAACAAATTTCATGAAGCGCGTTCGTGTCAATAAAACCTGATTCTGATGCAATAGATGAATTAATCAGACTTTTGTGGAAAATTATATTGATTTATTGCTCGATTGTGGCAGCTGTAGTAACTAAGACTTTCATTGTATCAGAACATTGTATTTGTGTATATGACAATAAACTTCATTCATTCATTCACTCATTCAAGGTTGAGTAAAACATTGCTGTTTTCAGTCAAAACAAGCTGGTATTGCATTTTATTTCTTGTTGTTTATTAATGAAACACATTAGGGTTATTTTCCTTGTACAACCATTAACCTGGTCTATTTTTCCCTTTCAATCTCTCTGTAAAATTACTATTTGCATCTAGGTAAAAACGAAATTCTGGAGATTCTGGGGTCAAGTGCAATATATAAATGTGCTGGAGAAACTCAGCAGTATCCATGGGAAGTAGTTTCAGGCCACATCTGATGATGGCATCAGGCCTGAAAAGTTGTTTACCATTTACATCCTCCGGATGTTGTATGACCTGCTGAGTTTCTCCAGCACATTTGCCTCTCGCACTGTTTGATGCTGGGACTCTTGAACTGTAAGCCCTGTTGTGACATTAGGACAGTAGCATAAAGCTCATGCACAGTTAACTCGCAAAACGGCAGTCAATTACCTAAACAGATAATCTCCCGCTCCTTCACAATTGTGGCTCTGAGTTCTGTGAGAAATGACAAGAGTACAGATTTTGGACCTCAGCCTAAAGGTGGCACTTTTGACCGAACGGTACTTCAACAATGCTGAAAGATGACACAAGACTCCAGTCTCTCTCACTGGCAATTCAATAGAATTCAGTAAAGCTTGTTTCTGCAATGTCAGCTGAGTTTGAGCCTCCAATTGCCAAGAATAAATCCATTACTTTCAAATTGTAACCTTGGATCTGCTTAATTACTTTGCATTTCAGTAGTCAGACATCAATAAGTTTCTGAACTGTTAAAGCAATTCTAAAAAACTGATGTTGTAGTCAGTGGCAAAGCAATTATAGTTCCCATGGATATTGAAGGAAAGTCCACGTAAATATAATTCCCTGAAAGTGGCATCACAGGTAGACAGAGTTGTGAAGAAAACTTTTGGCATCTTCATAAATCTAAGTATTGAGTAGGGGAGTTGGGATGTTATGGTGAGGTTCTATAAGATATTGGTGAGGCCAGATTTGGAGTATTGTATGCAGTTCTGGTCACCAAACTACAGGAAGGATATCAGTAAGATTGAGAGAATGCAGAGAAGGTTCATTAGGATGTAACTGGGTCTTCAGTATTACAGGGAAAGATTACACAGGTTAGGACTTTATTCCTTAGGGTGTAGAAGAATGATCTGATAAAAGTTTACAATATTTTGAGGGGTATTAATAGAGTCACTGCATATAGGCTCTTTCCACTTAGATTAGGATATATAAATACAAGAGGAATGGCTTTGGGGTGAAAGGGTAGAGGAACATTAGAGGGAACTTCAACACTCAGTGAGTGGTGGGAGTGTGGAATGAGCTGGTATCTGATGTGGTAAATGCAGGCTCACTCTTAAGTTTTAAGAATAAATTGGATAGATACAAGGATGGGAGAAGTCTGGAGGGTTATGTAATGGTGTAGGTCAGTGAGACTAGTGGAATGATGTTTCACACAGACTAGAAGGATCACCTGTTTTCTGTGCTGTAATGTTCTATGGTTTTATGCTTCTATATAGTATATATATATATATATATATATATAGCAGCTCAGACGGCAAAGTCCTCCTCAGCGACAAGATCTCCATCCTCAACCGATGGTCAGAACACTTCCAATCTCTTTTCAGTGCCAACTGCTCAGTCCAAGATTCCGCCCTGCTCCAGCTCCCTCAACAGCCCCTAAGGCTAGAGCTGGATGAGGTCCTCACCCAGGATGAGACATATAAGGCAATTGAACAACTGAAAAGTTGCAAAGCAGCAGGTATGGATGGAATCCCCCCAGAGGTCTGGAAGGCTGGCAGCAAAACTCTGCATGTCAAACTGCATGAGTTTTTCAAGCTTTGTTGGGACCAAGGAAAACTGCCTCAGGACCTTCGTGATGCCATCATCATCACCCTGTACAAAAACAAAGGCGAGAAATCAGACTGCTCAAACTACAGGGGAATCAAGCTGCTCTCCATTGCAGGCAAAATCTTCGCTAGGATTCTCCTAAATAGAATAATACCTAGTGTCACCGAGAATATTCTCCCAGAATCACAGTGCGGCTTTCGTGCAAACAGAGGAACTACTGACATGGTCTTTTCCCTCAGACAGCTCCAAGAAAAGTGCAGAGAACAAAACAAAGGACTCTACATCACTTTTGTTGACCTCACCAAAGCCTTCGACACCATGAGCAGGAAAGGGCTTTGGCAAATACTAGAGTGCATCGGATGCCCCCCAAAGTTCCTCAACATGGTTATCCAACTGCACGAAAACCAACAAGGTCGGGTCAGATACAGCAATGAGCTCTCTGAACCCTTCTCCATTAACAATGGCGTGAAGCAAGGCTGTGTTCTCGCACCAACCCTCTTTTCAATCTTCTTCAGCATGATGCTGAACCAAGCCATGAAAGACCTCAACAATGAAGAAACTGTTTACATGTGGTACCGCACGGATGGCAGTCTCTTCAATCTGAGGCACCTGCAAGCTCACACCAAGACACAAGAGAAACTTGTCCGTGAACTACTCTTTGCAAACGATGCTGCTTTAGTTGCCTATTCAGAGCCAGCTCTTCAGCGCTTGACGTCCTGTTTTGCGGAAACTGCCAAAATGTTTGGCCTGGAAGTCAGCCTGAAGAAAACTGAGGTCCTCCATCAGCCAGCTCCCCACCATAACTACCAGCCCCCCCACATCTCCATCGGGCACACAAAACTCAAAACGGTCAACCAGTTTACCTATCTTGGCTGCACCATTTCATCAGATGCAAGGATCGACAATGAGATAGACAACAGACTCGCCAAGGCAAATAGCGCCTTTGGAAGACTACACAAAAGTGTCTGGAAAAACAACCAACTGAAAAACCTCACAAAGATAAGCGTATACAGAGCCGTTGTCATACCCACACTCCTGTTCGGCTCCGAATCATGGGTCCTCTACCGGCATCACCTACGGCTCCTAGAATGCTTCCACCAGCGTTGTCTCCGCTCCATCCTCAACATTCATTGGAGCGACTTCATCCCTAACATCGAAGTACTCGAGATGGCAGAGGCCGACAGCATCGAGTCCACGCTGCTGAAGATCCAGCTGCACTGGGTGGGTCACGTCTCCAGAATGGAGGACCATCGCCTTCCCAAGATCATGTTATATGACGAGCTCTCCACTGGCCACCGTGACAGATGTGCACCAAAGAAGAGGTACAAGGACTGCCTAAAGAAATCTCTTGGTGCCTGCCACATTGACCACCGCCAGTGGGCTGATATCGACTCAAACCGTACATCTTGGCTCCTCACAGTTTGGCGGGCAGCAACCTCCTTTGAAGAAGACCGCAGAGCCCACCTCACTGACAAAAGACAAAGGAGGAAAAACCCAACACCCAACCCCAACCCACCAATTTTCCCCTGCAACCGCTGCAACCGTGTCTGCCTGTCCCGCATCGGACTTGTCAGCCACAAACGAGCCTGCAGCTGACGTGGACATTTACCCCCTCCATAAATCTTCGTCTGCGAAGCCAAGCCAAAGAATAGTGGTTTCTGTGGTATTCTTTCCTAAGATTGTTGATGTCAATTCAAAGGGAATCTTGTGCTCAGTGGCCATGAAGTGTACTGAAAACATGACAGAATTGGACATGGACACGTGATTAAGGTAGAATTTGGAATGTCAATTTTAAACTCGTACAGAAGTTTTATTTCAGATCAATTATAGTTTGAAGTATCTAAAGTCAATTTCAAATTCAAGTTTATTGTTAGAGTACAGACAGTAAAAAGTAATGTGCAAAGTAAAAGTCCTTAAATGTGTTCCTTATTGAGTTTGTTGTTTTAGGAGTCTGGTGGTAGAGGTGTAGCAACTGTTCCTGAACCTGCTTGCATGAGTCTTGTGGCACCTATACGTCTTTCCTGATGGCAGCAATGTGAACAGAGTGTGTCCTAGGTTTTGTGGATCCTTGATGATTGCTGTTCCTCTCCAATGGCAGCATTCTATATAGATTTTCTCAGTGGTGGGCAGATTTCTGCTTGTGATGTCCATAACCTTTTGCAGTGTTTTACATTCTTTTGGTGCCCCCATACCTGACCAATATGTAGCCACTCAACACAATTTCCACTACACATCAGTCAAAGTTTGCCAAGGTTTCCAATGTCATACTGAAGCTCTGCAACCTCCTGTGGAAGTGGAGGTACTGATGTACTTTCTTCATGATGGCATTTGGGTATTGGGTCCAGGACAGGTGCTCCGTGATAGGGACTCCCAGAAATTTAAATTTGCTCACCCCCTCCACCTCTGAAACCTCAATGATCACTGGATCATATACCTCTGGTTTAACCCTCCAAAAATATACAATTCGCTCATTAATTTTTGATGAAATTGAGTGAGAGGTTGTTGGCAGTACACGATTCAGCCAAGTTTTCATTCTCCCTCTTATATGTTGGCTCATCGTCCCTTTTTAAACAGCCCTCTACAGTGCTATAATCAACAAATTTGTAAATGATGTTTGTTGTTGTACCGACCCACACAGTCGTAGGTGAAAAGCAAGTAGAGCAGGGGACTAAGTATGCAGCCCTGTGGTTCTCTGGTGCGGAGAAGATGTTCTTACCAGTCCTCACTGATTGTGGTCTGGAGATGAAGAAATCCAGGATCCATTCTCACAGTGGAATATTGAGATCCAGGATATAAGAGTTTGCTAATCAGTTTTAACGGGATGATGTTATTGAATGCTGAACTGTAGTCGATGAAAAGTAACTTGAGTTATAATCTACATGCATGAAATCAATGTGTTACCATCCATGTTTGTTAAGAGGTGGCTTGGTATACCATTGACAAATCAGTGAAATCTCTTGAAATTAAAATTAACAGTTTATAAGGTAGATTACACCACTATCTCAGAGTGAAAAGCAAAGTTTACATCAATCTAAATCAGCCATTCTCAATGGGAGCCCTAAAGACCTACGAAGGCCATAGCTCATTTAAGTGAAAGCCTTGTTTTCTTTTCACCTTATGTGACATAAATATTTTAAAGAATGGTCAATAGAGAAGTACTGAGGAAACCGAAACTTGACTGCTTCACAGGGAAGGGGGCCCATAAACTTTGAGCAGAGTCCTATGGGGACCATAGTTGAAAAAAATGTTTGAGAAGGTCTGGTCTAAAGGAGTCCATTGTAGAAGACGGCAAAGCATGCACCTCAAGGAAGAGCACTGAATCATTTCAGGATTTCTGCATGAAATAACATGAGGAGACATTTCCAGAGCTAGTCAGAGAGCACGTGTGAACTCATTATCATTATATGTGCAAAATCTGAGACCTCATTCTTTCCAAAGGAACGGAAAAAAGTTGAGGGAACTAATGATGGCAAGGTCAGAATGGGACCTGTGTTAAAGTGATCCCCTGGTCTGTACTGGGTTTCTTTCTTCAAGTGGAAAGAGTGTTCGAGTCCCTTGATGGTGACAAGATAGGATGTGAAAGGGCAGCTAATACGCCTTGTGCAGTTGCATCGGAAAATGCTGCGTCAGAGGAATTGAGACAGAAAAGTGAATCAGAGCATCTCGAAGGTGATGAGGATAGTGAGGCAAGGGAAGGAAAAAGTCTGTTTATGGCCATCATGTTGATGATGGGAGGAGTTACAGATTCTGGTGAATGTGGAGGTAAGCCCTTGGTCTTTTCATTGCCTTACCAGACTTGCACCATCTTTGAATGTCATGCGTGAAACCCGAAACATTACCCTGTTACATTTTATCAGTAGCACCCCCATTGGTGTGGAGCATTTGTGGGTGAAATAAATTTATATATATTGTTGGCTCAAATGGGAAACAAGCAGTCGGACTGCTGTCTAACCTTGTCAGCGCTCTCCGATACCATTAATATCACTGCCTTCTGAGAATCAGCATGGGGAGATTTTGCTCCTGTTTGTGTATGTGTGTGTGTGTGTGTGTGTGCGTGTGCGTGCAATCATGTGTGTTTGTGTGTGTGTGTGTATTTGAATGTGAGTGCTTGTGAGAGTGTACATCTGAGTTCACATGTGTCTTTGTATGTGCACGCGCATATATTTATCTAACCTCTATACGTGTGTGTTTATACGAATAGATGGACAGTTCTGTAATCTCATTCCACTGCAAGAAATCTTTTCCCTTAATTTACTTTGCTCTGCCTTTGAAGTCCTTCTCTGACACTGTAGAGAATAATTGAACGTTAATGTTGTTCATTTTCTCCACTGATGTGTCCCTCTTTGCTATTCTGCCAGTGCTGCCTGGAACGGCAGTGTTCTGGTGCTGAGGCAGATGGCTGTGTGCTGAAGTAACTATCCTGCAATGTAGAAGATGCTGAATTGCTCCCTTCCATTCAAGTCATGCAAATTACCCTCTTTGTTCATGTCAGTTCAATTTACTAATCATGACTCATTTTCTATGTAGTCAAAAGGAAAACAAATTGAGCATTAATGTAAATTACATCAACGTTTACCTCCAAAGAAAATGAAAAATGATTTTCAAAGATTCCTTGTGGAAGAATCTATAACTGCATCGAGATGGCGACCTGGTCATTAAAAAATAGTTGTGTCAGGTAAATGAGTTCAAAACGTGGGTCATTATGTTTGTGGAGATGAAAATATGTTATCTTTTAAACTGACTTGCAATTGCATGCAGTGAAGTCAGAATTGAGTCATATGTGTGGGGCATATTGTGTAGGTGTCATTGGGTATTCAGCTCTTGTATCAATGATGGGTGAAAGATAAAGCTGTTGAATAATTGTTGGATCAGATTTACCCCATCTGGTGATGGGCACTACACAGGGCTTCTCTTTGCTTCCTGTGGCTACACATAGTACTTGGGGAGGAGCTGGAGGCTCAGTCCTAGTGTGCTATCCTTTTGCTCTGGTGATAGACTCAGCACAGCAGCAGATCACCAATGTTCTGAGGAGACAGTCAGCACCCACTTTGTACCTGGCCCCTCAGCTCCATTTGGATCAACTGATGGAAGCACTGTGACGTTGTTCATTTGAATGAGGTGCCAAATGATAATTCCAGATAAGTGATTTTTTAAAAAAATATATCTCATTAATTCCCCATCCTTCAAAGCAGTTTAATTAATTTTAATGATTTTAATTTCTGGGGATGGGTCACTAGAGGCACAGGAAGGATGGCTTCAGAATCCATACTACAGAATGGGAACAGGTTTTACCACCCTATGGCATGTGCAGGGCCATTTTTATGAACCCCAAGCTTCTATTTGTCTATCACTTTATTTCTCTATCCTCCTACCACTCTGACATCTATATCCTTGGCTTCTTACTCCATTCCAACAAATCCCAATGAGGCATACCATCACTCATCTTCCAACCAGGCACACTACAGCTCTCAGGATCTCTCCAGTTTGTGATAAAATGGCCAATCTCAGTTTTTCTTTTCCATAGATGCTACTTGTCTGGCATTCTCTTTTAGTTCACATTTCCAGCAATTGTTGTATTTTGTCCTTTTATTTTTCAGCAATGTTTTTGTTTGTTCTTTTCTCTACTCTCACTCCTCTCCCTCTCCTTGAGGCAGATCAGTTGCAATTCAGGTCTTCACTTCCCCCTTTCACAAGGCACCACCCCATTCCATTTCTCAAGGGCATTTTGTTTGGTCATTCCCCACTCTTGGCCCCTTTACCTCCCATTTGAAATTGAAAATTATGATGGGTATAGATAGAGTAAATGCAAGTAGGCTTTTTCCACTGAGGTTGAGTGAGATACAAACCAGAGGACATGGGCGAAGGGTGAAAGGAGGAAACATGAAGGGAAATTTCTTCACACAGAGAGTAAGTGGGAGTGTGGAATGAGATTCCAGCTGAAGTGGTGAATGTGGGTTCAATTTTAACAATTTAAGAAAAATTTGGACAGGCAAATGGATGAGAAGGGTATAGAAGTATATGAACTGGGTGCAGATCAGTGGTACAAAGGCAGAGTAATAGCACAGATTAGAAAGGTCAAAAAGCCTGTTTTCTGTGCTGTTATGTTCAATGGTTCTATATTAGTACCCAAAATTTTACCGACCTGAAACCTATTTCTCTCTTTGAAGCTGCTGTTTGATCTGTTGAATAGTTGCAGAACATAGTTTTACTTTCAATCTTCTTGTTGTTGTGCATTGGGTGTTGGCCATCCTCAAAGTTGGATTCTGTTGATGAAACACTTGGCCAGTTAAATAATTTGACAGTGAACAATGAGAAGCTGGACAGACTCAACGGGTCAGGCAGCATCCGTGAGTAGAAATGGTCAGTCAACATTTTGTATCAGGACCCTATAATAAGGTTAAAGTAGGAAGGGGTGATGGCATTACATCAAAGGGCAGAGAGAAGCTGAAAGATGTGAGAGGATATTGCACAGAAGATTATAGAAGTGGAGAGACAGGTACAGGTTAAGACCACTGGGATGGGTTAGAGAGAAATGTAAGGATAAGAGTGATGTACCATTAATTACCACAGAAGACTGAGATTGTGAAACTGATAGACTTTTATTGACTATAGACTGGAGCATCAACAAACCTCATCGACTGATCATGGCAAGGTGAATGGGGAGCATGCAAAGGGGTTATGAGTAGGATTGGTCTTGGGAGGCATGTCCAGCCAGCAGTGGCCAATCACGGTATCACAGTGGTTTACAACAAGGAGTAAATAAAGATAAGCTGGAAGGTTCAAAGTTACTTTTACTGTCACGTAATAAATACATAAAAAATGTAACGCACATGATACATGAGGCAGTCAATACCGTGCCATTAGTATTGCCTGGTGCCCATTACAGTATGAGAGAAAGAGAAGCAAACGAGTGTTCTTCAGAGGCTTTGAGTGCCTGTGGATCCAGTTGGAAGTGGGGGGAAATTTCAAAGCAATTTCACAATTGCAAACCCAGAGCAACATTTCCTCAATTTAGCTTCACCTGCTGGCAAAGACCTTTGGTCACGTGTGATGTGTACTCGGGGACAATACTTGGAAATACAGGGTTTTTGCTTAAAATTTCATGATTATAATGGCCTTATTATTATACATGTAAGTACAAGATGCACCAAAATCTTTACTTGTTGCAGTCAAGCAGGTAAATCAGATGCCCCAACGGCCATTTTATACCCCATGACATATCCATTGCTTCCAGCTGTACCTCTTGCAATCTTGGGAAAGCTGCCAAAATGTGAAACGGATCCTTCCATCCGTGTTCACTTGCTCTTCTCCTCTCTTCTGACAGATAGAAGAAATGCACTTTAAACAACAAACATCCAGATTCAACGATAATTCCTTTCCTGTTGTTATTAGAAACTTAAATGGACCTCACATTGGCAACAATTGATACCCTCGCCTTGTTTTTTTTAAAACTGGTCGTTTTCTGCACTATTTGACATATGGTGACATTACACCTGATATTGTTATCTTGTTTATTGTTTGTTATTACTCCTGCCCCTCCCCCCATTTCCTCATTTAGTCACCTGCCTATTTTTTTTCTTATACTTCACAAAGAGCCCTGGCTCGAAATGTTGGTTACCTTTTAGTTATTGTAGTTGCTACATGACCTGTTGAGTTTCTCCAGGATGTTTATGTACAACACTAAAGCTATAACAGACCCTAGTGAGATCTGCGTTGGAGCACGAAGCTGAAATCAGGGCACGTCCCAATGAAAAACAAAATGTTGGCAGACATTTTGTGGGGATGAGAAATATCAAATTGGAACATGGTCCTAAAAATCAGGTAGAATGGGAATGAATGGCAAGGTGAATTGTGAGATCCTTTGCCTGAGCAAAGAACATCGCTGTGAGTTTTATTGCTTCAGTGATATTGTGGTTGTGGACACAGCTGAAGTTGTGTCCAAAGGTTAATCAGGCTGAGACATGTGTTGAATTGCATTTGGAGCTGGTGGAAGCCAATCAAAACAGGGAGTTAGTTTACTTCAGAATCTTGGAGCTGGTAAGCACAGCTGTGCAGGCCCTCCAGGGAAGCATCAGGGCAGCAAGGAACTCCTGTGCCCTGTCAACCGATGGTGTGGTCGAAACAAATGAGACGTGAACCCAGAGATGCATTTGCCTCCCATCACAGCTCGCTCATCAGGGGAAATGGGGTTGCCAAGCCTGAGTCGTGTGCCCCAGATTTCTGACTACTATGCTCCAATTCTCCCAGAAAGTAGGCTAGAATAATAAGAAAAAGTGATTCATATTGGCCTTCATAAATCAAAGTATGCACTGTTAAGCCAATGCCACACCAAAATTAAAGGAGCAATATCTAATATTCTGTCTGGCACTCTCCAACTGGATGGTATTAATCTCATCTCTTCCTGTTTCTGCAAGACTACTCTCCATTCTAACTCTCAACCTCATCACATCACCTTTCCTCCAGTTCTCCATGCATTTCCCATTCCATTCACAGAGCTATCCCCCTCTCTGAGTTTTCTGTTTTGCCCTCCCTCCCTTCTCCACCTATTACCACTTGCCTGTGGGCTTGTGGTCCTCCCCCTGCCCCTCCCCGCCACCATTTCATTTAGGCACTTGTCTACATTTTGCTCATGCATTGATGAAGGGCTTAGGTCCAAAACTTTGGTATATATCTTTATCTTTGCAATATAAAGTGCGCTGTTTGACCTGCTGAGGTTCTCCAGCATTGTGTTTTAACTTCAACAGACTTTCATGAGTGGAGGAGTTGGGATGTTGTGGTAAAGATGTATAAGATATTTGTGAAGCAAATATGGAGTATTGTGTAGCAGTTTTGGTTACCTAACTACAGGAAAGATCAATAAGACTGAATGTGTGCAGAGATTTACTAGGATGCTGCCACAACTTGAGGAACAGAGTTAGAGGGTAAGGTTAAACAGATTAGGATTTTATTCCCTGGAACATAGAAGAATGAGGGGAGGTTTAATAGAAGTATACAAAATAATAAGGTGTAGAGATACCTTAAATGCAAGTAGGCTCGGTGCCATCACTAGGGTTGGTGTCATCCAGTGCGGTAACTCACACTGTCACCCACTACATCCACCCCCCCCCCCCCACCCCGTACCAGACCCACACAGAATCCTTATTAATGTTTTTTTTTATACTTATGTTACTTGTAAATCGTAATTTCCGTATTTCACTAAATGTAATGGCAATAGAAGTGAGATAAACAACTAGCAAATTTAAAATTACACCTTTAAATTACAATATCATACATACAGCCTAAATGTATTTACATTTACATGGTTTCATGTGGTTAAAGTTAAAATTCGGTAAGAAAACAATAAAATTTGAAATAAAAACGTTTAAGAACTACATCAGAATTATGTTGATTTCAATGTTAACCTTTATTGTTAAATAAGATACATTAATGGATTAGGTTTGCATAATCAATAATGGCCCAAATAATGTAGAACTTATTGGCAAATGTATATGGAAATATACTCATAAATTAAACAATACCTTAAAAAAATTCTCCTTTTTGTTTAATTACTACTTCATTCTCAAAAAATATTATTGATACAGGTTCACAAACACAAAAACATTAATTACCACAATATTGTAGCTAAAACACCAGAAAATTTGACAAAAGCAGCGACTATAAAAACGCTAGCAGCAATGAAAAAAAACAGCGCTTGCTTGTACCACGTGCAGACGAAGCCACATGATTCAAAGCTTCATTGTAATTGGGTAATAATGACAGCTTTGACCGGAGCACATTAGATGATTCAAAAAGTAAATGAATATCGAGTTTTAGCCTTGTAGGTATATTGATACTTGTAAGTTGGGCTCACAAAAAAATGTTTTGTTGTTATAACTAATTACAGGGATATTTTTATAAAAAAATAATAAATTTCTGCTGAAATATTGCACCAAAATTTTATAGACAGTCATTTTGTTTTCACCCCTTCTCATGGTGTCATCTGATGTGGGTCCACACCCCCCCCTCCTCCCCCGAGTAACGCCAATGAGTAGGCTTTTTCCATTGAATATAAGTGAGATACAAACCAGAGGACATGAGTTAAGGGGAAACGTTTAAGAGGAATATTCGGAGGTACGTCTTCACACAGCAGGTAGTGGGAGTATGGAATGAGCTGCCAGCTGAAGTGGTGAATGTGGCCTCAATTTTAATGAAAAATTTGGAAAGGTACATGGATGGGAGGGGTATGGAGGAATTTGGACTGGATGCAGGTCTGTTGGACTCAGCACAGACTAGAGAGGCCAAAGGGCCTGTATCTGTGCTGTAATGTTCTATGGTTCTAAGAAACCCAATGTGAGAACTCCAAAGTTTAATAGTTGAAATAGTGATTGTCTTTTATCCAGGATAGGGGAATTTAAATTTCAGGTGAGTTAAAGGGAACCTGAGGGGTAGATTTTTCACTCACATGGTGGTGAGAATGTGAAACAAACTGACAGAGGAAGTAGTACAGATGAATACCACTGTACTATTTAAAATATATTTAGACATGAAGGTGAATAGGAAAGCTTTTAAAAGGCACGGACTGAATGCAGGCAAATGGGACAAGTTTGTGTGGACAACTTTGTCAGCATGGACAAGTTGCACAAAAGGGTCATGACTCTAGTGGCAGGTATTTCTCAGTTGGAGCCAAAAGCCATTAGTTCTTGATGCATCAGCACCAAATCCTTGCAAGAGTCACTGAACTAAGGTGAGTTGATGCATTTTAGAAGATCAAACCTGAAGGCTGAGCACAGGATTAATGGTTGGATACTTAACAGTGTGGAGGAACAGAGGGACCTTAGCGTCCAAAACTATACATCTCTCAAGGTTGTCATACAGGTTGATAGGATAGTTAAGAAGGCCTAGAGAATGCTTGGCTTCATAAATCAGAGGAGTGAGTTCAGGAGTCGGGAGGTCATGTTAGGAACATAGGAAGTAGGAACAGGAGTAGGCCAAAAATGGCCCATCGAACCTGCTCCGCCATTCAATAAGATCATGGCTGATCTTATTTCTGACCTAACTCCACCTACCTGCCTTCTCCCCATATCCCCTAATTCCTCTATCATGTAAAAATTTATCCAACCGAATTTTAAATATGTTTAATGAAGCAGCCTCAACCACTTTCCTGGATAGAGAATTCCAAACATTCACTACTCTCTGGGAAAAACTATTTTTCCTCATCTCTGTCCTAAATCTACTCCCCCGAATCTTGAGACTGTGTCCTCTCATTTTAGTTTCCCCGGCCAGCTCAAAAAACCTTCCTACATCTATCCTATCCATATCCTTCATAATCCTATATGTTTCTATAAGATCTCCTCTCATTCTTCTAAACTCGAGCAAATACAATCCTAGACGATTTAATCTTTCATCATAAGTCAACCCCTTCATCCCAGGGATCAACCTAGTAAACCTCCAAAGCCAGTATTTCCTTCCTCAAATATGGAGACAGAACTGGACACAGTACTCCAGGTGCGGTTTCACCAGTACCTTATACTGTTGCAACATTACCTCCCTACTCCTGAATTCAATTCCTCTAGCGATGAAGGCCAACATTCCATTTGCCTTCTTAATAACCTGCTGCACGTGCAACCTAACTTTTTGCAATTCATGCACAAGCACTCCCAAGTCCCTCTGTACAACAGCATGCTGTAGTTTTTCACCCTTTAAATAATATTCAGCTCTTTTATTTTTCTTGCCAAAGTGGATAACCTAACATTGTACTCCATCTGCCAGACCTTTGCCCACTCATCCAGCTTAACTATATCCCTCTGCAGACTCTCCACATCCTCATTACAATTTGCTCTTCCACTCAATTTGGTGTCATCCGCAAACTTGGCTACACCACATTTTGTCCCCTCCCCCAAGTCATCAATGTAAATGATAAACAGTTGTGGGCCTAGCACCGACCCCTGCGGCACCCCACTTACCGCTCTATGCCAACCTGAAAAACTCCCACTTATCCCGACTCTCTGCCTCCTGTCAGACAATCAATTTTCGATCCATGCCAATAGACTTCCCTGGACTTCACTTTCCTGTAACTTCATGATAAGTCTCTTGTGCAGCACCTTATCAAACGCTTTCTGAAAATCCAAATATACAACATCAACCTGTTCCCCTCTATCCACCGCACCCATTATATCCTCAAAGAATCCTAACAAGTTTGTCAAACAAGATCTTCCCTTTCTAAAACAATACTGCGTCTGCCTGATTGAACCCTTATGTTCCAAAAGTTTCACTATTTCATCTTTAATGACGGCTTCAAGCATTTTTCCAACTACAGACGTCAAGCTAATTGGCCGATAATTTCCAGTCTTCTGCCTACATCCCTTCTTAAAAAGTGGCGTGACATTTGCTGTCTTCCAGTCTGCCGGGACCTGCCAAGAATCCAAGAAATTTTGGTATATGACCACCAATGCATCAACTATAACTTCTTCCATTTCCTTCAGAACCCTTGGATGCATATCATCAGGACCAGGTGATTTGTCTGGCTTTAGTCCCATTAGTTTCTCCATCACTACTTCCTTTGTAACAACTATTTTATCAAGGCCCTCCCCAACGTTCGCATCCTTAACTCCGCACTTGGGCAAGCTGGACGTGTCTTCCACCGTGAAGTCTGACACAAAATATTTGTTCAATGTCTTGGCCATTTCCTCATTTTTTGCTACCAGTTTTCCTTTCTCATCCTCTAAGGGTCCTATGTTAACTCTGGCCACCCTCTTCCGTTTTATACATTTATAAAATTTTTTGCTTTCTGTTTTTATATTTTGTGCCAATTTACTTTCATAATCCTTTTTCACATTTCTTATTACCTGCTTTGTAACCCCTTGTTGTCTCTTGAAGTTATCCCAATCTTTCAGTTTCCCACTGCTCTTTGCAGCTTTGTATACCTGCGCCTTCAATTTTATATCTCCTTTATTTCCTTTGTTAACCATGGTTGATTTTTCCCTCCCTTGCTGCCCTTTTTCCTGACTGGAGTATATTTTTGTTGAGCATTACAAAATATTTCTTTGAAAATCTTCCACTGTTCCTCAACTGTTTCATCAATTAACCTGTGCTCCCAGTCCACTCTGCCCAATTCCTCCCTCATCCTCTGGTAGTCACCCCTGTTTAAGCATAATATATTAGTTTTAGATCTATTTCCCCTTCCATCTGAATGAAAAATTCAATCATACTATTATCGCTATTTCCCAGATCGTCTCTGATTACTTGCAACTCTACAAATCTCTGCAGAGACTACACTTAGAATATTGTTTAAAAACACAATGCTGGAGAAACTCAGCAGGTCAAACACTGTACTTTACATAGCAAAGATAAAGATGTATAACCAAAGTTTTGGGCTTTATCAAGATATGAGCAAAATGTAGGTAGGTGTCTGAGGGGGATAAGGCAGCAGAAGGAACACAGTCCCAAAGGCAGGAGGGAGAACAGAGAGGAGGCTAGCATAAACCGGAGAAAATGATGTTAATGCCATCCGGTTGGAAGGTGCCAAGATGGAAAATTATGGGTGGTCTAGGTGAGAGAGTAGATGAGGCCATGGACAGACATATCAGCACGGGGGGTGGGGCACAGAATTGAAATGGTTGGCCACTGGGAGATCCCTGTCACTGATGCGGACAGAGCAAAGGTGCTCAGTGAAGCAATCTCCCAGTCTGTACCTGGTCTCTCCGATGTAGAGAGGGCCAGAAGGGGAGCATTAGGTGCAGTAGATAACTCCTGTGGATACACAAGTGAAGTGAACTTGAAAGGACTGTTTGTGGCCCTAAATGGTGCTGAGGGAGGATGTGTAGGCTCAAGAGTGCCTGCCTACATTTGTCATACCTTGATGAAGGGCTGAAGCCCGAAACATTGGTTATGTATATTTATATTTGCTACATTAAGTACACTGTTTGACTTGCTGAGTTTCTCCAGCATTGTGTCTTTAATTTAACCACAGTGTCTGCAGGCCTTCATGTTTTACTTAGAATGTTGTGTTCAGTTCTAGTCACCTCATTACAGGAAGGATGGGGAAATTGTGGAGAAAGTGCAGAGGAAATTTATCAGGATGTTGCCTGGATTAGAAAATAAGTCTTATGTGGCAAGATTAGCAAAGCTGGGACTTTTCTCTCTGAAACAAAGAAGAATGAGAGGTGATTTAATAAAAATCTACAAGATTCTGAGAGGCAGAGATAAGGTGGACAGCCAGCATCTTTTTCCCAGGGCGGGAATAGCAAACACCAGAGGACATCTGTGAAGTGGAGACATCAGGGGTAAGTGTTTTTACACAGAGAGTTGTGGGTGCCTGGAATGCCTTGCATTGTGACGGAGGATCCTGAAATATTAGGGGTACTAAAGAGACTCTTCGACAGTCACGTACATGGTTGAAATAAAAATAGAAGGTTACAAGGGAGGAAGGTTTAGTATTTTTTTCAGGTTTTTGTTTTGGTAGGTTTGTAGTATGTATAGGTCGGCACAAGATCGAGGGCTGAAGGGCCAGTACTTTGCTGTAGTGTTCTATGTTTTAAACTGAGTGGTTCCGGATCTGTCTCTATGCCTGCAGAATGTTGAGGGGGTGGGGGGGGGGGGGTGAAGGAGGGACGGAAGGGAGAAAATGACACTGTGTATATTCAAGAGGGAAATGTTTGTGTGTATTTTGGTTAGTATGTTTCATAGTGTGAAAAATGTAAAAAAAATTAAAAACTAGATGGTTGGTTGAAGAAAGTCAGAAGGTCTGTGGCTGACAGTGAGAGTCTGCCTCAGTCAGTGCTCAGGCACATACTAGTGCTGCACAAGTCAACAACCTCCAAGAAAATGGGAAATTGCTTCAACGTACTATTTTATAATGAGAAAATGTCACCAGAATACTAATATTTAGGGGGCCGATGAAGCAAACCAAAATCTATTGCTTTGGAGAATTTCAGTGAAAGCAATGCATGCTTTAAAGGTAAAGGTTCCATTATACTACATTTAGAATGTAACATACATGAAATTCTTTAACTTTTGTCTACTGTAAGGCAGACGGAGAGTCGCCACTTCGTCCAGCACCCCTCATAGAAACCTACAGCGCCTGGTGTTCCTAGGTGGTCTCCTCTCCAAGTACTGACCAGGCCTGAGCCTGCTTAGTTTCAGAGATCAGACAATCCCAGGCAAATTCAGGCTATTAGGTGCTGTATTGCAAACTATTAAGTGTGTTTTTCAGTCAATCTCAAACTTTTTTTTTTGGCTATGGCCCTCTAAGATCTCTGCTTAAAGTTTATGGGCCCCATCCCTGTGAAGCAGCCAAGTTTTGGCTTCTTCCATACTTTTCTCCAAAAACATGAAAAAGATTTGAGTAATGTGAGGCGAAAAGAGAACAAAGGTTTTATTAAATGTGGTGTAGTGCCCCACCCCACCTCCAAACCCCACACTGGGGGTTGGGTTGGGGGTGCCTAAGGTGGCCCATTGAACCATTGGTTTAAATGGCTGCTTTAAACCATTGAAATTTTGGGCTGTGGTGTTCAGCAAATATATTAGTTTAATGGTTGTGCATCGTCTCTCAGCTTCAGTCCTGTCATCAGTTTATTGTGGACAAGTCAGTTAGCAACAAAGGAAGTCACCTGACCATTTGCCTACTTTTGGTCCATATCGTTCCAATGTCAGTGTCTGGCAGAATGCCTCTGCACCTGCTTCCACCACCTCCTCTGGTTTCTACATAAAATCATCCCCTTCAGAGCCCCTTTAAACCTCTTTCTCACCATAAGCATATTCTCTTTCTTGTCTGATAACCCGAGCATGGGTTTACCATGACAAGCAAATCAAAGGCCATTATTTTCTATCTCCTCTATCCATGCCTCTAGTCATCTTATACACCTCATGTCTCAGCTTAGCCAGAAGGTAGATTCAATATCTCTCCTCAGTGGGAGAAAAGGAATTGTTGACATTTCAGGCTTCGTCAATCATGATGAGGAATTACGACATGAAACTTTCTCTCCCACAGATGCCTGGTCAATTTGCTGAGAAATTTTTTATTGTTCCAGGTTCCGATATCTGCAATCTCTCTTGTGGATCCAGCATCACCTTCCACTGCCTGATTCACCCTCTCTGACAGGATACTTTCAAGGGTGGGCCTTGAGAAGTTGTGAAGGGATGCAGGTGACCTGCTGAATTTCATGTCAAATCAAATTTATTATCATCTGATTGCACAAGTACAACTCAACAAAACCGAGTTCTGCAATCATCCATACAACCAGACATAACATGCATAAATACAGGCTTCTGTGGAAGTTGAGGCACTTGTGCACTTTCTTGGCTATTGCGTCGATAAGGGTGAACCAGGGCAAGTCATTGAAGAGGATTACTCCAACTCCTGAAAGTACTGGACCTCCACTATGTCCTTTTCCATGAGCTCCAGTGACTGGGCTTATTGAGAACAATCTCACTGGAAAGTTTCAGATGTCAATGACATTTTGTTCCACAGTCTTGTTTTACCATGACAAGCAAATCAAAGGCCATCATTCCTATGAATTTTGATGTTAAGTCAAAGCAGATGTTAAATTTCTAATCCATAGCAAAGGGAAAAGATTAGGTTTTTTTTAATTGCTCAGATTACTCAGTGTGACAGTAATTTTTTTTCAACAGTATTTTATTTGGCAGAAGAACCACTCCCTAACACACACACACACATACTCTCTCTCTCTCTCTCTCACACACACACACACACACACACACACACACACACACACACACACACACACACACACACACACACACACACACAATGACATATGCATACACGCACACACACATTTGAATAAAGAAAAGGATGACTTCATCCTTTGCGCACTGCTCTTGGTCGAATTTCCATCATGTTCCATTTATCCCTATGCCTTGTGGCCTACCCCAGTTCCTTTCCCAGCCAAGATTTCAAGCCCTCTGTCCTTGTGCATTTCTCCGGCCTCCTCCCGATGTCTGCCACCTCCTCTCACCATCTCCATGATCTCTCGCTCTGGCCTCTTGCCCACCTGTGGTGCGCTGTTAGCCAGAATCAGACATACACAAGGTAAAGAATAAACAACAGGCTTTAATCCACAAAGGCTTCCACAGAGCCAGGCTGGCTGTGGCTGCAGCAACTCAGTGTGAGGCCTCAGGAGGCCGGCTCAGGCTTATATCCCGGAGGGTGATTGACCCCCGACCAGGTGGGGCTTGATCCTTTCAGGCCAACTGATTGGTAGCTGGCCAGGTGTGGTCCTGTCCCCTTACACTCCTGCAGGTACAGAGGTTTCCCCCTGCAGTAGGCCGGTGGTGTACCACCACACCACCACTGAATTCTGTTGCACCAATCATTAATCATTGATAGCCCTTTCACCTGCTGCCTACTCTCTCACCAAAATACTCAACTCTCCCTCTGTTCCTCTCTCTTCTTTCCAACTCCCTCCCCTTCTTTCTTACTCACTTCTCTCAACCTCTTTACCTGTTTAGTTCTCTCTCTTTCTTTCTCTCCTGCTCTCCCCTTCTTCCCTATTGTGATAGTACAGATCTATCACCAATGTATATAGTGTATATAGTTACAGTATCAAGACTGTACTTACAGCGATTGGCTGAGAGCTAAGCCACGCCTACTGTCTGGGCCTTAAAGGGTTGTGTCCCTAGCCAGGTTGGATCATTCCGGACTGGTCGGCCACCTGTGAAGAGCTCCTGTCTTTTGCTAATAAAAGCTTTGGTTTGGATCAACAAGTCTTTGATTCTTTCGACGAGCTCTACACCTATTTAGAAATGTGTGTTTTTTCCTTTTCCTTCTCATCTCTCTCTCTCTCTCTTTTCACTCAACCCCCCCACCTCCCTCTACCAAGACTTTAACATTTCTGCTTTTGGTTGTGATATTTTTATGGCTCGATATTTCACTTTATTTGATGTCATTCCTTAGGACACTTCATTCTGTTAAGGTGCTAAATAAATGTAGGTGGTTGCAGAGCCAATATTTGATGTAAGCAGTTTAGGATCCTGGCCATTCTCTACAATGAAACCTTTTCAACATTAGGAGACAATTGAATCAATCTCTTTAATGTGCTGAGACACTGGCGGTGAATTGACGTACACGTGGGTTTATATTACATGGCGAGATCTGAATGTCCTTACTTTGTTGTGGAAACTTTATTTTCAAAGAACTACAAAGTAAAACCTCTGGACACATCTGCTTTCAATACATTTTTTTTCATTACTCTGGATGAAGATTAATGTTGTCAGGATAGGAAAAGTTTAATGGGAAAGCTCAGGACTGTATTAAGGCCGGTGTGAATTCACAATTTGTGGAGATCTTCTGGCTGTGTTGGAAGTTAACACGTCTGTGGTTGTGTGAACAATCCTGTTGAAGCATGTTCTCGACCAATTTATCCACGTTTGCTGATCTGCTAACTTGTTTGGAATAAATACTGGTGGAAATTCAGAGCATCACATTCAAATTGATCAGAACTTGAGACTGCCGGCAACCTCAAGGGAGCAAATGAAATGATTTAAGATAAAACAGCTGAATAAATACTTTCCAGACCTGAACGCTGTTAGCCAATGAACATGCCTTTCTATTACCTAATTATTGTTAACATTTGTGATGGTGCTGTGAGAACAGTTTTAAATGATGCAATTCCTTAAGGACAATGTGGGTGGGGGGGGGGGGGGGGGGAGTGAAAGAACACCAGGGAAACCATAAAGAAGGTAAATGAACTGCGAGCTTTTCTATGGTCAAGAGGTTAATTGAGGAAATGTTGGCCTGTGATCTAAACGTAGTCTTATTATGCTACACTTGCAAATTCTAGCTGAGATTAGTTGACAAAGCCAAAGTAAGAGCTGGCTTTGTTTTAAGTTCAAAACAATCTAAAATCACAGAGGCTGCGAGTACTGGAATCTTGGACAAAGAAGTAGCAGAGGAACTCCGCAGGTCAGTCAGCATCCATGGGTAGATACGACATTTCAAAACGTTGACTGGTCGTTTCTACCCATGGATGGCACCTAACCAGCCCAGTTCCTCCAGCAATTCTATGGCTGCTCAAACTAATCCATCCTGGCATTCTGGAGATCATTCAGTGCCAACAAACTGAACTCAAGTAGCATCTTGAAAATCAGGGATAAATCGCTGGGAGAAATTTACCAAATCATTAGTTACAAGCTAAAGATTTGGCACAAGGAAGGATTGAAGGAGAAGAAAAGGCAAGAGGATACACAATAGATAGTATATAATAAATAAGAACTAGATCTTGGAGTGCATGTCCACAGATCCCTACAGACAGCAAGAAAAAATGGATAATGTTATTAAGATGGCCATATGGAATTTTGTCGGTGACATCGAAACAGCAGCAGAAAAATTCTGCTGAAATTCTGGCAAAGCCGATCACTGTGTTGATCAGTTCACCATATTGCATGAACGACACAATAGCACTGGAGATGATGTAGATGAGACTTATGAGAATGTTTTGAAGGCTAAAGAATTAGAGTTATGAGGACAGAGGATCCTGTCTAAGGTTGTTTTCTCCAGAAATCATCGGGGGAAGGGGAACTTTAATTCATTGGTACGAAATTGTAAAAGGCGCAGTTTGGCTAAACTCAAAAGAATTATTTCTCTTAACAGGAAAAACAGGATCATGGGATGTTGATTTTAATTATTTGGTTGAAAGCTTAAAGGGGAGATGGGCAAAAACAGATTTCATGATGCCTGACGGAATCTGGAATTTACTGGCCAAAAGATGGTGAAGAGGGAAATATTTGTAACATTTTAGAATTTCTAGATGTTCTCATGAAAACCTGGACCTCTATGGCTACACACTGAGGGAAGGTGACCATGGGAGTGGACCACGGAGGGGCTCAGTGTCTGAGGGACTCACAGGCTGCGGGTGACTTGCAGCTGGGGTGTTGCATGGAAAGCGGGCTGCTGGAGACTGGTTCATAGGAACCAGGAATTAGAGTTAGATTCGAGAGGGTGTTGAGGGCAGAAACAATTCCCAAAGGCCCTTGGGCGCTGAAGGCTTCCTGAACGTGTTGGAGGCTTGGATCTAGAGCTCTAGTGGTGATGGATCAAACAGCAATAATAGTGCAGCTACGGAGACTTCGGGCCTGACAGAGGCAAATCCACGGACATTCAATGTCTCTGAGAGGACTCTCTTTTGCTTTTCTTACAGAAAGGGGTGTCAGGAAACACTAATGTTGACTCTTTGACTATCTTGCAGCAGGCAAAGTTAAAGTATATCATGTATTTTACATTTTTAATGTTTCATTACATTACAATGAAATGAACCTTGAACCTGGAACCTTGATTGTGATATATTTTGAACAGCTTCATGATATCGGCCATTTTAAGTCTGCCTCAGGATGATAGCAAGAAGGCACTAGGTTATGAACCATCATGATGGATTCATCTTACAAGCCACAGATTTTAAAAGCAGTACCATAATTTTGAAGGCAGCAGCCAATGCCAATTGAATTATCCCGGGTGTGTTTTGATTATGTCAGTTATTTCAGTGCCTAGGCAGTTGGATTATACCCCCAGGGTAAACCTGTTATAACCATCAAATGTTCTGCCCTCCACAGCCATTACTCATAATGCACCATGCTAACACTGTGGCTGATTCTTATCCCAGTGCAAGGTAAGGATCTCACCCAAATCGAGACTGGAAATTACACTTTGCTCGTTGGTATTTTGGGTTCCCAGCATAATAATGAATCTTGTTCCGCTTTCCCTCGGGAGGAGAGAAACAGTAGTTATCATCGAGATGTTGAAATTATGGCACAAAAGGGGTTTATTCTTATTAAAAATAGGAGCTGGAGGTCTTTTGGGGCTTTGAGCCATTAAAGTTAAATTATAAATTTTTAAAATTTAAATTTAAATTTAGACCTTCATCATGGTAACAGGCCCTTTTGGCCCCTGAGCCCGTGCTGCTCAATTACACCCAAATGACTTTCAAACCCTGTAGGTTTTGAAGAATGGGAGGAAACTAGAGCACCCCCATGCAGACGTGGGAAGAACATTGTCAGATTTGAACCCCAGTCACTGGTGCTGTAATAGTGTTGTGTTAACCGATATGCTAACCATGCCATTAAAGATGTGTTTGATCTACCTCAACCCCATTTTCCTGCAATATCCCCAAAACCACTTATTCCCTTAATACTTAAACATCTGTTGATCTCTCTTTGTATGATCTCCATGACTGAGGCTGAAGAGGTGGAGAATTCCAAAAGTTCCCCTCATTTCCATTATAAATGATGGACCCCTTATTATAAGGCAGTGATCCCTGGTGTTACACCTCTGACAGGGAGAGCATCCTCTCTACATCCAACTTGTTGACATTTATGAAAAGAGCAGTTTGATCTGAATGGATGGGGTTGAAGGTTAGGAGGGAGGTTTGGCCCTCTTCCTTGTTCGACTATTCAAGTACTTTTAAACATGATGAGGACCTCTGCCTCAACCCAGCATCGGCACATTTACCTTTTACTTCTCTTCTAGAAGACCAACAGAAAATGTTGGGGTTAATCAGAAGATCGGGCAGCATCTATGGAGAGAGCAATAGACAACATTCCAAGTGAATAATCCTTCATCAGCATGGCATTTGTTTTTTGGTTTTCTTTGGCTTAAATTTGTATCCAGTTGGAACCCAGTGCTTTGTTGAGGAAATCTTTCCTCTTATCCATTTGATCTTAGCATTTTACAATTAAACCTGCCCTCCTTTTACTTCCATAGAAATCAATCCAAGGCTAGTCAATCTTTTCTCATCACTAAAATGCACCAGTCCTGGCAATATTAAACTTAAATATTTTATTTCATAGATTTTCTTTTATTTGGAAAATGTATCTAGTTCGTATAAACAGAGATATCTTTTACATTAATGTGGTCATGAATTTAGTCTGGTAACTCAGTCTTGACAACATCCTTGAAAATATTTCCCCAGCTCCCCCATGTTCCCATCTGGCACAAGGTGATAAGAACCATACAAAGTACTCAATCCTGTGCATGTATCCACCTGATACTTCATCAGAGACTCAGAAACTAGAACCCACTGACGCTCTAACACACTGACTCTGTGCCTGTTTACTGCTGTTTCAAGAATTGCATTGTTGAATAGAGAACGTTCCAAGTCCATTGCACGGTCAAAGTGGAAACACGGGTGGATAGGGGTGCGGAAGAGGGCGAACATGTGGATAGGGGTGCAGAAGAGGGCATACATGTGGATAGGGGTGCAGAAGAGGGTGTACAGTGTGGATGGTGTGCAGAAGAGGGTGTACACTGTGGATAGGGGTGCAGAAGAGGGCATACAGGTGGACAGGGGTGCAGAAGAGGGTGTACAGGTGGATGGGGGTGCAAAAGAGGGCATATAGGTAATTAGGGGTGCAGAAGAGGGTGTACAGGTGGATAGGGGTGCAGAAGAGGGTGTACAGGTGGATGGGGGTGCAAAAGAGGGCATATAGGTAATTAGGGGTGCAGAAGAGGGTGTACAGGTGGATAGGGGTGCAGAAGAGGGCGTACCATTTGGATAGGGGTGCAGAAGAGGGTGTACAGTGGACTTATCTTCGTAGGTCTGGGCATTGAATGTACATGTTCAGATGTTCTATGGAGGCTGTTGGAGCACTGGAAGCAGATCCATGAACACAGTGACTTTGAGAGGACTTGCTTTTGCTTCTCTTTCTCGCTTACAGTAAGGGGCACTGGGCTACACTAATGGCGACTACTTGTCTGCCTTATAGCAGGAGAAGGCAGTTTCCTGTTCTGGACTATTACATTACAATAACTGAATCTTGAACACTACAAAAGAGCAACGGCATGGCACTCAGGACATTGCTTGCGTTTCTGGCCACCACACTATTGGAAGGATGTCACTGTGCTGGAGAGACCACAGATGGGATTCACCAAGATGCTTCCTCCATTGAATTACTTCATTTATAGAGAGAGATGGGATAAGCTAACTTAGCCCTGGAATGACGAATTCTGAGAAATGACCTCAGAATTTTGAGAGGGCAAGATGGTGGTCAATCAAACTTATGTGATGCATCAAAATGTAAGGTTCCTTTATTATTGACGCATTGTGATAGTATAGGACATGTAATATTACATGAAATTGCCTTCTAGGATGGTTAATTTTCATGATCAGACTAACTTTGATCACACCAAGTTGGAATGCATTAATGTATCAAGGAATATTTATTTAAAGAACACATTGTTTTTTAAACAAATGCTCTTTGAAATGATATTCCACTGTGATGCTTTAAGGCATTGAGTCGTCTGTGATTGTACTCACTGGAATTCAGAAGAATGAGACAGAAACGTGTCAATTTATGAAAAGGAACAGATAAGATAGAGGCAGGAAAGTCTTTTCCATAGGTAGGTGAGAATAGAACTAGGGAACATCGCTTCGAGGTTCAGGGGATTAGATTAGGATGGAGATGAAGAGGAACTGCTTTACACGTGGGGTAGAGATCTACTAGCTGTGCCACAATTCCATCTATTTGGTTTAGGATTCGATTGCTTGGCAAACCTTAATTATAACATAATATCTCATTGAAAGGTCACAGACATCCAGCATGAAGGGCTGGAAGATTTGACCCAATGACAATCCAGTATTCACTTTTATTTCTTGTCAGAAGGTCAGTGGTTGGGGGAGTCACTTGTCAGTCAGAAAGTGAACAAGATAGATATTTCCATGGTAGGGAAACTAAGGGTTATGGGGATAAGGCCTGTAAATGAAGGTGAGTCCATGGCCAGATCACGCATGATCTCATTGAATTGCAGAACAAGTTCGATGGGCCGGATTGCTGACTCCTGCCCCAGTTTCTTGTGTTAGCCAGTTGATTTTCTGACCTTCTGTTCGCCTGTGATGTTTCTCTCATTGTGCCCCTGAGAATTTTGAATCTCCCAGCTTTTGCAACGACATCCATAAACAGTTTTCACTGAGACTTCTCAGCACACTGGAACCCCTCTGTCTGAGGGAGATCCCAGAAAGGAATGGGGTCGCTGGCTTGGAACTAAAAACAGATAGTGTTGAGGAACCTCAGCAGATTAGGCAACATTTGGGGATAAGAAAACAGAGTTAACGTTTCAGGTCTGAGATTCTACACCAGAGCTGTCTGTTTTGGTCCGGGTCTCAGGAGTGTTATCAGGTGGATACAGTGGGAGTGGGAGAAGAATTATGAATTTCTGATGATCTGAATATAAACAAAATCTTATTAAGTTATATTTTATAAGTTTCTCCTTTGAAATGTATTGCCTATATATGAGGGAGAACTTCACACAGAGAGTGCCGGGTGTATCCAATGAGCTACCAGCTGAAGTGACATGGATAGAAAGGGTGTGAAGTGATATGGACTGGATACATTCAGTGGGATGAAGCAGAAAAAATAGTTCAGCACAGACTAGATGGGCTGAAGGGCCAGTTTCTGCGTAGTAGTGTTCTATGGCTCCATGGTCTGAACCCGGCCTGATGTAGTTAGAAGCTTGTTGTTTTTCTTTGTACATTTGCGTGGAAGGTAAAATCTACCACATGATGCAACTGGAAATGAAAAGTCATTCAGATGGAATTTCTCATTTGAACAGTTTGATGCAAATATTTATCTGAATTAAACAAAAAACCAGTATCACTGTGCTAGCTGCAAAAATTGATGCCAATTCAGTGGAGGGTAATGATTCTAAAGAGAGTGCATCTTTTCATGCCATGTAGAAGCTCAGTGTTAAGTCCACTACAGTTGGATCATTAAAAATTTTTAGGTTCTTGTAAAATCAATCAACTAACAACCATTAAATTCTACATAAAACTTAAATTATGAATATACAGGAGACATTTACTTAAATATGCTTTAAACATGTTTATGTACTGCTGCAATAGACTTGCAATACTACTATTGATTTTAACTTAACACTGAAGGCAATGGACAGTCACTCTTCAGTAAAACCACTGTGTGAGTGATAGATATAGGTCAAATCGCAACCAAACTGAGGGCTGATGAGTCAGCATGATGGCACCATTGTGGGGTTCATTCAGGAGCCCGATGGCTGCGGGGAAGAAACTGTGAGCACTCACTTAAGCCTTCTGCCCTGGGGGTAGGCTGGCATGTATACATTCAGGGTGTACCCGGGACACCTGTTTTTCTGGGCTGGTGAGGCGTTATCATCGAATTTGACTATGTGTCTTGTTCAGCATTCGGAAGGCTCAAGTGTATATATTGACCCACTTCATTAATATTGTTTTTTTTAAACATGTCTTTTTATTTTTACTTATAACATATACATAGAGTTATTGATTGCCTCATGATTGGTGAGTGGTGTGACCTCCGAAGGCTGGATGGTATTGGGAAGGTTTGTGGCTTTCATGTGATAGCACTGCCCCCTACCTAGTTGGAGGACACACCAGCTGCCAATCAAGGATTGGTTCCGCCCCACTCATTAGTGCATACCTTGCTGTGGTAAATTAAAATCAGATAAAGTAAAAAGAAGCCATGTTAAAATAATAGAGACCCAGTTTGATTAATATTGTTCCTTTACTTTAACCCTGTGGTTTTCTCTGAATTGTGCATTTCAAATTATTGCAGAATGTGGCTACTTTCCTGGATAGCAACATAAGAGTAGGTTTTTAATTGTGACTCCGTACTTATGAAAACAAACAATAAGTATAAATATTAATGAGTTTATTGTCATACATGCAAGTACAATGGCCATATGCTCAAAATTCTTACTTTCTGCAACCACACGGGTACTTAGGAAAAAGAAACTTCAATTGTATATATTAAAAAAATCCTGAAGCATTTACCACTGCTTCTCACAAGGCTGATGACTCTGCGTCAAAGTGTGGGGTCTTGGTCTGTCGCAGTCCCCAGTCTGATGCAAGTTACCCTTAACATATCGGGGCTGAGCTGTGGAGCGAGTCCGAGAGCAGGATGAGAGGTCAGTTGCTCCAGCATCTGACCTCCACCCTGTTTCAGCGCTCGGCGAAGCGTGTGTAAAAATCCCAGCAGTCTCCTGTTCTCCACAGGTCTCTGGCCATGCGTCTGATCGATTTGGCCTGTTGCTGTTTAACACAGCTCTTTCCTTTGGGGTGGCTGCTTCCACTTTTACTGAGCAGAGAAACTTCTCTTGAACTCCTCGAAGGATTTATCAATGACTATCTTTTATTCATGGCCACTGGGCCTGGATTCTCCCACCAGTGGTAACATTGCTCTCCATGTCAATCCTATCAGCCCCATTGTGATTGTAAAACTGTCTGTGTGTTACCACATTTGAGACAAGTTGAACAGTTCTGTCACTGAACTGCTCTGACATATTCAATTAGCCCATTCTCAGCTCAGCTCAAATTGCTTCTTAGGCGAAATGTACATTTACATTTGCATAGCTGGCTACAAATTCAAATTGGAAAACAGATAATTAGTTCAAGTGGAAATACTTATTCTGCCAATATACAGCGTAATTACAGTCCTTGGGAATACTTGCTACTGAGATGAATTAGAACAGTGGGATGTACCGAGTCATATTCAATGAAGATACGGCGCAAATGAATATGATTAAAAATTATTCTTTCTCCGATTTGTGGCTTAACTTGTTAGGTTAAATCTGTATTGACGTGGATTATTCAGCCACTGAGTGATTTCATAGCCACACACCTATGAAGAAACAAAAATTGATGACGGTTCCTTTGACAGGATGGGCAGCTTCTGTTGAGGGAGAAATAGGGTCACTCTGTTTATCTATATTTAATTTATTATATTCTTGTGATTATTGTGTCTATGTGATTAGTGTGTGTGTGTGCATGTATTTGTGTGTGCGTGAGTGCACGTGTGGGTGCATTTGTGTGTGTGTGGATTCACGTGTGCCCTGTGGTTGAGAGAAATGCTGTTTAGTCTGGACATATATGTACAGTCAGATGATCATCAACATGAACTTTGAGTGTGGTCACACTGAGCACTGAGAGCACTCAGGACTGTGTACTCTGCCCACTCCTATTCATGACTGCATCACCAGATCCAGCTCCATCAGTGTCATCAAGTTTGCAGGTGACAAGGCAGTCATTGGCCTCATCAGCCACAACGATGAGTCGCACGACAAAAAAGAGGTGGAAAATCTCATAAAATGGTGCAAGAATAACAACCTGACTCGCAACAAGGACATGACGAAGGAGATGATCGTGGACCAGGAAGGCCAGTGACGATCACTCTCCACTTTACATCAGCAGCTCTGTAGTGGACAGAGTAAAGAACACCAAGTTCATCGAGCGTCCACAACGAGTGACCTATCCTCCACACGCAACATCCCATCACTTCTCAGGATAGCATAGCTGTGACTGCATTTTCCTGAGAAGTCTGAGGCAGGTAAGGTTATCGGCCACGATCTTGTCAACTTTCTACAGGAGCTCTATTGACAACATACTGGACAGCTGCATTCCAGTGTGGTATGGTTACTGTCGAGCATTGGATCAGAGGTCAATACACAGGACCATAAGTCTCCCTCCCCCCATTGACATGATCTACTGGGATCACTGTGTGAAGAAGGATCACAAAATAGTTGAGGACCCCTTCCACCCTGCACAGAGCATCTTTCATCTACTCCTGTCGTGAAAAAATAGAGAAATATCAGAGCCAGAACCATCAGACTGAGAAATAGCTTCTGCCCATGGGAAGTGGGTCTGCTGAACAACTGAATGAACTGCCCATAAAAACCCACCAAGATTCTACTATTTATTAAAATGCATCTATCTATTTATTTATTTATATGTATGTACTGCATATGTGTCATTTGTGTGTATGTGTGTTATGTCTTGATGTGTGTGTTGCTGTGTTCAACACTGAGGATCGGAGCACGCTGTTTCATTGGGTTGTTCTTGTGCAATTACATGATAATACTCTGCCATCTCGAAGTACTCGAGATGGCAGAGGTCGACAGCATCGAATCCACGCTGCTGAAGATCCAGCTGCGCTGGATGGGTCACATCTCCAGAATGGAGGACCATCGCCTTCCCAAGATCGTGTTATATGGCGAGCTCTCCACTGGCCACCGTGACAGAGGTGCACCAAAGAAAAGGTACAAGGACTGCCTAAAGAAATCTCTTGGTGCCTGCCACATTGACCACCGCCAGTGGGCTGATAACGCCTCAAACCGTGCATCTTGGCGCCTCACAGTTTGGCGGGCAGCAACCTCCTTTGAAGAAGACCGCAGAGCCCACCTCACTGACAAAAGGCAAAGGAGGAAAAACCCAACACCCAACCCCAACCAACCAATTTTCCCTTGCAACCGCTGCAATCGTGTCTGCCTGTCCCGCATCGGACTTGTCAGCCACAAACGAGCCTGCAGCTGACGTGGACTTTTTACCCCCTCCATAAATCTTCGTCCGCGAAGCCAAGCCAAAGAAAAAAAAAACATGATAATAACCTTGAACTTGAAATAGGTTTTAAAATGCAAATAAATAGGGAGTGGCAGAGAATAAAAGAGAAGGGGTTCAAATATATGGGAGAGATTAAATAAAACACGGAAGTCTGCAGACATCGTGGTTGAAGTAAAACCACAATGCTGGAGAAAATCAGCTGGTCAAACAGTGTAACAAAAATAAAGATACAAAACCAACGTTTCAGGCTAGAGCACTTCATCCAGGTATAAACAAAATGTGGACAGAGGAGCAGAGAGAGAGAATCCACAAAGCTCCCTCTGGAGAGCAAAAGTAGATATCCCTCAAAGACATTTCACAGGGTTTTGCAGTAGACAAAAGTAAAACACAAATGTTTGCAGATTCCATGATTGAAGTAAACACACAATGCTGAAGAAACTTAGCAGGTTAAACATTGTACTTTATGTAGCAAAGATAAAGATACATAACCAACATTTTTGTTGACAGGGGCCTGAACCAAATTGGGGAGCTTAAGTGGAGGGAGGGATAACAGTGTAATGGCATGAAAATCAAGAAGTGGTGAAAATATAGAAATCATTTTGGAAAACTGACGGAAATCTGGAACAAATCTATCAATGCAAAGATAATTAAAACGGATGAGCCATTAAGGTTCTGTGATTCATTCAAGGTAAGCCTGTGAGTTCATCTGGAGCATGCATATCAAAATGCTGCCACGTCAGGAAACTATTGAGCACACTTATGGTGCATGTGTAACAACTTGGGCATTGAGAATGCTTATCTACTTTCCACTTGATTTCTTTTGGCATTGATCATGGAGATCTCAGAAAACACGACTGGCACTGAATCATCGGCTTCTGCTGATGCTTTTTATCTCAACTGCTTATGGGTTGAGTTCCAAGAACTTGGTGCTGACTGGGACTAGATTTTCGTTAAGAATTTGGTAAAAATTATTTCAAACATTTGGAGCAGGGGTGTGGCCCACCTTTTAATTTTTAATTTAGATATAACAGCAGAGTTACAGGCCATTTTGGTCCATGAGTATGTAGCGGGGGTATATGTTAATTGGGTGACATGGACTCATGGGCCAAAATGGCCTGTTACTTTGCTGTATGTCAAAATTAAAAATTAAAAGATTGGCCACCTTTTTAAATGTAAATTTTTAATTTAAATAAATTGATACAGGTTTTAATCCTCTTATGCCTTCAAATGGCCAGAATCCAGCAATGGAATTCCCTCCATAAACCTCTCGAACTGATCACATTGATTCAATCTGTGCACACCCACCAAATCCCTCACTCATCACACAAGAAACAGTGCTGGGAAAGTAACAGCAGGTCAAACAGCATCCATGTGGCCAAAAAGTATCAATCAACATATTGGGTGGTCGGGGGTTTTGACCCAAAATGTTGATTTACATCTTTTGCCGACACAGATGTTGCTTCACCTCTACAGATTTTCCAGTGTTCTTTTATCTTGTTTACTGATACATCTGCCATACCTTGTGTCGCATAGCTCGTGACATATTTGATAATCCCCACTAGTTGCTGCTCAGCTGTTTACATTGTTAAGATCCTTCCTGATGAGGAGCTAAGGACTTAAAAACATTGGCTGCATTTTACTTTCTATGGATGCTGCATGACCTACTGAGTATCTCCAGCACTTTAGTGTGTTGCACACGACCCCAGCGTCTGTAGACTTTAGTGTGTTGCACATGACCCCAGCGTCTGTAGACTTTAGTGTGTTGCACACGACCCCAGCGTCTGTAGACTTTAGTGTGTTGCACACGACCCCAGCGTCTGTAGACTTTAGTGTGTTGCACACGACCCCAGCATCTGTAGGCTTTAGTGTGTTGCACACGACCCCAGCGTCTGTAGACTTTAGTGTGTTGCACACGACCCCAGCGTCTGTAGACTTTCTTTATTACCTTGCATGGTTGAGAGTTGTTTTTCAGATTAGAGGCCTGTGACCAGTGCTGTGCCATAGGGATCAGTGTTGGGTCCCTTGGTCTTTGTCATCTATATCAATAATCTGAATAAGAATGCAGAGTAAGTTTGCAATGACACCAGCACCCAGGGTTCAAATCCCACGCCGTCTGTAAGGAGTTTGTACATTCTCCCTGTGTCTGCGTGGGTTTCCTCCAGGTGCTCCAATTTCCCCCGATCCTTCAATGTGCTGTGGGTTTGTAGGTCAACTGGTTGTTACTGGGCTGCACAGGCTCATGGGCCGAAGGGGCCTGTTACCGTGCCGGATGTCTAAATGCAATTTAATTTTGAAAGAAAATCAAGTGGAATTTAACTCAGACAAGTGTGGAGTGATATGTTTTGGAAAATTGAACCACAGCAGGACATGCAGAGTAAATGGCTGGGCCCTGGGAAGTATTGTAGAGCACTTTGAAAGTGATGACACAGGTGATAGAAGTAGACTACATGTGGCAGGCTTGGTTCATCAGATGGAAAACTGAGTACAAATGATCTGTTGGATGTTAGACAGGCCACACCTGGAATGTGGTCTGCAGTTCTGGTCATCATGTAACTCAAAGGATGTGATGAGATTAGAGAGGGGGCAGAAAAGATGGCGAGGATGTCTCTAGGACTGGCAGGCTTATATTATGAGGGGAGAGTGGTGAGACTGTGGCTGTTACCCCTATTTTCAGGGAACTGAAGGATGACTTGATAAAAGTTTATGAAATCATGAGGAAGGTCAGTAAGATGAAAAGTCACAGTCTTCTCCCCAAGAGAGGAGAGGATCAGATTAGTTTTAAGGTGTGAGTGGAATGATTTAAAGGGGACCTGAGAGGCTAATCTTTCACCTGGTGGGTATATGGATTGATCTGCCAGAGAAATTGATGGAGACTGGTACAATTACGACATTTAGAGGACATGTAGACAGATCCAAGGATCAGAAAAAGTTTAGAGGGAATATGGGCCTTATGCAGGCAAAAGTCACCAGCTCAGGAAGGTGAGCCAGGGGTCTGCAAAAACCTAGAACAATGTGCAAAAGTACTGGAGGAACTCAGCAGGTCATGCAGCATCCATGGAGAGCAGTAGGCAGTCAATGCTTCGGCCTTGAGCTCTTCCCAAAGCCTTGACTGCCTGTTGCTGTCTACAGGTGCTGCAAGATCTACTGAGTTCTTGCAGCATTTTTGTGCATTGTTCTACTTCAGGACGATAGCTTGGTCGGCATAGAAATGTTGGGCTTAAGGCCTTATTTCAATACTGTAGTACCCTATGACTCTTATGTTGTTGTTGCATGAGTAAATTAAGTAGAACTTGATTCAGATTCCACCTTCACCCTCTCCCTACCCGCGGAGATGCCCTGCCTTCTGTGGATTAACTTGGGTATGTTGAACTTTGAATCCATTGTTTACAGTGACGTGTTCCATCCCATTACTCCCAGCCCTTCTTTCTCCATTGCTGGACAAATCATGTCCCCTTAAGTGTCTATCCAGCCTTTATTTGAGTACCCTGATTAACCTCATTATCCTTTCAGGTAGAGAATTTGATATCATCAATTCCTGAACAAAAATGTCTTACCTTATGTTCCTATTTGTACTAGAATTTAAAACTCTGTCCTTTAGTCCTTGAAAGCAAGTCTCGAAGGCATCCCTCACGTTGTGTGCAGGCAGTCTTTCCATATCCCCCATGACAATCAACTATACATTTATCATCAAATTTAATTTCGATAAAACAACAAAACCTGCCCTTCCAGAAACACAAATACTGCAGACGCTGAAATCTTGAGCAAACAAAGAACTACTGGAGTAGCTCAATGGGTCAGGCATCATCCTTGGGGAGAAATGGTGAGTCAATTATGTTTTTCACAAATCCGCTGTGTTCCAGGAAATTATTGCTATTTTCCCAAAACACAGGCTGTGTAAAAAGGTTGGAATGGGTGCCATTACTGTTCCAATATTTTGCCTCCTAGACCCCTCGTAAATTTCCTGGAACGCCTGGAGTCTAAAGTTAACTGAACAATGGACTAATGAAGAGCATGTATCGATGACGCGCGTTGCAACCCTTTAATTACCGCACTTTCGGTTTGCTGTCTAAAGTCGCGTAAGGAAATTGGGATTTTGAGTTTTGGTCAATGCGAGACATTGGACACTCTTCTGACTAGTAAAATCGCGCAAATTCTATCTAAAAAAGATAAATGTTTCAGGTTGGGACTCGAGAAGTTGCCCTTTGTTTTGATAGCAGCAATACCTGGCTAATGATAGAAAGGGGTTCCAGTGAATCCCACCATCAGGAAGGATGAAAATGAGCCTGAAGATGAACCCCCCTCCACTGTCAGATTTCTGAATGAACCAGGGACATTTCCTTGCTTTTTTTCCTCTTTTGCACTATATAGTTTTTAAATTGTATATTTACAGAAATGTAATTTATATTAATTTTCATGACACATATTCATGGCAATAAACCTGATTCTGATTCAGTATTGATCCTGTGGTGATCTTTATGTTCCACAGCTTGGGGATGCTTAAAGTGCTTTGTTCAAACCAATGTACATTGTGGAACCACATCATTTATCATGCACTTACTGATGCAAGATGTGATCTATCCATAAGCAAATTACTCTGGTATTTCTATAGGGATTATTGAAAGGTCATGATGTAAAATTATAGGCCTCGGTTACAATAGTTATTAGTTATGTCTCTGTGGAACCTGGCTTAATTTGCTTTGTTCTTTTTACTCAGTGGAGTCAATGCATATTCTTTTAATTATTTCACAAATAAATATTTAATGGAGATGATTACGGAGAAGGCATTAGGAATGATGGTGAGTTATTGAGGATGGGATCGGAAGAGTCACATGCCACATGCCTGGTACTCCTTTCTCATCAGCAGCTCAGTGGGACAGCCAGTAGAACTACTGCCACATTGCTCCTGTGACCCCCAGTTCAATCCTGAACTCGATGCGAAATTTGTACTTTTTCTCTCTGACTGTGTGGGTTTGCTCCACATACTCTGGTTTCTTCCCACGTCCCAAAGAAGACCGGGCTGGTATTTTGATAGGATTACAATAAATAACCAAGGACTGGAGTCCTTGATGGGAACACAGTGAGAATAAATGGGCATTTGATGATCTGAATAGTCTTGTATCGCTCAATGTTCTATTTTCCCATTTACCTTTTTGCCTCTATACATTTCTGTGCCTCATGCTCCACTAGTCACATCATTGCCTGCTCACCAAATCAAACTGGTTTCTTTGCCCTCTGCTCAAAGCCTAATTATCTGTATTGTCAAAAAAAAATGACGTATCACCCAAAAGGCTCTTATAAAAGTTGTGGGCTCATCGACAAGAAAATAGAAACTACCAGCCAATGGTCAAGTCATTAGGGAAGAAATTGATAGGTTGCTGACTAGCCAGGGCATCATAGATTATGGGAAAAAGGCCAGGCAGTGGGGCTGAGTGGGAAAATGGATAAGCTCATGATTGAGTGGTGGGGCAGACTCGATGGGCTGAATAGCCTATGTCTTATGGCCTTAAATGTCTTGATTTACTGATCCCACTTCCCACCTGTTGGTTCATGGTTCTTCCATGATTTGGTGATTCAAGTGCTTGCCAAGATACTTGTCAAACATTATGAGAGTACCTGCCTCACGCATCGCCAGATTCACACCAACCTCTGGTTGAGGAAGTTTTCCTGCAGGTCACCCCCGAAAAGCAAATTGAGGTAGAAGGTAACTTGCAGGGCTGCAAACATGGGCCCTTGTGACTCTGTACATGCAACACGCCACCTAAAAATAATGTTTGTGGAACATAAAGTTACTGTATGCATTGCTTGTCTGTGTTATGTCTGGTTGTGTGTCTGCATGTTTTGCACTGAGGACCAGAGAACACTGTTTAGCCGGGTTGTAATTGTACAATCAGATGACAATAAACTTGATTTGACTTGACTAAATCTGCAGCTGCTGTGATGGAAATGGTGGAGGAACATAGCAAGTCTTGCAGAGTACCTTGAAAAAGGGCTCAGGCCCAAAGTGACCATTATATTTCTTTACCTTCTAAAGCTGCTGCAAGACCTGGTGAGTTTCTCCAGCATTTCTATGTTTGGATTGAAAATAATGCTTATTTCCTTGTTCAACCTTCTCTGAAATACTATTGAACCCAGCTATTCCATGTTGTAGCATTCTCACAGTGTTTAGTTTTACTTTTAAGTTTATTTCAATCTTCAATGGAAGTGTATTGTTAAAGAGATAAACACAATGTACAGATTGATGCACCAAAATATTTACATGCTTCAGCCACACATGTATGTAAGGTACATTGACTAGAAGCATAAATTTTAAATGATCACAAACCCTTGGCAAAGCATTTCAAGCACCCACAAATTTATGTTTAAAAAAAACCTGCTCTTGATGTCTCCCCTAAACTTTCCTCACTTCGCTTTGTCTAGATGTCTTCTGATGTTTGCTATTCTTGCCCTGGGAAAAAGATGTTGACCACAATTAAGTAATCTCTTATCCTTCTATAATCTTGTTGACCTCTATTAAGTTACCTCTGTGACTTTCAGGGAACATGATGAAGTGTGAGATCAAGAGATTTTCTTTTACCAATGAGGGGTCATTTTCAAGACAGAAAAGCAGATATTAAAGAGCAAGGATAGATTTTTAATTTAATTTATACCACGGTAACTGACCCTTCTGGTCCACAAGTCTGCACCACTCAATTACACCCGTGACCAGAAAAATAAATATTCACTGTTACAGTCAGAGCAAGAAGTAAAAGTGACAGTTTAGCAGTACCGACAGATATTTTGGTGGTCTCAGAGTAATTACAGCTCAGGTGAGGGTGGTGCAGGTGTATTGATATGTTTTCTCCTTGTACATTATCCCCGACCTGTGTGCTGTTGTATGTATGAGCCTGGCCTGTCCACTCGTGCCTCATCTTCTATGTCTTCTCCTCTTATGACCTGGCCATAAAGGTTGACCTCCCTCCCCCCTTCTGGCATTCCTGTACCTGGATCCAGGCCAGCCAAAGTCTTGAGTTTATTAAAGCCTATCATTCCCCTGCTCTCAACTTTGTGGTTATTGATAGAGCCTATCAACAGGGAGATTCAAAAGCCTTATAGCTGTTGGAAAAACTATTCTTGAATCTGGATATGTGTAATTAAGGCTTCCGTAACTTCTGGTTAAAACAAAGTGTGAGAAATGATTGTGACCAGGGTTACAAAATAATTCCCAAGGATTGTGAAACTTCTAAATGACTGCTAAAAACAACTCTCCTTGACTACTGTTTATTAAGAATATTTATTTTAATACATCTACATATATAGTGTGTATCTTTTTTGTCTATATGTGTTATGTCTGTTACGTCTGTATATGTTCTGCACTGTTCTTCACCATGGACCAAAGAATACTGATTCATCAGATTGTACTGGTACAATCGGATGGCAAATAAACTGGAACTAAACTGAAGTTTGTCACAAAATACCGAGTACACTGGGAAGGGTTCCTCTGCAAGCAGACTAACAGGTTATCTTCAATCATGTAAAAAGTACAATGACAGTATAGGATTGCAATGGTCAATTGAAAGATCAATCAGAATATTCTCAATTTTCCATTTCATATCTTTGTATTTTCATTACTTTCAATTTTTCCCCATTTCTTGTAAATTACCATTGGCTTGAGAAAACAATAAAAAAAGGATGGAACTGCAGAGTAGAGAAATGTAAAGATTTCTCTACCTGTGGCTGGAAAAGCAGTCTTGCTTCCTGCCAGAGTCCTACATTCCTAGAATTTAATTTCCAGTTGGAAAGTGGTACCAGGTGTTCTTCAAGGGAATTTGAAGCCAAGCTATCCCTTGGCCCCGCTTTCAGAATTCGTAGACAACTCTTTGGAATAGAGACTCATAAAAATATTTGGCTGTCAACTCAAACCTTTGGGTCTTGATTAACTCATTGTGGCCCATTGTACATACAGTCTCTGAGTCTTTTGGACGTGGGGTTTATGAGGGCATCACAGATGATCTGAATGTGTTCTGCAAAGGAAAGTCAGGATGTTCTAATTCAACCCAGAACAAACCATATTCACTAAATCTTCTGACCTGCTTGCCATCACAGTACTTTATGTGGAGGACATTGCTCTCGTGGCTCCTGTGTTTTCTTCTATAACTCAATAACTTCAAAGGCAACTGCATCGGATTAAAAGCACTTGGGATATTTGTGGGGGTTCATGAATGACACTGTGCAAACGTATACTGTTTGTTTCTCTCTTTTTCTGGACCAAAGCCATTTTTTATTTTCCTTAATAAAGTACAACTGGGCTGTGAAGGTAAACGTGGTCTGGGTGGTATTGAGTTACACACATCAGAGAAAGGTATCCAGATCTAATTCCCGCTCTGGGCTGAGTTCATTCAATCACAGCCAGATGTGTTCAGGGAACCAAACAGCTGTGTTCAGCCACTCCAGGGTAGGGGTGAGCAGAAATTCATGCTGGGTTTCCCCCTCCATCCCTCCCTGCTAACTGTAGTTGCATGTTCCCCATTGCAAAGGCATGCATGGTTTGTACATCAGCAGAATAGCCAATGTACTGCCAGGCTGTGATGCTGCTCCAGGCCATCTTGAACATTGGCATGTGAATGAAGAATGTTTGAGCGATACATGTCCTGATAGGACCAAAGCACAGGTGAGATTGGAAAAGTCTGGATGTGTTTACTGAATCTTCCCATTGGGAAAGGTCTGGATGTGATTGATGAAGGTTCCCACACAACATGAAGGCTCGATAATGCCAAGGAGGCATTCACTCTTCAGAATTTAGAAACTGGATGAAGTGAAAGCATGAAGAGACCAGAGTTGAGGGCTTGATTGGAGAGGGTAAATGGGGAGTAGATGTTCCCAAAAGGGAATAGTTCCAGAGCCGGATTTAAAATTATTGGATTGAGCCACCAGATTCAAGAATAGTATCTTTCCTGCTGTTATCTTTGACCCCTCATTGGTAAAAGAAGATCTCTTGATCTCACACTTCATCATGCTCCCTGAACTGTTAAGTCACTGAGAGGAGACTTAATAGAGGCCAACAAGATTCTAGAAGGATAAGAGATTACTTAATTGTGGTCAACATCTTTTTCCCAGCAAACATCAGAAGACATCTAGACAAACATCAGAAGACATCTAGACAAACATCAGAAGACATCTAGACAAAGCGAAGTGAGGAAAGTTTAGGGGAGTCATCTAGAGCAGATTTTTTAAAAATTGTGGGTGCCTGAAATGCTTTGCTAAGGGTGGTGAATGCTGGAACAATAGGGGCATTTAAGAGATTTTTAGGCAGGCACGTGGATAAAAGAAAAATAGAGGGTTATGAGGTAGTGGGGATTTCATTTTTTTTTTAGTAGGTATTTATAGGTTGACACAGTAGCATGGATCAAAGGGCCTGTCCTGTGCTATGTTCTAGTTCCATGCACAATTTTTCTAGTTTTAACGGAGATTTTCTCTTTAACACTAGATTCTGCATTTTGTTTTATTTTTGCCCCACCTGATGTACTTGAGTATGTGTTGACGTGTGTGGATATCGTGCTAAACAAAACTTTTTACTGTAGCTCAGTGCACGTGAAAATAAACAGTTAGTTCAATTCTTTGTCACCCACAATTCCTGGATCTTTCTGAAATCTATCAAACTTCTCTTTAAATACTTAGAATGATGTGACCTCCACAACTCTCCAGAATCAAAAATGTCAGAGATTCATCACTTTCTATGAAAAGGAATTTCTATGCACCTGAGATTTAAATAAAGAACAACATTTTTCACTTCACCTCTTTACACATGACTATAATTCAATTCAAATGTTAAGGATAGAATAATAGTGGAGTGGATAGTGCCTTCAAAGGGAATTGGATAGGCACACATGAGGGAGACTAATTGACAGGTAGATGGGGTGAGGAATAGAATTGATCAGATTGTGCCAGGAGGTGCTCACATGGGCTCAATGGACAGAGTGGCCTCTTTCTGTGCCAAAACAATTTTCTCTCTGATTCTATGAATGTCCTCACTCAGTGAGCTGTGATACTTGATATTCCCTATCATACCCTCTGTCCCACTATACACAGAGAGCTGTGCAAGCTTAACTGTGAGGAATATTCTACATGGAAATCTAATGTTTTGGGCACAAAGGAAGAGGGATTTAAGGACCAGATGGGAAAATGGAGTTTGCCATTGAGGGTAAGCAATAATCTTATTGGATAAAGGTAAAGGGGTTCTTTTGACTTTCTCCTGCCCTGACCTCAATAGAACAACCCATTCGTTCACAGAATGTGGAAATTCCTTCAAGGTCATCCATGATAATCGATGAGACATTGGTGATGGACTATGTTCCAGAAGTGTTGAGGGAGAATCCTGCTTTCAGGGAAATCTCCACTTCCAAGCACCAGCTGCTTTTGTCCGTTCAGGTGGACAAGGTCAACAGTCCAGAAGATAATGGCAGTGGAGCTTTGGTGGTTTACTGTTAGATACTCCACAGACTTGAAACCTCTGCAGTCACTGTACACATCTGAAAAAGAGAGCCACTGGCTGGTGGAAAGATTAAGTCAGATGCCTCAATCTATCTATTGTTGATCATATGCTTCCAGACTGGGATTTGTGTGGAGCTGCTGTTATGTATTTTTAATATTCATTTGGAATGAATTGAAGTTATTGAGGTAGATGAGGCTCTGTTATTTTCCCTGGAACAGAGGAAGTTATGGATGACTTGAATGAGAAATATAAAGTTTTGAGGGGTATAGAATGTAGAACAATACAGCCCAGTACAGGCCCTTCAGTCCTCAATGTTGTGCTAACCCATATATTCCTTCCTAAAAAAAAACAGATAGAGTGAAACATAAAAATCTGCAGATCTGAATCAAGATTTATTGTTATGAATAAGTCATGAAATTCAGTGCTTTGCAGTAGCATCATAGTTTAAACATTCATATTATAACCATCTTAAAATATTACTATAAAAAATATAGTAACAGTAATAGTGGGCGAAAGGTAAGACCGTGTCCTTAGTTCATTGATTATTCAGGAATCTGATGACAGCGGGGAAGAAGCTGTCTTTAGGCTCCTGTACCATTTCCCCAATGGTAGCAGAGTGAAGAGGACATGGTCTGGCTGGTGGGAGTCCTTGAAGTCTGGTGCCTGTGGTGTTGCAGGCCGAGTTAACAACCCTCTTGAGTTTATTCTTGTCCTGAGAGTTGGTGCCTCCATACCAGCCAGTGATGCAAACTTCCAGAATGCTCTCCACTGTACACTTGTAGAAGTTTACAAGAGTCTTTGCTGATGTACTGAATCTCCTCAGACACCTCACAAAGTGTAATTGCTGGTGAGCCTTCTTTGTGATTACATCAACATGGAGGCATCAGGACAGATGCTTGGAGATGTTGACACCCAGGAATTTGAAGTTCTTGACCCACTCCACTACTGAACCCTCGAAGAAGACTGGGTTGTGTTCCCCTGACTTCTTCCTGAAGTCCACAATCATCTCCTTGGTTTCGCTGACATTGAGCGCAAGGTTGTTGTTACACCATCCTCCTGTACACTTCCTCATTGGCGTTTGTGATTCTGCCGATAATGGTGGTGTCATCAGCAAATTTGTAGATGGCATTGAAATTGTGCCTGGCCACACAGATGTGGATGTATAAACGAGTAGAGCAGTGGGCTAAGCACGCATCGTTGGGGTGTGCCTGTTTTGAAGGGTTTTGAGGTGGAGACATTGTGTCCAATTTACTACTGACTGTGGTCTTCCAATGAGAAAGTCAAGGATCCAGCTGCGGTTGTGGGGTGGGGGGGTGTGGGGGGGAGGTGGTGAGTACATAGGCCTAGAGTTTGTAGCTTTTGACCAGCACTGAGGGAATAATGGTATTGAAGACTGAGCTGTAGACTATGAAAAGCAGCAGTATGTATGAATTGTTGTTTTTGAGGAGATCCAGAGGTGAACGGAAAGATTGTGACTGCGATTTTTCACAGTGATTCTGTGATTGTCGCACAACACAAAATGCTGGAGGAATTCAGCAAGTCTCACAGCGTCCTATGGAAATATATTCAACCAACGTTTTGGATTCCTTTCAAGATATGAGCAAAAAGCAGGGAGGCACCTGATAGATAGGACAGACTGCAGAAAAAAAAATTATCATCGGCCCTAAATAAAACATAGGACATAGATAGAGGATCTTGAGGGGATCTGAGAGGGACCTGACCCAGACAGTACCTGGAGCACACTGCCTGAGAGAGTGGTGGAAGCAGAGTGGCTGACAGTATTACAGAAGTGTGAATGTGAGCAATTGATTCACCCAGCCACGGAGGGCAATGAACCAAGTACTGGAAGGTGGATGTCTACTGGTTAGACTGGATGCAGAGGGCTGAATGGTCTTCTTCCATGCTGTCTGCCTCAATGACTTTAATGCACCTGCTACTTTTCAAGAAGAAGCTGAAGATCTGGATCTCCAGTTGGATCATCCATAAGTATTGTAGTTGGTGGCCCCCAAAACAGGCAATTTTCAGTGTAAACAAGTAGGATATCATTAAAGTTTGAAAGGATGAATATAAGAGTTCAGCTGATGGAAGTAATCCACACTAAATGTGTGTGCATCAGTCTTTGAAGAGAGGCATCTGGTGGTAGTTTGTCATTTGCAGGGAAATTTACTGCTTTCATCTGTGTTGAGCAGGACCATCCCAGATCTATGTGTCTACCAAAGGTACAGTCATGGGAAAACAATCTGCAAAGTGCCTTAGCCAAAAGCACACAATTGTCACCAGTTACCAACTCCTGAAAGTGCAATGTAGTTAGAACGCGTGAGCAGAAAATGTAGCAAAGCCAAAAACGGGTTGCTGAGTAGACCAAATTTTGGATTCTGCAGGACAGGTGCAGGCAGAGGTTTGGTGAAACTATTGATTAGTCATTCATGGGAGTTTGCTGTGTTCAAACCAGCTGCTATTTTGTCAGCGTTGCAACAGTGACCGCACCTTTAGTACCTTGTTTGCAACTGAATAATTTATAATGGAATTGAATTGTTTATTGTCATGTGAACTGAGGTGCAGCAAACATCTTGTTTTGGCATGCTATACGGGCAAATCAACCTTTACATAGTAGGGCAGTAGTGCAAGAATACAAATAAAAGTAAAGGAGATAGTGTTGCAGTAAAACAAAACTGAAGGAGAATGTTAAAGAAATAAGTGCAGTTAAACAGGGCAAGGCATCATCTTATACTAATGGGAGGTCCATTCAAGAGTCCCAAGATTCCTTTATTGTCATGTAATAGTACAAAACATATAATATTGCCCAAAATTGCCTTCTGCCTGCCAAAAGGCAGATAAGAGCTGCCATTAGTGTTTCCCGGCATCCTTCATAGTAAGAGTGAAAGAAAAGCAAATGAGAGTCCCTTCAAAATTACTAAGTGTCCATGATTTCGCCTCCACCATTCCTGAACCCTCTGGAGCTACAAAGACTCCTGTTCAATCCATCAGTAGCCCCCAAGCTCCAGGTCCGAAACTCCGACACCATAAGGAAGCCTTTAGCACCCTGAGGCCTCTTGAATCCCAGTTCTGATGCCTAGTTCCCATGAACCAGTCTCCAGTAGCCCATAGCCTTTGTAGGACTTTGACTGCAAGTCATGAGCAGCCTGCTGCCTGTGCGGGTCCCCAGACCGCAAGTTGCTTACAGCCTGAGCCTTCATTGAGTCTGACCTTCATTGGTCTGCCACCATGGTCACTGTCCTGTTGGCTGATTGCAGAAGGAAAGAAAGTGTCATTGAATCTGGAACACAATGCACACACATGCTGGAGAAACTCAGCAGATCACACTGATTGGATGTACTTCATTTTGATGCTGTATAACCCGCTGAGTTTTTCCACCATGTTTATGTATTGTACTGGACCCAAGCATCTACAGATTTTCTTGAGTTTGCAAACTTCTGTTTGATGGGAGTGGGTAGAAGAGAGTGTGATTGGGGCGGGATGGCTCCTTTAATAGGTTAGCTGCTTTTCCGAGCAGTGGCAGGGGAGGATGGAGTCGATGGAGGGGAAGTTGGCTTGTGTGATGGCTTTTCAGATATGAGTGGTGGAATGATTGATTGGAGGAAAGATGAGTGAAAAGGAGGAGAACCGGAAGGCATTGTTTGCTTTTGAAGCTGTTTCACTAAGTAACGGAATCTGTGCTCGAAATCCACCCAGCTTTCTTTTCCCAATATCAACAAAATCCGTCAATCTCAGATTTAAAATGATCTAAGTCCCAAATGATCCCAGTTCCTCCCACCTACCTGCTTATGGTAGTGTTTCCCAATTTCACTCCTGAAATTATGATTCAAAATTTTAAACTGAAATCCCATCCATTCTCTTTGGAAACATCATTAGAATCCCCCTTAATGCTGTAGATTTGAGGAAATACCACCCTCGGCATCTCAGTACCTTTGTAGCATAATGAAAGCATAACAAGCTGGGAAAAACTCAGCAGCCCTACCAGCATCTGTGGGAGAAGCAACAGAGTTACAATTTTAAGGATTTCAATCAGAAAGGGGAAGGAAATGGAAGAAGCTGGTTAAAGCTGATAACAATGATCGAGATATTATTGTCGGACATCTTGTACAATGTACATATACACCAAAATTCTTATTTGGCACAGCTGAACAGATAAAATTAAAAGAGAGAATAAATGCATGAGAGAGAGATTATAAATATTCAAAGTAACTCCAGTGCAAAATCGGTGCTTTGCAATAGCACAAACAGTTTTCTTATGGTGTCAAAGTCCATAATTAATGTAACAACAAGAAGTTCAAGAGCCTGATAGCTGTTAGAAAGAAACTGTTCTTGAATTTAGAAGTGCTGGTTTTCAGGCTTCAGAACTTTCTGCCCAAATGCAGTGATTAAAAGAGGTGTGGATGGGGATATGTCGTATGTTGGGTGCCTTCTTGAGGTCCCTTGGCATTTCAATCCTTTAATGAACACTAAGCTCTTAGTGATGTTGAGAGCACAATTAACCTGGATTCTGACTCATCAGTTCCAGTTACTCAGCTAACAATGGAGAAACACGAGGAATTAAAGATGCTGGAAACTGATGCAACAAACACTCTGCTGGAGGAGCTCAGTGGACGAGCAGCATCAATAGGGGAAGAAAGAATGATCAATATTTGAGATCATAACCCTGCATCAAATTTGAGAGTGCAGAGGGGAAATAGTATGGTCATGATGTGAGAGGTTGGACAGGAGCTAATGGGCGAATGGTGAACCAGGGAGGGGTGAAGGATATTGAACAGGGCCAGTTGATCGACAGATGCCAAATAAAGGGAGAAAGAAGCAAAGGGGTGAAGGATGTCAAACAGGGCCAGTTGATCAACAGATGCCAAATAAAGGGAAAAAGAAGCAAGGGGATGGAGGAAAATGAGTCACGCAGGGTGGAGGAGAAGATGTTGAGTGGTGACAGTGGCTGTTGATGGTAGCATTTAATAAGAAGTGAAGCTGAAGATAGTGGGGAGGACAGATGGGGTTTAAAAGTGTCTGCTTAGAACAGAGGTGCATAGGAATTTCTTCAATTTGCCAGAGGGTGGAAAATCTATTGAAGGTGTCGCCACAGGCGATTGTAGATGGCAAATAATTGGGTGTATTTAAGACAGAAATTGATAGGTTCTTGTTTAGCTGGGGTATCAAAGGTTATAAAGACTGGGCAGTTGGACTAAGTGAGAACAAGGATCAGTGGCAAGGGTTACCATGATTAACTGGCTGGGCAGACTCGAGATCCTGAATAGCCTATTTCTGAGCCTGTGTCTTATGGTTTTCTGGGAGAAACACAGCTGGAAAAGGACAGAACCAGGGAGGAAGGGGGATGAGAATAGATGGTTAGGGTTAGGTGGGAAAGGGGACAAAAATATGGTGGAGATAAGGGAAAGACCACAAATAGCTGACATTGGAAACTTCATTGAACATACCATTAGGCTGTAGACTGCAGGATCATGGAAATCGAGGGTGTCCTTGTCCTAAATTGAATCAAGGGGTGTGGAGATAGTGGTGGAAAATGGTGCTAAGCTAAAAGATTAGCCATGGGCATGATGAATGGTGGAACAGACTGAAGAGTTGAATGGTAAACACCCAGCCACATTTCTTATATTTTTTCTCTGGGAACAACAATGGAAGCTTGATAAAGCTCCCCAGTTTCAGCACACTGTACATTTAGTTGTGGCTTACACAATTGCCTTGCTTTGCCTTGACATGATAATGTTGTCTTTTGAATGAAATGATAAACTTCACCTACCTTCACCGATTATATAAAAGATGTCTTGGCACGAATAATGGAGTTGGACCAAACTTCTCAATGACTTGGCCAATATATACCTCTTTGAAAAAAAAACACCATTAAAAGCAGATTTACTTATCAGTGAATCGTTTTATGTGGGAGGACCCCGCTGAATCCAAACTGACAAACAAATTCTCTGTGAAGCACTCTGGGAACTCTCAAAGGTTTGAAAGGTGCAAGATGAATGCAAACATCCCTTTCTGCCCAGAACAGATTTACAGGTTAAGATTTACCAGAACTGAGGGGGTTATAAATCTTAAGAATGATTGAAGAGACTGTTGCTCATCTCTCAGAGAAATGGAAGGCTGATGGATGGTGTGATGGCATTTGCAAGGGTACGTACAGAGAAACTGTCTCCAACTGCGAGGGGAATGAAGCCAGGGCCATAAATATAAGACGATGACTAATCAATCCAGTGGAGGACTCAGAGAAAGTGTGCTTACCACGAAAGCGCCGAACATGGAACTCAGACAAGAAGCTCTGAAGGCACATGGTGAGCAGGCAACAGGGTAGTTTTCCAGAATAGAAGAAGGCTAATCTGAATTAGATCAGACTGCTGAAAATGTCAACCATTCTTTTTATCTCATTGAAACTGCTTGACCCACTGAGTTCCTCCTGCAGATTGATATTAATTTATTTTAATTTAGACACACAGCACAGTAACACGCCCTACTGACTCTCTATTCCCCAGATGCCTACAATCCCCATATGTTTTGCAGGATGAGAGTAAACTGGAATACTTGGATGAAACCCACGCAGATATTGGGAGAACATGCAAACTCCTTACAGACAGCGCAGGATTTAAAGCCAGGTTACTGGCACTCTAATAGTGTTTCCCCCTTATCTTTTTCTCCAGATTCCAACATTTGCAAATTCTGTGCCACTGGAGTATGAACTTGTTGTGACAAATTCTTTTTAAGAAGGGAGAGGGGCAAAAGACAGGATATTATGGACCAATTAGCCTAACATCAGTGGTTGGAAGATTCTAGAGTTTACTATTAAGGGTTTTGGAGTACTTGAAAGCAGAATATAAAATAAGCTGAAGTCAGCATGAAGTCCTTCAGGGGAGACCTCGCCTGATAAATCTGTTGGAGTCTTTGAGTAAGCCACAAGCAGAACAGATAAAGGAGTGTCAGTGGATGTTGTTTACTTGGATTTTCAGAAGGCCTTGACGAGGTGCTGAGCATGAACCTGCTAACCTATGTTATTTTGGGAAAGGTGCTTGCATGGATGGAAGATAATCTGACTGGGGTAAGGCAAACAGTGGGAATAAAGGTGGCTTTTACTGGCTGGCTAATGATGTCTAGTGCTTTTCCACAGGGGTCGGTGTTGGTTCTGCTATTTTTCATACTGTATGTAAATGATTTAGGTGATGGATTTTGATGCCTTTGTGACCAGGTTTGCAGATGATATGAAGATAGGTGGAGGGGTGGGTAGTGTTGAGGAAATAGGGGGTTTCTGATTGGGAGAATAGGCAGAGAAATGGCAGAGAAATGGCAGTTGGGGTGGAGTGTGAGGAATTGTATGGTCATGCACTTTGGTAGAAAGAATAAAGAAATAGACTATTTTTCAAATGGGGAGAGAAATCAGAAAGTGGAGACCCAAAAGGTCTTGCAAATGCCAGTCCAGGATTCCCTAAAGAGTAACTGGCATGTTGAGTCTGTAGTAAAGAAGGCAAATGCAATGTTTGCATTAATTTTCATAGGATTAGAATGTAAAGGCAAATATATTGTGAGCAGTTTAGGGCCAAATATCTAAGGAAGGATGTGTTGGTATTGGAGAGGGAGGGTCTACAGGAGGTTCCCTAGAAAGACCCCATGGATGAGAAGGTTAACATATGAGGAATACTGACAGTTCTGGGCTTGTACTCGCTGAATTTAGAAGGGTGGTGTGGTGGGGGTGGGGGATTTTCATTGAAACCTGCCAAATTTTGAAAGGGCTGGATAGAGTTGATGTGGTGAAGAGGTTTCCAGTCATGGGAGATACTTGGAACAGAGGGCACAGCCGCAGAATAAAGGGATATCCCTTTAGAACAGTGATGAGAAGTTTCTTCAGCCAGAGGGTGGTAAATCTGTGGAATTTGTTGCCACAGGCGGCTGTGGAAGCCAGGTCATTGGGTAGATTTAAACCAGAGGTTGATAAGTTCTTGATTCGTAAGGGGATCAAAGATTATGCAGAGAAGGCAGGAGAATGGGGTTGAGAGGAAAAAATACTTCAGCCATAATTTGAATGGTGGAGAAGAGTTGATGAGTTGAGTGGCCTAATTGTACTCCAAAGTCTTATGGAAAATTCCCTATTGTCTTTAGTGAAACATAAAAAAAACTTCCAACGCTGGAATCTTGACAACACAAAGAGAAGCTGGAGAAACTCAACAGGTCAGGGAGCATCCGTTGGTAGAAATGGTTTTCAAACAGGGTCCCAACCCAAAATATTAATGTACCATCTCTACTCATGGATGCTGCCTGATTCACTGAGTCCCTCCAGCTTTTCATTGTTTGCCTCATGTCTGTGTTTAGTTTCTGTGTAAATTTGCTGTTGGTCATCCTACTTTGGGAGTGGCTTCTGGCTATTGAGCCACTGTGAAAACAGAAATCCAAAACCTTCCTCCCATCCTCTTTGCCATCTTCAGACAAAAATAAACAGTGGGTGTGGGTGACCTGGGATGTGCTGATGAAAGTGGAATCAGTAATGCCTTTCAAAAAGGGAATGTATCTAAGACAAAAATTAACAGTCCCTTGGGGAAAGGAAATGGGCAAGATTAGGCTTGGAGGAAGCAGGGCTGATTGGTTAGGTCACTCAATGGTGCAGCATGGAGTTCGTTGAGCTGAGTGGCCAACTCCTGAGTATGAGAGTCTCTTGTTATATACAATATTCAGGTGCACCGGAATTATTCCTTGCTACAACCACAAAGACACATCAATAGACATAGTCTTAAATAAATTACCATAATATGCCATAACAGGTAACATATCTGGCACTTTGACCAAGTTCTCCTTGAAGTTTTGGATGAATTTATCCAGTTCATACCTTCTAATGTGCAATTCACGTAAAGGAGAACCAATTTGATCTCTGACTCAATCATCTGTTCTAAAAGATATGTAATTTCCAAGAGGAGATTTAGAAGCGGCTGTTGATCTCAAATTCATGCTATTCATTTGTGGGTTTTGTGTTCTTCATTTTCTTTATTCCCAGCACTGATAACTGTTGGTGAAGCTACCTTGTCTTACATAATTTCTCTGTCCGTCTGTATGGTTTATATCAAACCGAGATTTCAAGGCAGATGCCTAGGGAGTAAGACTGTTCCTGGGTTCGTTTGGCGAGGCTAGTCCACCACTCATTTTGGATCTCCCGGAGTTTGCGCTGAAGATGGCTGCATGCGAGACGGAAAGCCCGTTTTTTCTCTGGCTAGGAAGGCTTTGCAAGGTGAGCCTGGTGGGCAGATTACTTCTTTGCCAGCAGCTCCTGGATTTCCTGGTTGTTTTCGTCAAACCAGTCCTTGTTTTTCCTGGAGGAGAAGCCCAGTACCTCTTCAGTGGGTTGCAGTAAGGCTGTTTTCACCTGATCCCAGAGGGTTTCAGGAGACGTGTCCGTGAGGCAGTTTGCATCCTCGAGCTTTGCTTGGGTCCTCTACCGGCATCACCTACGGCTCCTAGAACGCTTCCATCAGCGCTGCCTCCGCTCCATCCTCAACATTCATTGGAGTGACTTCATCATCAACATCGAAGTACTCGAGCTGCCTGAGTCCGCAAGCATCGAATCCACGCTGCTGAAGACCCAACTGCGCTGGGTGGGTAACATCTCCAGAATGGAGGACCATAGCCTTCCAAAGATCATGTTATATGGCGAGCTCTCCACTGGCCACTGAGACAGAGGTGCACCAAAGAAGAGGTACAAGAACTGCTTAAAGAAATCTCTTGGTGCCTTCCACATTGACCACCGCCAGTGGGCTGATATCGCCTCCAACTGTGCATCTTGGCACCTCACAGTTCGGCGGGCAGCAACCTCCTTTGAAGAAGACCTCAGAGCCCACCTCACTGACAAAAGACAAAGGAGAAAAAACCCAACCCCAACCAACCAATTTTCCCTTGCCACCGCTGCAACCGTGCCTGCCTGTCCCGCATCGGACTTGTCAGTCACCAACGAGCCTGCAGTAGACGTGGACATACCCCTCCATAAATTTTTGTCCGCGAAGCCAAGCCAAATAAAAAGAAAAAAGAAGAAAGAAGACTGTTCCTGTTCTTGTATGTACTGACCATGGATTTATGGGGGGGGGGGGGGGACAGATGTACACTTCCAAACTACAGCACTGAGAGAGATAGCAATCAATAAAGCGGATTGGATGCAACAGGAAATTATTGATCTTTGCCACAGGTTTGTGGTTTCTTTTGTTCACTGAGTGTATCCTGATGTAAATAATGCACAGTTTGACAACTGCAAGAGGGTATGAAAGAAACAACATATTATTTAATTTTAAGAACATAGGAAATAGGAGCAGGAGTCGACCATATGGTCCATTCAGTAATTCATAGCTGATCGGGCCATGAGCTTAGCCCCACTTGCCCACCCATTCCCCATCACCCTTAATTCCCCTGTTATTCAATCATCTACCAGTGTGTTAAATATGTTTAATAAGGTAGGCCATACTGCTTCACTAGGCAGAGAATTCCACAGCTCTCTGAGAGAAGCAGTTCCTCATCTCCCCTGAATCTTGAGGCTATGTCCCCTGATTCGAGTATCACCTGCCAGTGAAAACAGCCTTCCTGCTCTATCTTATCAAATTCTTTCATAATTTTATGCTTCTTTCAGATTTTCCCTCATCCTTTGAAACTCCGATACATTTTGTCCCATAAGCTAGCCCCCTCATTTCCAGAATCAACCTGGTAACTTTTAAAACCTATCAGAGGCTGGCAGTCACTCAATGAAATAGCCTTGTTGATCTGAACCAATGTAAAACATTACATAGCAATGTGCACCAAAAAAATATATTGGGCGGCACCATTGGCGTAGCGGTTACCGCAATGCTATTACAGCACCAGCGACCCGGGTTTGAATCCAGTTTCTTTCCACGCTCTTAAACGTACAAGGTTGTAGTTTAATTTGGGTGTAATTGGGCGGCACGGGTTTAAATGGCCGGAATTGTCTTCTACCATGTTGTAATTTTTAAAAAAAAATTAAAAACCTGATATAAACATTAAATCAGCGTGATTAAATTTTCTCCTACCTGCTTGATAAATTACTGTGATATGCATTCACAATTACTGACTCAATTTCATCATCAGAAAGCAATGTATTAGTGTAATGCAAAGCTATAACTCAGATTAACTAGATATCCTAATTCCTTCACGATATTTTTTCCAGTGTGAGTAAATATAAATGCATTGTCACAACATAATACTTTATCTTTAATGGGAAGCTTGATGCTGAAAGTTTAATGGTCCTAATAGGAAGACATCCTTACAGTCACAGGTGAGATTGTTTGTCTTGTATAGTGGGTAGAAGGTCAGGAAAGGTCAAAATGAAAGAATGAATTCTGGAAGGTTTGCAATCCCATCATAAAATTCATTTTTTTTTTAAAATTGAGTTTTATTTTCATATAGAATAATAGCTTTATTAAAATGTCAATTCATTCAAAATTTACCATGCATTCAAGATGTCAAATGGGTCTCCATCATGAATGCCTGTTAATTTTTATGAAAGTGAGTTGATTGATACAGGAAGTGAATTGGAAGAGGATTCATTGGTTGGAACACCAGAGCTTTCATAATATTTTGGAATATGACCAAGTTTGTGTCAGCCTACCCTGTAAGTAAAAATCGATAGAGATCAGTGCAAGGCGACATGCAGGAGAACTGCAGATGCTGGAATCTGAAGCTGAACACACTTTGCCGGAAGAACTCAGCAGGAGGAAACACATGGTTGACATTTCGAGCCAAAACTCTTCATCAAGTCCGTGAATTCTGGCCTAAAATGTCAACCATGCGTTTTCTCCCACTGATGCTGCTCGACCCATTGAGTTATTCCGGCAAATTGTGGTTACCCAAGGGATGGTGTAATCTAGATCATAGATGCTGTGGCAAACATTTGCAAGAATGACAGGTGATACTTAAACTTGGCCATCTTGGGGATAAGTCTTCACTCCATTAAAGCGTTAACTCAAGAAGGCAGTCTCTACCATCAAGTACCCTGAGCACACAGGCCATGCCCTTTTCTCACTGCTACCATCAGAAAGGAGATACAGGAGCATGAAAATGCATATCCAATGTTACAAAGACAACTTATTCCCCTTTGCCATCAGATTTCTGAATAGACAACAAACCTATAGACACAAAACTTTGTATTTGCACCAATTATTTTTTTTAAATCTTGAATTTACAGACTGTAATTTATAGCAATTTTATACACATACTGCACAATACTGCTGCCACAAAACAACACATTTTGTGACATGTTCATGACAATAAACCTGATTCTGATTCAGAATATCCTGCTATAAAGGCAAAAAATTTGCTGTTTCAAGTACCTCCATGGTTTTAATGCAGCTCTCACCATCTCCAGTTTCTATAATTTGCAAAGCACAAGAAGTGTTGATGCTTGAATCTCAAGCAAACAATGAGAAGCAACAGGTCAGGCAGCATCTATGGAGAGAAGTAAACAAGTGAATGCTTTGGGTTGGGACCCTTTATTGAGTTTCTCAGGGCAATCTAGAAATGTGTTTCCTTCTTTTGCTCATTGTTTTTTATAAGGAAGAAAGTGGTTAAGAGACATGATGATTAAAATGGAGGTGGTAATAGATGAGAAATTTATAGATTGGCATCTTCACTTTCCATGGTACTGTGAATAGATTGAAAATTAGTTTTATCGACACCCAGAGACATGAATAGAGAATCAAGTTCAAATCCTATCATGGGATCTAAATTTAGATAATAATCTCAAATTTGGAAAAGTATCAGCAGGTCTCAATAGATGTCTACAAAAGTTGTCATGAATATTCTACTTGTTTGATGAGGGAAATCTACCATCCTAACCTTACCTGCCCCAAACGTATCACCAGATCCACCCCGTGGAGGTAATTCCTAACTGAAATAATTAATTAATTGCTTATGGTCATGTGAACTGAAGTCAGGGCTTCATTTTGTGTCCAGACAAGTCAATTCATGTAGCAAGTAGTGCAATAATAACAACTAAACAATACATGAGACCACAGTAAGGAGACGAGTGTAAACTGCATTCAAATAGTGTCCTCTGAAAGGGCCAAACAAACCAATGAGGTGAATTTGGCTTGCTAACAGCTTCTCATCAATAATCAGGACAAGGGAAATAGATGCTGGCCATACATGTAAGCACCAGATGCTGAAAAATGAATAAGTAAACACATTTGACAGGTCTGATATTGGGTTTGTTAATGGGTGAAATGTAGGATGACTGCATGGGTGGTTGAAGATCAGTGTTACTCATTTGGTTACAGGGCCCGTTTCTGTGTTGTAGGTGATGGCAATTGAGAGATGACTATTGCACAGGTACAAAGGATTCTCAATCAGTGATGGAATAAGTTCTGAAGAATTCAGAATGTTATCAATTTAGATTAAAATTGGAAATAGATACTGCCTTTAATATCAAGCTGTTTTCTGAAGCCAAGAGTAAATATTTATCTCTGGAAGCCTTCCCTTGGCAGGGGTGTGAGGGTATCATATTCAGCTAAGACAGAATTGTACAGGGCAAGGTGTCATCTGCACTTGATATCCCCACTGGTACCCTGGGTCGGACAGAGAATCATGGCATTAACTTCTCAGTGCAAGCTTGGCAGCTTGTCTCCAGATATCAAAGAGGGGTTCCAAAACAGCTGTTCACTAATTCTAATGTAGTGCTCAGAGATTGGAAAAGGGCTCCAGATTTTTGAACTGCCATCGCTCTCTGCTGCCTTTCACAGATAACATCCAAATCACAGCATGCCATGAATGGAATGCATTTTACTTGAACTGAGGTGACTCACAGAAAATTAGTTTACTGAATTCCTGTTGCTCCGTTTTGACAAATTGGTATACAAGTCCTCTGTGGCTCCCTTGTAATGAATTTTAACATTGCTTGTGGCTTACAATCATTTTATTTTTCCATTGAACTCTCTCCGTGTTCATGTAGCTGGTAAAAGATGATGTCATTTCCAAAACATTGCCTTGTTTCAACTTCTGGAATCGTTTCAGAATAAATATTGTTATCCAGAAAGTACATGAAACTCGCATATTGCTCGAGGTATCAGTGAATTTACATCTTTTTCCAATCAATTAAATACTTTAAGCTTTTGACTCTGTGTTTGCACAGTGGCTTCATGCTACTCAGCCACAACCTCTGATAATTTCACTTCTTTTGCGTTAAAAGTCTCTGGGGATGAGGGTTTGGTTACCAAGATCTATCCAAAATTTCCCCTTTGGAGGTAGAGTGGCAAATGTTCCCAGTTAAGAGGGTATTTCAGGATGAGAGGTGACTTAATAGAGGTGTATATGATTATGAGGGGCTTGGATAGGGCAGATAGCCAGCAACTTCCTTTTCTCAGAGCAGGAATAGTCGATACCAGAGGACATTTGCTTATGGTGAGGGGCAAAAGTTTAGGGGAGATGTCTGAGGTAGGCTTTTTTTAACAGAGAGTGGTGGGTGCCTGGAATGCATTGCCGGGTTGGTGGAGGAGGCTGGTACAATAGGGACATTCAAAAGCCTCTAAGAATGGCATCTGGATGCAAGAAAAATAGGGGGGGGGGGGTTATGGGTGTGAAGAAGGGAAAGTTTAGATTGTTGAGTAGGTTTATATCGGTTGGCACATCATCATGGGCTGAAGGGCCTGTACTGTGCTGGAATGTTCTATGTTTGATGTTTAAGAGCCAATAGTGTTGGTGAGGGACTACTCTTAGTCACAGGCAGACTGAGGACAATAGAAGATATTCTTCCCAGGAGGAAAATAATGCAGCATTTAAGTTTTATGTCACTGACTATTTATGCAGTATTAATTACTTTAATTCAAATTCTCGACTGTCACAGCGGAACTAGACCAACAGTCTTTGTATTATTGGCCTAGGGTCAGAACCTGCACACATTTAGATGAATGGCCTCTTTCTGTGCTGGTAATGGTTCACAAAAGTGATTCTATGACATTGCCTCATCCTTAATCAGCTCTAAGCTTTGCTTCATGTCTCTGTGCAGGAACACGATATAGTTGGGCAGGTAAAAGGGAGTAATATAGATAGGATGGTGGTTAGCATGGATGTAATGTGCTGAAGGGCCTGATCTTAATATTATGTTACTCTATGACTGTGTATGAAGCAAGCTTCAATACATATTATGGCTCAAGCAAAGCATTGAACACAGATGTCCAGACACGGTAATGTAAGAATGCAATACTTCTGGAAGGGCTGTCTTTCAAACGGGATTTTAAAATTCTTTCAGATGCAGACCAAAAATACACTATTGTTTGGAGGAAGAGGAGGAATACGGTTAACAAGTGTACAAGACCACCTTTATCCTTCAATAAATGTCACCCCAAAATAAATACAGGCTGCACACTAAGTTGTTATCACAATCCCAGTGCTTTAGTTCGCTGCATCTGAATGGTCGGGATACTCCCAATATTACAAAAGTATCACGATTCCAAAACCTCCACCAAACACATCCTTTTCACTCTTTTGTCTCCACCTTCAAGTTCAAGCTCAAGTTTATTATCATCCGATTGTACAACCCGACGAAAGTGTTTTCCGTTACGTGGTGCAAAAAGAAAAATGCAAACATACAGACATAACAGACATAAGGAGGAAAAACCCAACACCCAACCCCAACCAACCAATTTTCCCCTGCAACCGCTGCAACCGTGTCTGCCTGTCCCGCATCGGACTTGTCAGCCACCAACGAGCCTACAGCTGACGTGGACATTTACCCCCTCCATAAATCTTCATCCGCGAAGCCAAGCCAAAGAAGAAAAACATACATAGAGACAATTGATACATATGCAGTGTGTGTGTGTGTGTGTGTATGTGTATATATGTACTGTATGTAAACTGTATATGCATATCAGTACTTGGAGGGAAGACCGGCTAGGAACACTAGGTGCTGTAGATTTCAGTGAAGTGACAATTTTCTGTCTGCCTGATGGTAGAGAAAAGTTAAAGAATTTTGTGTATGTTACATTCTAAATGTAGTATTACATGACAATAAAGGAAACTTTGCCTTTACCTCTCTCTCTCTCTCATGCACACACACATGCATACATATACCTGTGTATATAAATATACATGTATATATGTGTGTATACATTAATATATAGATAGATATACTGTATATAGTGTGTGTGTATATCTATCTATATATATATATATATATATGTATAAATATATACACACACACCTTTATATGTGTTTATGTCTGTGTCTATATATAAATGTATAAACGCACGCACATATAGACGCACATGCGCACACACATACATAAATAAATGGCTAGATAACTATTGTTAAATAAATATTATTTATAGTCTTGTCAGGTTTGTATAAGCAGTTCATTCAGTCATTCAGCAGTTTCATTGCCTGTGGGAAGAAGCTGTTTCTCAGCCTAGTGGTTCTGGCCCTTGTACTCCTGTATCTCTTTCCTGATGGGAATAGCTGGATGCTGCTGTGTGCAGGCTGATAGGGTCCTCACAATTTTGTGAGCCCTCTTCCGACAACGATCCCGATAGATCACGTCGATGGGTGGGAAGGGAGACCCCAATGATCATCTCTGGCATTCTTAGGGCCCTTTGGATTGACCTTGACTCAATCCCCTTCACATTGGCATAATTTAATGCAACCTCCTGACATGCAACAGGTGCCCTTTTCCCTCCTCCTTTATCCACCATCCTGTGCTCAAAATACTCCTGCTGGGTGAACACACATCTCACCTTTGAATTCCACGCTCACAATAGATTCTCCATTCCATGGGGAAAAACGAATGCCAATTAGCTGACTGGTTTTCCGTCACCTCCATTCAATCAACATGCACCTGGTTTTTTTTATAAACCAACAAAACCCATGGTGAGGGTCACAGCACCCCATCTTCCTCAACAACACACTGATCAGAAGTGAATACTGAATTCAATAACTTCAGATAATTCTCGCATCTGCAGCGTTCAGACCAATTTTCTCTATGCTCTTCTGCTTCGCTGAATTATGTTTCTTTCCTCCTATTTCCACCATCTCTACAAGCATCATTTGCTTATTACCAGCTTCACAGCCCTATCATAACTGGCACTATCACCCACTGTGTCATTGCATCCCTCCCAGCCTCCAGACACCCTTTGGTTCTCCCTACACCTTGTTTCCCACCTTGTTTTTAACCACAACTTGCGAGATATCTTAACTCCAACTTTTCACTCTGTTCCGGTGAAAGGTCACAGGGTGGAAGCTTCAATTATGTTTATATTCTCACTGTCCTGCTGAGTCGTTCCACATTTTTCTGTTTTTATTTCAAGAAGCGCCATATTGAAATTATCTAAATTGGGCAAAATTTCATAGAAATTTCGGTCTTTCATGCGTAATTCACCATCATTTGAGTTTATGGAACACTATATAATTCCCTAAATCATCTCATAATGTTGACGTCTCTGATTTCCATTAGCCCACAACCCCCACCTGGTCTCTTCACATGCCCATCTCCTTTCTCTAGCTCTGTTTCTCTCTCTTTTCCCTGATTCCCCTGCCTCCTTTCCTGCAACTCTCATTCACAGAGCAAACCCCTTCCCCGATCAATTCTCACGTTTCCTCTCCTGTCCTCCTATCCACGTCCAATTATTTTGTGTGTTAGTTAGACGGGCTCAGGCCCAAAATGTTGGTTATATATCTTTACCTATCATTGAAGTAGAAAGTAATGCCAGAGTGATGTGGTCCTTGCTTTACAGTAAAATAAGTTATGGGTAGCTAGAGGGAATGTGTGTTATAGTTTCTGATTGCAGTGTCACATGGAATGAAGAAGGATTTGTTTTCTCTCAAGGATTGTTAATCATTGAAATTATCTATCTTGACGAGCAGTGAAGATGCAGTCACTGAACATTCCCAAGGCCAAGAAGGGCAGATTTCTGGACTACAGTGGAAGTAAGGATTGTTTCAAGCAACAATTCAATCAGCTTCTACTCCTTGCCTTGCCTCTGTATTCCACACTGTAATCACTCTCTGTATGTAAAAAGGATATTTCATTTCAGTCACCTCTGCTTCTTTTGCCAATTAACTCTATTCTCTGGTTTGAGGGACATCCGTCTGCAAGAACATTGCTCTGGACCCTTCAAGAATACGGTTCTCTGATCTGCTCTCAACCAGTCCCTGCGTCTCCAGCATATCCACGCAACTGCAGTCCCTATTCCTGTGTAAATCTCTCCCACACACTCTCAAAACCTAGTACATATTTTTGAAAGTGTGGCATCCAGAACTGAACACCAGGCATCATTTCTGTCTGGTTTGGTGTTTTACAAAGCTCAGAACATAGAAAATAGAAGAGGATAGTACAGGAACAGGCCTTTTGACCTGCAGGAAAAAGAATATCAGGGTTTATATGATGTCATGCATGTACTTTGATAATAAATCTGAACTTTGACATTGACTAAACAAACTAAACCTCAGAACTGACATATATCCCTCTATTCCCTTCACATTCATATGTCTATTATTGTATCTGATTCATGATTCTCCAAGACCTGGTTTTTATGAATTGGGTTCACTGTCAATACAGCAAAAGATGAATGAACTTTCTGATGGAAAGCAATGGACAGAGATTTGTGCTCAGACCATGTCAGTGAACAGGCAGCCAACATCTGATCCATTCCTCTGTTATTTCATGCTGGAAGAAATTTCATCTAATTTCCAAGCACCATCCCTCTCTGTGTAAACATTTGCCCTCACATCTCCCTTAAACTTCCTCCCTCTCACCTTAAACACATTTTGGGCGACAAGGTTAGCGTAGCAATTAGCACAACGCTATTACAGTGGTATCTACCCGGGTTAGATTCTGGTGCTGTCTGTAATGAGTTTGTATGTTCTCCCTGTGTCTGTGATGGTTTCCTCTGGGCATTCTGGTTTCCTCCCACCTTCCAAAACATACAGGGTTTGTAGTTTAATTGGGATATTTGGGCGACACATTGCCTTCTAGCCTGTTACCATGCTGTTTATCTAAAATTGCCTCATGTGTGGCACTTTAACCCTGCGGACAAGATTCTGGTTGTCCATCCTACCAACGTCTCATGATTTTATACACTTCTATCAGGTCTCTACTCAGCCTCCTATGCTCCAGGGGATCACCATGACTTCTGCACTCTGTGCAGAATAGGTTATACACAATTTAAAATGACTATTTCAAGTTAATATTCATGTTCCACTTGATCCTCTTCCCTCCTGTTTTTTCCCCTCCCTTCACTGAAATCCCCCACTCTTTATACCACTGAGTGTTCATCTCTTTTATCTTTGACAATGTCGGAAAAAATTCCACATCCTACCCTCTTGCGGAATATCCCAAGCTTGCAATTGGGAAACAGTATTTTCCCAGACCCTGACTGGCTCCTGCTTTATGCTTGTAAATTGGTCAAAGCGTTTCATTTGGTACTGATTTCTTCATTGTATAAAATGCAATTTACAAATATTTATAGACTCCCTTAACACAACACTATTGAATTACCGGTATATTTTTTCAATTTTTTGAGGATTGGTAAACTGGAAAATTCATTGCTCCAGGGCACATCTGGATGGCTGTCTCCTTGTGTGCAGGAGTCCAATTACTGCCGAAGTGTTTTTTTTTTCAAATAATGATTTCCTCTGGGCAAGGGTGAGATGAATTTTCTTCCAGCGTAAAACAACAGAGAAATAGAGCAGATGTTGGCTGTCTGTTGACTGGCATAGTCTGAACACTGTCTCTATGTCTTGGGGTTCGAATGTCCTCTATACTTCCAATCAGAAAGTTCGGACAGACGGCAAACCCACTTTGAAATGGCCAGATCTCAGAGAATCATGAGAAATTTAACATAAAAACAGAAAATTCCAAAGAAAACTTTCAGCAAGGTTAGGCAGCATCTCCAGGCATTGAAATAGAAGTAATGATTCAAGTCTGAGACTGTCATTACAGTTGTGTGAAGTGTCTTCCACCTGTTAGAATCTACCCGGGTTAGCTTCTGGTGCTGTCTGTAATGAGTTTGTATGTTCTCCCTGTGTCTATGATGGTTTCCTCTGGGTGCTCCGGTTTCCTCCTACCTTTGCCGCCCAAATATCCCAATTAAACTACAAACCTCATATATTTTGAAAGGTATGCTCGAAGGGCCTGTTACCGTGCTGTATATCTAAAATTGTCTCATGTGTGGCACTGTAATCCTGCAGACAAGATTCTGACTGTCCACCCTAGTGGACACTTGTAGTGTTCACTTTATTTTCCTTTCCACAGATGCTGAATACCCTGCTGAGTGTTCCCAGTGTTTGCTGTTTATGTTTCTTTTTTGGATGATAAGAAAACAGTTTGCAAGTTTGGGGTGACACAGTTAGCATAGTGGTTCCCTAAATGCTTTTACAGCATGAGCGAGCCAGGTCTGAATCTGCCACTGTCTGTAAGGGCTTTGTACGTTCTCCCCATGACTGTGTGGGTTTCCTCCGGATGCTCAAATTTCCTCGCACCCTTCAAAACAGGCGTGATTTTGTCGATTAATAAGTGTCATGGGTCATGGTTAAGAAGAGCCTGTTACCATGCTGTATATCTACATTTTAAAAAATTTAATGAACTAAACAAAAAAAAATTGCTATTTGACCAATTACAACCATGCTAGCTGAAATAAGGAGCAAGTTAGACTCTTCCCACCCTCCACTCTACACCCTTGCAAGTTATAATGCTCAAAGTAAAAAAAAATACAGAAATGCGGGAGGAACTCAACAGGTCTTGCAGCGTTCATAGGAGCTAAAGAACTGACATTTCAGGCCTGAGCCCTACTTTCAGGTATGAGCAAAATGCAGGGAGGCAGCTGAATTAAAAGGACAGGGAGAAGGGAAGAAAAGTCGGGGGAGGAGTACAGCTCCATTTTCATCCTAAACCTCTCCTCTAATTTTAGATGCCCCTGCCCTGGGAAATAGACAATGCCTATTCATCTCATCTGTATCCTGTCCTCCATGGAGAAAACTCCCAGCCTATTCAGCTCTTCCTTATAATTGTTAAAGTTTCAAGAAAAATTTAATTAACATAATTTTTGCTTGGCTCTTAAAACCACATTGTTTTTTTGAAGAATAAAAAATGGCGTGTTGTCGTGGAGACAGAGCCATGTGGCATAGAAATAGGCTCTTTGGCCCTTCTTGCCCACACTGACCAAAATGTCCCACCCACACAAGTCCCATCTCACTTTTTTATCCACAACCCTCTAAACCCATCCTTTACACGCACCTATCCACTTTTGTCATAAATGTTGCTATTGTACCTGCCTCAACTACTTCCTCCATACACCCACCCCCCTCTGTTAGAAAATGTTACCCTTCAAGTTTCATTTAAATTTCTCCCCCCCTCACCTTAAACCTATGTCCTCTGGTTACTGATACCCTTACTCAGAGTAAGAAAATCTCTGCATTTCACCTGTTCTATTCTTCTTGTGATTTTGTACACCTCCTTGAGATTACCCCTCATCCTCCTAAGCTCCAAGGAATTGAGCCTGAGCCTACTCATTCCCTCCCTATAGCTCAGACCCCTGAGTCCTGGCAACACCCTCATAAATCTTCTCTGCACCCACTCCAGGTTGACAAAATCTCTCCTGCAGCTCATTGACAAAAAGTGAATGCAATATTCCAAATGGAGTCTCACTGATGTCATATACAACTGCAACGTGACCTCCCAACATTTATACTTGACACTGATGATGGCCAATGTGCTCAAATCCTTTTTGACCACTCCATTTACCTGTGACACTATTTTCACAGTTCTATGTATCTGTACTTTTAAATCCCTCTGCTCAACCACACTTCCAGAACCCTACCATTCACTGTGTAGGTCCTACCCACATTAGACCCTCAACATGTAACACCTCATGTTTCTCTGTATTAAACTCCATGTATACTGAGAGCTTGCAGTGTTACTAAGTTGAAGGAGGGAAGTGGGGAGAGATTTAAATGGATCAATTTCCCTTTGGGGGATGGATGTGGAAGGATGGCAGGAAAATAGGCAAGAGATTCATAGCAGCACTGATGGTATCACTTGGGTGGAGGTGCTTCTGGTAAGAGGGGCAGTTGTAGCCTTGGTTTTCCCAGCACTCACCAATTGTATTGAAGGCCGTTTACCTGTGCTCCAGGATTAATCTGGAGTGTCCAGGAACTGAAGTTGAACCTCCACACAGGATAAAGGCAAATCACTTATGGACATGAAAGTGAAAATGCTGTGTGTGAATGCTTTTGATTCTATCTTATTTTTGAGCAGATTTGTCCAATGACAATAGTCTTGGTGAATGTGATGGGGAGGAAAGGCAACTTTTGCCAGGCAGGGATGAATAAAGTGAAAATAAAATCCTGTTCCCAACACCAGAGTATATATTGTGTCACCCAACAGGATTCTGGCTGTTAGTAGGCCTGCGGGTTTTTTTTTCTGGCAGAATACCTATTCACATTGAGGCAAATTTACACAAATCTAGTGAAATCATATTGTCTCCAATCTTTATTAACTTTATTGGGGATGTGGGCAAGACTGCAAGATCAGCACTCATTGTCCATTCCCAGTTGCCCTTATTAAGGTTCTAGGAGTCACTGTCCTCAATCACTGTGGTGCTTCTGAAGAATGTGCTCCCCGAATGCTGTAAAAGGTGAAGTTATTGAAAGCAGAATAATAGTTCATCCAAATATGGAATGGACGGATTGTTTGCTAAGGAAGAGGAGTTTGGAAGTGTTTGGAAAAGTGTGAGGTGAGTTGATTGAAAAATACAAGATCCTGAGTTATCCAGACAATGTGATTGTGAAGGGGATATTTATTCTTGTGGGAAAATCGAGAAGGAGAAGCCATTTTTTAAAATTAAAGCTTCATCGATTGGACAATGAGACAATGTTCAAATTGACATGTGAATGAGCTCTCTTCTTCAGAGTGATGTTAACGACCTTTGTATATTTTGGAAGTGTAGTCAGATGACATTTGTGATAATCAAGAGAGAGAAAAGCTATTCGGGTTCAAGTTTATTATAATCTGACTGTGCATATACAATCAGATGAGAAAGCATTGTTTTGTACTATGGCATAAATGCACCCACACACCCAAACCCACACACACACACCCTCCCCCCAGAGTGAACAATGAAAAAGCTGGAAGGATTCAATGTGTAGTGCAGCTTCTATCGAGAGAAATGTTTCGTCAAGGATTTGTATCCTGGTAAAGGGTCGTGAGCTGAAACGTTAACTGACCAATTCCCTCCATGAACGTTCCTTGACCTATTCAGCCCCTTCAGCTTCTCAATCATCTTCTCTGCTTGGTCAATTACCAACCACAGAGCTCCTCTTAACTCAGAAACATAGAAATAATTCAAGATAAAAGATTATTTTATTGCCATCTAATAAAACAGAAAATGTGACATTTGAAGAATCAGAACAGGACATACGTGGTAAATGGGAGAGCATTGAGGAATACAGAAGAGCAGAAAGATTTAGGAGTGACGGTACATCGTTCCCTGAAGGTAGAAACTCACGTGAATAGGGTGGTGAAGAAGGCTTTTAGTATGCTGGCCTTTATCAATCATTGCATGGAATATAGGAGTTGGGAGGTGATGTTGAGATTATATAAGACGTTGGTGCGGCCTAATTTGGAGTTCTGTGTGCAGTTCTGGTCGCCTAATTATAGGAAGGATATAAACAGAGTGGAGAGAGTGCAGAGAAGGTTTACCAGAATGTTACCTGGGTTTAAGCATCTAGAGTATAGGGAGAGATTGGACAGATTAGGTCTTTATTCTTTGGAGCGTAGAAGGTTGAGAGGGGATTTGATAGAAGTATTTAAGATTATGAAAGGGATAGACAGAGTGGATGTGGATAGACTATTTCCGTTAAGAGGAGGAAAGATTAAAACAAGAGGACATGAGTTAAGAATTAAGGGGCAGAGGTTTAGAGGTAACATGAGGGGGAACTTCTTTACTCAGAGAGTGGTAGCCGTGTGGAATGATCTTCCGGGAGAAATAGTGGCGGCGGAGTCAATTGTATTATTTAAGAAAAGGTTGGACAGGTATATGGATGAGAAGAAGATGGAGGGTTATGGGCATTGTGCAGGGAGGTGGGACTAGAAAGGGGTGTTTGGTTCGGTGCGGACTAGAAGGGCCTAATGGCCTATTTCCGTACTGTAATTGTTATGTTATGTTATATTATGTTATGTTACATAGAATTTCCTTTAGTCTACTGTAAGTCAGGCAAATATCTGCCATTAGCAGAAATTGCCTCTGAGAGCCCAATATGCCCCAGGGACATATCCAAAAGTTTCCAGTACCCTCTTGTATCCCAGTCCCAATACCTGGTACCCATTCAGCCAGTCTCCAGCAGTCTGCAGACTGGTATGAGTCCCTTAACTGCAGTCGCCAGCAGCCTGCAGCCTATATATCAGGTCACCAACAGCCTGCCACCTGTGTGTTCTTCAGCCTCCGAGCCCCTCACGTGGGTCATCGCCTCTGCTTCAAATGGGTGGTGGTCTCCCCATTTTCTGGTGCCCTCCACCAGTTCTCTGCTCCCCCCAGAGTCTGGACAACCTTGTGGCTGCTACCAATCATAGATGCCGCCATCTTGGGCCCAGACCCAGAAGTTGTACGATTTTAAAATAAACCACCACAAACTCCTTTAAAAGGCTATTTAAAGCCTCTACAGAGCTGACACCAGCTTGGGCAGATTGATGTGAAGCTATCTTGCAATAAGCACATCAGCCTCTGAAGAGAAAGAGGCAAGACATCTTTAGTTGCACTCTAAACAGATCAGGCAACATTTATTCATTATGCTGGATGTACTTAATACCAGAGGCAACTTCTATAAATACAGTACATGGCAGGTTTTTGCCTGGAGTACTTGTAAACAGATAAGACTGAATAACCAGAGGACCATTTGCATTTCCAACTATTGATAAAAAAAATTGATCATATTACAGTTGTGTATACAGATGCTTCTTCACTAGGAAATCAAGCAGCAGGTGTAAGCTATTCTCTTCTAAAGCTCTAACTTTTAAGGCACTATGCCCTAGGTCGTTCATATCTTCATTGATTGATCTTACAAGTTTAATTCAGGTTTATTTTTAATACAAAGATTGAGAAAACAATTAATTAGACTTAGATTGAGTAAATAAGTAGAAACTGCTTCCAGTAGCAGCATGTCGGGGAGCAGAAAACACAGACTGAAAGCAATTGGCAAAGAAACAAGAGAGCAGAGGAGCACATTCTCCCTTTCACTTTGAGTTGAAAGTATCATATCGAAAGATGGTGAAAGCAAGTTAAATGAGAACTTTCAGAGGTAATAGGATAAGCACTTCAATAAAACACGCAAGGATATTGGTAAATAATGAGAGTAATTGAGTCAACCCTTCAAAGGGCTTGCACAGTAGGCTGAATGGCTCTCTTCTGTCCTGCTTCATTCTATACTTCTGAGACAAAACTACAGTTCCTTGCCGAAGGGAAGATGAAAATGAACAGGAGAGGCTTTCATGTCTGCTACACTATCAATAAAAAAAGTGACCTTGTTTTTGCACCCACTCACTTCGCCTAACTAAAGCCCTTTGCAGACTCCCTGCATTCACCTTGCAGCCTGAATTCCACCAATCTTGATCTGACAGTACCATTTGCATACAATTTACACAGTCCCATCATCATTTTATCAACATAGATTGTAAATAATTGAAGCATTGATCTGTGTGGTACTCCGATAGATTTAACTTGCCAACTATAAATTGCCTCACTTGACTCTCCATTTTTGGTGAGTTAGACCAACCATTCTCAATGAGGACTGCAGAACATTTCAGTGAAAGCCTTGTTTTCTTTCACTTCGAGTCACATAATTTTTTTTAATATCGCCAGTAGGAAAGACATACGGAAGAAACCAAAATTGACTGGTTCTCAAGAAGGTTGGGGGGGGGAGGGTATAAATTTTGAGCAGAGTCCTAAGGGGGCCAGAGCCAAAACAAAGGCTGAGAATAGCTGAGTTAGACTGACCTCTATCCTTGCCAATATATGACTCTCAGTACCAGGGACACTCGACTGCATCAATAATCTTTCATATGACACCTCATCAAGTGGATTTGCTAATACCAATAACATTACTTTCATCACTTCCTCTTTGTCTACCTTCCTTGCTACATTTTTAAAAGCATCCTACTGAATTTGTCAAAGTTTCCTTTCATTAAACTCTTCTTATTATTATGATTTGTTATATTAATTCCTGTCAGTGCTTCCTTCTGATGGATTCCAGCAATTTTCCCAGTGATGGATCATCAGATAAAGTGGCTTCCAATTTCCTGTTTCCGTCTTCCTCCTTCTCTGAATTGACATCTTCTAACCCACAAGGATCTTCCCAGAATATGAAAAATGTTGGAAGCCCATCCAGCCACTTCATCTGCAGTTATTTCTCTTCAGACTGCAACATGCAGAGAGTTGCTTCAGGTGACATCAGCAGACTGTCTTTTCTTTCTATTTAAAATATTTTTATTGATGTTTACATTATGCTAAATTGAACAATTGTAATGTACAATTCAAAAGACAAGAAAAAAAACCCTTGCATTTCAAAATACCTACCAGTAAGCAAGATTAAAAGCTGACATGTAGGAATCAAGTGACAACAGCCTGGAGATGGACAGATCAGCACTAAAACTTCAGAACAACCCGAAATCTTTAAGTTATGATAATAGTCCATAAATGGGTCCCCACATCTTTTGGAAGTTAATATTTGACTTTTTAATGGTTTATCTATTTTTTTTCTAAGTTTAAGTAAGACATGATATTGCTTAACCATTGAGTATGCGTAGGGGGAGTATTGACTTTCCATTTAATCAAAATTGCATGTCTGGCTGTCAATGAAGTTAAAAATAAAATTTGATTTTGAGTTGGAGTCAGTAAAACATCATCAGCTTGAAATGACCCAAAAAGAGCAATTTCAGGGCATGGTTCTAACTTGAACTTAAGAATCACTGATAATGTTTGAAAGATACCTTTCCAAAATGTTTCTAAACCAGGGCAAAGAAGCTTCAGCCATTTTACATTAGTCACATAGAAGATTTGTATCAGAATAAAAATGAGACAATTTAACTCTTAACATGTGTACTCTATGGACCACTCTAAATTGCAACAAACAGTATCATGCACAAAAAGAGGCCATATTAATCATATTACAAATAGAATCCCAAAGCTCATCCGAGAATCAAAGATTCAAATCCTGCTCCCGATCATTCTTAATTGTAATTAACAAGGCCATCCTTAAATCACGCAAATTATTATAAATAAGAGATATTAAACCTTTATGAGAAAGTTGTAAATCAAAAAGTATATTAAGAACATTTGCCTCAGAATTTGTGGAAATTCAGGGATCTGAGATTGAACAAAATTACTAACTCAGTGGTTCTCAACCACTTTCCATTCATATACCACTTTAAGTAAACCCTATGCCATAGGTGCTCTGTGATTAGTAAGGGATGGCTTAAGGTGGTGTGTAAGTAACAATCACTGTCTAGACCCAATTGTTACTGAAATATTTTGCTTGAGAAAAATTGTCATTAGCCCATTTCCTTTAGAGTTATGAAACCAAGTCAATAAGGTACAATTAAAACAGTGATTTTCAACCTTTTCCTTTCCACCCACAGAAGTGGCTCATGTAGTGCGTAGTCTGGAGGATGGCAGAGATTGCAAAGAAATCTTGATAGGATGCAGATCTGGGCTGAGAAGTGCAAAATGGAGTTTTACTCAGAAAAGTGAGAAGTGGTTCATTTTGGAAGGTCACATTTGAAGGCAGAACATAATATTAATGGGAGAACTGAGAGATCTTGGGGTCCATGTCCATAGGACACTCAAAACTGCTGAACAGATTGATAGTGTTGTTAAGAAGGTGTATGGTGTGTTAACCTTCATTAACTGTGGGATCAAGTTCAAGAGGGAATGTTACAGCCATATAAGACCTGGTCTCCTCACTACAGAAAATATGTTGATACTTACAAGGATGTTGCCTAAATTGGAGAGCATGCCCTACAAGGATAGATTGAATAAACTTTGTTTTTTCTCCTCAGTGACTGGGAGGCCTGATAGAGATGTACAATATGAAGGTAGCATTGATTATGTGGATGGCAAGAGGCTTTTTCCCAGGGTTGAAGTGCCAAACACAAGGGGAATAGTTTTAAAGTGCTTTGGACTAAGCACTAGAGGGATGTAAGAGGTAGGTTCTTCACACAGAGTCATAGGTGCATGAAATGTGCTACCTGCAATGGTGATGGAGGCAGGTACAATAGGATCTTTCAAGAGACTATTAGATAGGTACATGGAATTGAGAATAATGGAGGCTTATGCAGTAGAGAAATTCTCGACAGTTGTTAGAGTAGAATGTTATGTTGGCACAACACTGTGGGCCAAAGGGTCTGTACTATGCTGTACATTTCTATGTTCTATGCTTTAATCATGGAAAGAGGTTGACCTGCTCGCTGAGTCCACTGTTGACCTTTAAGCACTCATTTTAAACTAATCATATTTTACTCATGACCACCAACGCAGATCTTAGCACTCACCCACTAGCTAACGACAACTTGTTGATGTTTTTCTTGGTTGGACGTCAAACCGTGCTGGACAATGAATGGTCATGCTTCAGTCCAACAGGAATCAAAAAGTAAGATTGCACCTATATATTGTCACAGCAATTATTTTGGATTACAAAGGTTTGGGGAAGGTTTCTGAACATCTTGCAAGAACCTGTTCGACATTCTGAATGGTTGCCAGGGTGAGTTCTAAGATCAACTAGGGCCAGATAATATTAATATTTATGTATGATATCAACATGATTTATTTGCACTAATGACTGAAGGGACTGGATTTATAAAATTTATTTGCAAAAGCCGGTTTCGGCCATTGAAACCCATGTTGTCCGATTGCAGAAGCACTGGAAATGAACCCACAGGCACTCAGTGACTCTGAAAAGACCCTGTTTTACTTCTCTTTCTCTCTCATAGTAAAAGGCACTGGGCAACACTAATGGTGACTGTTTGATCCTTGCATCAGATGAAATGGTGCAGCCGAGGTAGGTAAACCACCACCAGTGGGCTGATATCGCCTCCAACCGTGCATCTTGGCGCCTCACAGTTCGGCGGGCAGCAACCTCCTTTGAAGAAGACCGCAGAGCCCACCTCACTGACGAAAGACAAAGGAGGAAAAACCCAACACCCAACCCCAACCAACCAATTTTCCTTTGCAACCACTGCAACCGTGTCTGCCTGTCCTGCATCGGAATTGTCAGTCACCAACGAGCCTGCAGCAGACGTGGACATACGCCTCCATAAATCTTCGTTCGCAAAGCCAAGCCAAAGAAGAAAGAACATATTTGATACTTTTACATGACCATTAAAGAATTTTGAAGCTTAACCCATCAATCCTGTATATATTTGGAGGGTGGGAGGAAACCGGAGTACCTGGGGAAATCCACTCAGGTCAGACTCCTTACAGACTACTCTGAATTCAAATCTGGTTTACTGGCACTGTAATAGCAAATTTACAAATATCTTACACCACTGAGGTCTCCTTGTTTGAAGTATTTTTCACTTGCATGACAATAGCTCCTTGAAAGAAGAGGTGCCACCCTAAAAGGCCCTAAGGCCCATAGATCACAGGTTGGGAAGAGGTGGAATTAGGCTGAATTTAGAGATTCCACCCAAATTATAGTGAGGCAATGTATTGGAGATTGTGCATGGCCTTCTTTTGACTTCACAAAGGCCTTTAACTCTGGAATTTTGAGGTTAACATGGCCAGTTGACATGCCATCCTGCAGATTTTTTTCATGTTGTATATTAATGATTTGGATTATGGAATGAATAGCTTTGTCGCCAAGTTTACAAGTTGGACGAACAGGTAGTGTCGGAAACATGGAAGCTGCAGGAGGATTTAGACAGATTAGGAGAATTGGCAGAGAAGAGGCAAATGGAATATAATGTTGTACAGTCATACACTTTGGTAGAAAAAATATAAAGGAGCAGATTATTTATGGAGAATTGAAAAAACCCAGATGCAAAGGGACCCGGAAGTCCTCGGGCAAAATAGCCTGAAGGTAAACTTTGCAGGTTAAAATGGTGGTGAAGAAGGCAAATGCAATGCTGGCATTCATTTCAAGAGGAATAGAATACTGTATAAAAGCAGGGATGTGATGTTGAGGCTTAATAAGAGTGAGAACTCACTGCATTGTGTGCAGGTTTGGGCTCCTTGTTTAAAAAAAGGATGTGCTAAATTTGGAGAGGATTCAAAGGAAGTTTATTGAGGTAATTCTGGGAAGGAAAGGCATCATCCCAATAATATAAAGAGCATTTGACAGCTTTTGGCCTGTATTCATTGATATTTAGGAGAATAAGGGGGGGGGGATCTTATTGAAACATTTTGGATGTTGAAAGGTGTGGACAGAGCAGAGGTAGAAAGGTTGTCATGGTGGGAGAGTCTAGAACAATAGGACACAATTTCAGGATTGAAAGGCATCCACTGAAAACAGAGCTGTGGAGAAATTCCTTCAGCCAGATGGTGGTAAATCTGTGGAATTTGTTGCCACAACCACTTGTGGAGGCCAGGGTATTGGATATATTTAAGCCAGAGATTGATCAGCTCATGATCAAATGGCAGACTCAATAGCCTATTTCTGTTCATATGTATTCTGGTCATAATTTTTCCTTTGGATTATCAGAAGAAGCCAGAGCATCGGGGAGTAATCTATGAGATCATAGGGAAAACATTCAAACTCACAGCTTTGGAGGCCGGGATTAAACTCGGGTCTCAAGTCCTGTGAAGCAGAGGGTTTACAAGCTTCTTCACTCTGCAATCCATCATTTTAGGATCAGATCATTTGCCAAACTCTTATTGTAACGTAATGTGCCATGGAAAGGTTACAGACCTTTTGGCAACCCATATTCTATTGGGATATGGGAAGGCACTGAAATTGCTGGAGGAAAGAGTGCTCTCTCCCCACTCACCCGGCCAAGCCGCACTCTCTCCTCCACCAGCGGGGGCCGAGCTTTCTTCCCACTTGCCTGAGCCGCTCCCTCTGTCAAATACCCTTTCAGCGGGGTCGTTGAAATTCTGCTGGAGGACAATCCCTGTGCAATCTCTTACCATTAACAGGTGAGGTGAGACCTTGGGCTCCCGGGCAGGAGTGGGGACCTCGGGCTCCCAGGCAGGATTGACGACAGTGGTGGGGAGGTGTCGGGGATCAGTGACACCTCATAGAAGTATTCTGTTGAATCTACTAGTCTGCTTAGAGAAAATGCCTGAATATCCAAAAAATCCACTTTAACTGAGATTGGTCCGGTCCCAAGCATTTTGGATAATTGGAAACATACTGTATCTATAACCATTGAATTAATCGCTTTCAACACAGTTTCCAGTCACTTAATGGTGAGAGGATCATAAACTCCATCCCTTGCTTAAAGAGTCTCTGAAATTAATGCTCATCTTCTCCATCTTATGAACAGTTAAACAGTTTTCATTAGTAACCATAATCTTTATCGTGGGCTCATCTCCCAGACAGCTGTTTAGATAGTGCAGGACTTTTTGAGCTGAGCTGTAAGAGTATCTGCCCTGGGGTGTCAGCTTTGGGCAACATGCTTAGGTCTCTGAGGTGGGCCTTGATCCCACAACCTTCTAACCACCACTGAGCAAAGACTGATTCAGATTTAAAGGTTGCCATTGAATGAACATGTTTCGAAGTGAAAAACTAAAGTCTGCAGTCGCTGTGATTGTGGTAAAAACACAAAAATGCTGGAGCAACTCAACTGGTCTTGCAGTGTTCATAGGAGTTAAAGATCTACTACTGACATTTTGGGCCTGAGCCCTTCTTCAAGACTAAGCAAACAACAGGAAGGTGTCAGGATAAAGACTGAAGACTTACAGCAGGTGGAGTCCAGACCAACAAAAGGTGTTTAATTGGATATGATAAGAGGACAGGTGAGAATTGATTTTGGCTCTGTGAAAGGAGACAGAGGGAAAAGGGAAGAGAGTGTGACAGAGCTGCAGGAAAGGGAAAAAATAAGAAGGGGTGGGGGGGGGGGTCTAACGGAAAAAGTTAATGTTAATGCCTTCCAGTTGGAAGGTCCCCAGATGAAAGATGAGCTGTTGTTCCATATTTAGAACCCCAACTTGTGATCTCAGTTCCAACCTGTGACTGGTTCCTCCAGAATAATCACAAGCAAACCAATTCTCTCAAGTAGCACATTCTCAAAATAGATCAATCCAAACACAGATGCTGTATGAACATTTCATAATGCAGCTTCGACTAATTCATAAAGGTGACAAGGGGCTCAGTCTGTCAAAGAAGAAAATCTGTAGATGCTGGGGACAGGTGCAGAACACAAATGTGCTGCAGAAACTCAACAGACCATGCTGGATCCATAGGAAGTAAAGGGTAACCAATGTGTCAGGTATGTTCCATTTGTCAAGAGTTCCAGGTGAAGGGCCCTTTATTTCCTATGGATGCCGCGTAAGCTGCCAATTTTCTTCAGCTCGTTTGTATATTGTACACGAGGTTTAGTCTTCCTGTCCTGCTTATTTGTCATAACTTGGCCGAAGTTCATGCATCCCAACATCCAGCCTCTGCTCTGAGTGTGAGAGCCAACATTCTCTGCAGGACTCAAAGAAAAAGCAGTAACTAGACACACCAAACCTTTCAACACTTACAAAAGCACGGAATCAGGGATTTCCACATTATCAGCCAGCCCACAGGAAGCTCACGGAGCACTCCCTGTGGGTTGAATGGGCTGGATTGTTCTTGGAATTGGGATATAAAGGAAGTGTTGATGGATTTAGAAAAGTATGACACACTTACTTGCTGAAGGTTTCCATCCACTGATCTTGAGGAGAGGAGCTGGGCTTATTTATTTTTGCACTCACGTTAAATCTTTATGACATTTTCTCGACAATGTTAGAGAATAGAATCATTAGAGACAGACAGCATGGAACAGGCCCTTCAGCCCAACTTGTAGATAGGATTCTGGGTTTGTCTTATTTGCCTGCAATTACTCTATATCTTTCTAAGCCTATTCTGTCTACAGTATCTATCTGTCCGAATGTGTGTAGCAAACATTTTGAGGAATCCCTTTCTCACCTCCACGTCAGTGAGTTCTGAGTTTAAGCCTCCTCCCATCCCTGGAAACTTCAGGTTTAAACTCAAGTCTCTGGTCATTTTCGAGGAGCCTGAATGCTCCTCTTTAAATTGCAAATTGCAGACACTATTCATCACATGTGCTATCACAGTGCTATCCATTCCAGATGCAAACAACTGGGACAGATATCTATATGCGCCAAATGCATGAATTCCACTTTCTTTATCCCATTCCAAATTATCCTTCTCGACTTTGGGTGATCCTGGGCCAGAGAGGTTTCCAGGAGTATACAGAGAAGTCCTCATGGTCCCCAAGCACATCTTGAAATCTTTTTCCTCTCTCCGTCTGGTCATAACAAAGCTCAGAAAGTGCCTCTTGCAGGTCTGGGGTTGGACATTGAATGAGGTCCCTTCTATGATGGATCCGTAGAGCTCAGAAAGAATACACAATGCCAAGGATCTCTCAGATGAGATGTAAAACCTGCCCCAGAGGCAGGTAGAAGCTTCCTGTTTTGAAGAAGAGAGAGAAAATGCTTTTTGTGTTTTGGCGAGCATTCAGCTGTCACTCAATATTCCCAACGAACAATGTAAGTTATCACTGTTCACAGTACCCAAAATATTTGCTACATAACCATGATACCAGTTAAGAATAACTGGACACCACCAATTTTGAGCATATTTTGTTTCAATGACTTAATCCTCCCACAATGAATTTAACTCTACTCCCTTTACGGACTCCCCTCTCAGTGGACGAAGTTATTTCTGTTCATCCTTTCCTGTCACAATTTTATGATCCTCTATTTTTTAAAAAAAACATTTATTCATACACCAGTGGATGGAAACATCACCTATGAAATTTCTGGAATGTGAGTTTCCAAGATTCAAATCTGGACTTTATCTTGCCAAAGATCTACACTTTTCAGTGTGGGTGAATGAGTGTTGGAAATAATGGGGAGGTGCAGCCTGGATTTCATGTGCCAAGTACACAAAATGGCAGTGGCACGCAGCTTTAGTAGTCCAGTTACTGTGAAGTCAGTTGTACAGAATTCTGATAAACGGTGCCACACATACACATGCTTCTAAATTGTAAAAAAACACAGCTGCTCAAATGCATTCAACAGGCAGCCTGGTTTGGGCATTTATAGTCTCAAAGATGTTAATCCTTCAGTACCTGGACATATATCAATCTTGAGTGAGACTTGTCCACATTCACACGGTTAATCGAGTCAGTGAAGGGAGAGCGCCCATATGTTCAGCTGGTGGCTGTGCAGTTCCAGCCTTTGTTATCCCGCTGTTTGCACTCAATGGCTGGCTTTGAATCTCAATGCTGTGATGAGATGGGAATGAATGAGTACAGCCTCTTAACAGTGCTAATAAGTCGCTTACCAACAGTGAAGGACTGTGCAATATAGTGAAGAGGTAAAAGTACAAATCTTCATGGTGAATGCAAAGCTGGCATTAATTATGCAAAAAAGGAGCTGTATAAATTAAAGGAATACATTTTTATGCATTCTCCATAAATTTCTGGGTTTTTTTTACCCCATGAAATTCACGTTAATTACTTTCTACACAATTAACTCAAAAGGCCCATAAATTATTTCTGATCCAGTTTATAAATGAAAATTAAATTAATTATAATGTTCATGCTATGGCAACAATGTCCTTTAGAATACATAAATGAACAGTAAATGCCTTACAGTCCTCGAGTAATTCATGACACTGAACTCCATCGAGACAGACTTTCCAACTGATGCTTTCTTCCATGATGGTTCGATTAGTAAAATGATCATTACAGCAGTGAGAAGAGCATGATGCGTGATTTTGAGGTGGGTGGGCAATGAGGCATTGAAGGCGACACACTGAGATCTCAATGCAACCAGTTCACTTGGCAGTTCAATCTGGCTGATCTTTGTGCATTCACTACACTGAATAAGTGAGATTGGTGTCCAGCATAAAAGGGGATGTTCATTACTGCATCTTGACACCCTTCTGTAAACAATCAGACACTGTTTAGAAATGGTCACAGATGTATAATTGTAGAACAGCAGCCCATTTGCATACATCAGTCTGCCTCAAACAGTGTTCAGACAAATGACCAATTAATTTGTGTGAGCATTGTGAGATTTTTCACATCCACTTTATTAAAACCAGTTTCTTTTCTGCAGCCATCAGGCTCCTGAATTATCCCCACAACCGTGCTTTCATGCTGATCTTGGTGCTAATTGATCTTTCTTTTCATTGTTATACTACACCCTGTGCATTGTGCTCTTTATACAGCTACATGAATGTTAGAGATAACCTGTTGTACAGTTCACAGAAGAACCCTTGTCACCATATGGGAATTTAGTGACGAATAAACTAAAAGTAATCGATTTATAAAATGTTTGCTGGAAGGGGTGGTTTTACCAATACTAACATTTAATGCCCATCCATCATTACTTTTGTACTGAGAAAGTAATTGACAGTCCACCACGTTGGTGGGTCGAGAGTCATGTACAGTTTCTCCAGCACATTTGTGTATCACAGCCTCTAATGAGCAGAGAATTCCACAGATTCACTGCTCTCTGGGAGAAGCAGTTCCTCTTCATCTGCCTTAAATTTACTCCCCTGCATCTTGATGGAAGCACAGAGGATATTCCCCTTGACTGGGGTTCTGAGAAATTTAGGAGTGAAATGAAGACCAATTTCTTGACTCAGAGGATGGCAAATCTGTGAAATTCTCTGAAGATGGCTCAAGAGGCTAAATAACTGAATATTTTTAAGAAGAATATTGATCAAAATTTAAACATAAATGGCAATCAGGGTTAAGGTTGATGATCTGATCTACTAAGGGATTGAATGGACAACTCCTATTTCCTGTGTGTCACTGGGAGATTCATCTTGATCAAATCTCTGAATTTGCACATGACTCATAACCCTTTGAAGTGCAAGCAGAATGGGCTACCATTGGCTTCTTACACTGCACCAAGCTTCAGAAGAATGATACCAAGGCTTGCATGGGAGTCTGGGAGAGTAGGGAGACATGTGCTGAGACAGTAGGTGATGCAGAGACCCCCTGGGATAAGAGGATGTTGATTCAAAGCAGGTGTGGAACCAAGGGTGTCTATCCAAGAGACGGCTTTGATCTACCTCCTCTCCCCCTAAATTTTTAATCAGAGAATAATAACCCATGCTGCTTTTCCCCATGGTTTCCATGTAAAGATAACAAGGGTTATTCCTTAAGTTGTCATGGAAACCATCTGGTGATGCCAATTACATCAACAAGTCCAGGCCTTAGCATTTAAATTAAGCTCTTGTATGCTTGCAGGCAAAGGTTTGGCCTGCTTAACAATCTGCACATTGTACTCGTGTATATAGCAATGAACTGGTGTGGGAAGATGACTAGTTCCAAACTAAACATGATGAGTCTTTATGAATGATCAAAGCTAATTTCCGAATCAGAATCAGAATTTATTGTCGTAGGCATGTCACAAAATTTGTTGTTTTGTGGCTGCATCACAGTACAAACGTTTCTATAAACCTCATTTCAAAATAAATAAAATAGTGCAAGAAAATTTTTTTTAAAAAGTCAAAGTGGAGTCTGTGGTTCATTGCCCATTCAGAAATCTGATGGCAGAGGGGAGGAAGCTGTCCCTCCGCTGCTGAGTGCCCGCCTTCAAGATCCTGTACTTCCTTCCTGATGGTAGCAGTGTGGAGATGGCTTGGCCTGGGTGGGCATTGAGGATAGAGGCTGCTTTCTTAAGACACCGCATCTTGTAGATGTCCTTGATGGAGTGAAAACTGGTGCCTATGATGTCGTAGACTGAGTTAACAACCCTCTGGAATTATTTTTCATCCTGAGCGTTGGAACCTCCATACCATACAGTAATGAAACCAGAAAGAATGCTCTCCCCCTGTAGATGTTTTTGAGAGTCTTTTGTGATATATTGAATCTCCTCAAACTTCTCACAAACTATAGCCGTTAGAACCATAGAACATTATAGCACAAGAACAGGCCCCTTCGGCTCTTCTAGTCTGTGCCAAACCATTTTTTCTGCTTAGTCCCACTGACGTGCATCCAGTCCATAGCCTTCCATACCTGTCTCATCCATGTACCTGTCCAAATTCTTCTTAAATTTTGAAATTGAGCCCGTACTCATCACTTCAGCTGGCAGCTTGTTCCACACTCCCACCACTCTCTGTCTCAAGAAGTTTCCCCTCATGTTCCTCATAAACTTTTCCCCTTTCACCCTTAACCTATGTCCTCTGGTTTATATTTCACTTACCCTCAGTGGAAAAAGCCTATCTACATTTACTCCGTCTATCCCTCTCATAATTTTAAATACCTCTCTCAAATCTACCCTCATTCATCTACTCTCCAAGGAATAAAATCCTCACCTGTTTAACCCTTCCCTGTAACTGTTCCCAAGTCCGGGCAGCATCCTTGTAAATCGTCTCTGCATTCTTTCCATCTTATTTATATCTTTCCTGTAGTTAGGTGACCCAAATTGTGCACAATACTCCATTTTTCCAGCTTTTCCAGATCTCTCTGCAAGCTTTGAATACTTTCTTCGCTGCCACAAAGCCTCCAATCATAGTGTCATCTGCAAACATGCTGATTCATTTTACCACGTTATCATCCAGATCATTGATATAGATGACAAACAACAATCGTCCCAGCACCAATCCCTGAGGCACACCACTAGTCACAGGTCTTCAGTCTGAGAAGCAAGCATCCACCACTACTCTGAGGCTTCTCCTGTCCAGCCATTGTCAAATCCAATTCAGTAATTCACCATGAATACCTAGCATCTGAACTGTCATGAATAACCTCCCATGTGGGACCCTAACAAAGGGTTTATTAAAGTCCATGAGGACAACATCCACAGTGTTTCTTTGTTAACTTTCCTGGTAACCTTCTCGAAAAACTTTATAAGACTGGTTAAATATGACCTACCATGCACAAAGCCATGTTGACTATCTCTAATCAGTTTCTGGCTATCCAAATAATTGTATATCCGATCTCTTAGAACATATTCCAATAATTTATCTGCTACTGACATCAGAGTCACTGGCCTATAATTTCTAGGGTTACTTTTGGAGCCTTTTTTAAAGAATAGAACTATGTAAGCTACCCTCTAATACTCTGGCACCCCACCTGTAGCTAAGAATATTTTAAATATTTCTGCCAGCACCCCTGAAATTTCTACACTTAGCCCCCCACTCAATGTCCAAGGAAATATTTTGTTAGGCCCTAGGAATTTATTCACTCTTATTTGCTTTAAGACAGCAAGCATTTCCTCCACTTTATTCTGTATCGGTTCGATGACCTCGCTGCTTGTTTTCCTTATTTCCCACAACTCTATGCCTGTTTCCTGAGTGGATATTAATTAAAAAAATTAAGCTCTCCCCATCTCTTTTGTCCCCATACAAAGCTGACCACTCTGATCTTCAAGGCGACCAATTTTGTCCCCTACTATCCTTATGCTCTTAATACAACTTATAGACACATTGTCTGCCAAAGCAACCTCGTGTCTTCTTTTAAGACTTCCTGATTTCTTTCTTGAAGTTTTTCTTGCATTGTCGTTGGTGAGCCTTCTCTGCGATGCATGAACTTGGAGGTTCCAGGACAGATCTTCAGAGATGTTGGCACCTAGGAATTTGAAGTTTTGACCTTTTCCACTGTTGACCCCTTGATGAGGACTGGTTTGTATTCTCCTGACCTCATGCTGAAATCCATAATCATCTCCTTGGTTTTGCTAACTTTGAGTGCCAGGTTGTTGTTGTGACACCACTCAACTGAATGATCTATCTCCCTCCCTATTGCCATCTGTGATCCCACCGACAACCGTGATTGAATGGTGCCTGGCCTCACAGTCATGGTTGTAGAGGGAGTAGAGCAGTGGGCTAAGCACACATCCTTGAGATATGCCTGTGGTGATTGTCAGTGAGGAGGAGATGTTGTTTCCATTTCATACTGACTGTGGTCTTCCGATGAGGACATCGAGGATCCAGTTGCGGAGGAGGGAGTCAAATGTCTATGGTTTGATGCTTGTGAACCAGCTCTGATGCAATATTGGGGTTGAAGGCTGAGCTGTAGTCAATGAAAAGTACCTGTTGAGTATTTGACCCAGAGCTGACTGGAGAGCCAGTGATATGGCATCTACTGGTGGAGAGATTGTGACGATAGGCAAATTGCAGTGGATCCAGACCTTTACTTCAAGGTTCCTTTCATTGTCATGTCCTAATACATTAAATACGTAACATGCATGATATACTTTAACTTTTTAAAGGATCGTCTGGCACCTCTTTCAATGAAAGAGAAGAAGAAGCAAAAGAGTCCATTCGGAGTCACTGAGTCTCCATACATTTACCTCCAGTCCTCCCGCAGATTCTGCAGCCACGCAGACTCCTTTTCGATCCATCGGCAACCCGAGCTCTAAGTCCATGATTAGGAAGCCTTCAGCGCCTTTCTTGCCCACAGCACCCTCTTGAATCATGGCTCCAAAACCTGTTTCCCACGATCCAACCTACAGCAGCCCATGGCCTGTGCAGTTTCCCCCAACACCTGCAGCCTGTGTGGGTCCCATAGCCGCTGAACCCCTCGCTGGTCCGTTCTTGTGGTCACCATCCTATAGAGTCATCTCCTCTACTTCTCCTTCTCAACAGTGGGGGGGGGGGGGGGTTCTGATGGTTTTTTTTGTAATGTTACTTGAGAGGATTTGCCAATGTGGCAGCTCAGTCACTTTGACACTACAACATAATTATACACACACAGGTCTTCATTGAAGAAACAGATTACCTATAAAAATATCCTGTTGCAGCTTTTCGTAGGTTTACGCCGATTTTCTTTTTGTGTAGTGAATTACTTGGCTCTTGTCACCTCTTCCAAGCACTATACTGAAGGGCTTAGATATTAACATCCATCAATCTCGAACAAAAATCAAAGCAGATTGAAAAGAAGAGAAATGTGCATTTATAGTTCATATTTCTTGGCATGAGGACATCTCAAAGCACTTTGCAGGTCATGTATTGCTTTATGAAGTGTAATCACTGTTGTAGTGTCAGAACCTGCCAGCCAACTTATGAGCAGCAAGTTCCCACAGTTGGCTAGCTACAAGGTGGTGATGACCAGACCATCTGCTTTTAGTTCTGGCCAAAATGTTGTTTACCACCACCTGAGAGGAGAGTTCACAACCTGCATTCGTATCCCTTCTGAAGGGCAGCACGAGGGAAGAAAGCACATTTGTACACATTTCCTTTTCTTGAGGACAGTTTTGGCACTAATAATAAGTAGAAATTCTCCCTGGCCCGTAGGAAATAGAATCTCAGGGTTGTATGTGATATCATTTATGCACTCTATCAACAAATATAAACTTTGAGCTTTGAGGAAGAGGAAGAGGTCAAGCATCCCCTCCAGCCCTTCCTCTTGATCTGTATGAGTGTCAGAGATCCAGGCACTCCATTATCATTGACTGGCACCTTCTCTCTTCCCAGTGTTCTCTGGTGACTGAGGTTGTCCAGTGCCAGAGCATGTGGCTGTGATGCTGTGACCACTCCATCTGTCCAGTCACTTTGACCCCTGATTGTGGGACATTTGCATTTTCCCCCTGTGACTGTGTAGGTCTCCAAGGGGTGCTCAGTTTTTTCCCACATTCCAAAAATCTGCTGGTTGGCTGGCTAATTTTGCCAATATACATTGCCCATTGAGTAGCAGATCTGGTGGGAAGTGGGTAACAACAGCGAAGAATGATCTGGGAATTGTATAGGACTAGTGTTAACTCGCCTTAACCCTCACTATCAACTACTGTGGGACCGCCAAAGTTCAGATTTTTTCCAGAGTACGTAGATGACATCACATACAACCCTCAGATTCTTTTTTAGGCAGAATTTCTGCTTATCGATAGTAGAAAAAAACTGTACTCAAAAGATATGTCTACAAATGAAAACAATGTAAACAAAGAAAGATGAAAACAAACTGTTCAATACAGAAAATAAATATTTAGTCATAAATAATGTGCAAAGTAAAGAGCCATTAAATGAATCTCTAATTGAGTTTGTTGTCTAGGAGTCTGAAGGTGGAGGGTTAGAAACTGTCTTGTAGCACCTATACTCCTTTCCTGATGACGAAAAGATCTGGCTGCACTACTGTAAAATCATCATTTATTTAGCATTAACTGCAGTTGCGAATATTTTAGTCTATAAAATATCAGAGCAGAATTGCTACACTGTTCGAATCATGGTTGATGGTATCTTTCTCCCAATCTCATTCTCCTACCAAGATACCAAGGTATCTTGTACCTGTGCAGCTGTACATTGTAGTTGTGCATATGACAATAAATGTTCATCCTGTACTCAAAGATATGTCAGCTTGATGGTTGGTACAGATTTATTTGTGATCTTAACTACGTTAATACCTCCAGTTTCCTTTTATCAACTTCATATTGAAAGTTATTAATTGACATGGCGCAAGTTAGCGTTGGAAGAATGTTCCTAATTTTTCCCACCCTCTGGCTGCAGATGTTCTGCCTACCTTTGCTCCTGAGTGTTCAAGTTCAGATTTCATTAACTGACCCCTCATCCTAGGTTTCCCAGCTAGTGGCTGCTTCTCTCCATTCTCCCAACTCCCTTTAATGTTTTGGTAATTTCAAGCACCTCTCAACTAAATTTCCAGGGAGTACAAGTGTAGTTCAACATCTCCAGAAAGATATTGCCTCAGACACTAAAGCACTAATATCTCAGTATAGTAGAGGAAAAAGCCTTTGGATCACAAAGAGAGAGAAAGATAGAGCATGGAAACAGACTATTTGGGACATCAAGTCTGTGCCAACTATCACACACCCCTTCTTGAATGGCTTCAGGCATCCATTTGGTAATGAATATCAAAAAGTAGGTTGACAATTCTGCAGGATGCCTTGTGTGTCTTACAGGGCATACATCTTTCAGCTCAGCTGGGATTAGGTCTAACACTGCTGTTAGCTCCACCAAAGTACACAAGGTTGGGAGAAGATTGTTCAATGCAGTGCAGATTTTCTTTCCAGTCATTGCCCATCACATTTAATAACTAACTGCTCCCAGATCTGAGAGGGGTTTCTTCCTTCTCCATCCTGCTTTCCACTTCCAAAATGAAGAAGCATGCGGATGAACATCAGGTAATCTGTTTCAGGGATTCAAATAATCATCGAAAATGTGAGCCGCCATTGCAAAGTCCTCACACTACACAATCGCATGTCCATTGTATTTGTGTCATTCTCCCCTCCCATCCCCACTGCCTCCCTCACCACCATCCCCTCCATATCACCACTGGCCTAATAAGGACTGGATGTTCTCTGAGTGTCCAACTCCCAACTTTGCCTTGGCCATTGGGCTGGAGATGTTGTCAGCCAATCCAAAGCAATAAGAGAATCAATCCTCCAATATTCGGGCTCAACCTGAGTGATTTGCACCTCGGTAAAAACATCACTGGCCCCTCCGTCACACATTGCCAGCTGGAAATGCCCTGGTGGTGATACGAAGGAGATGTCTGATCATAATCCAAAAGAAAGGTCTCAATCGGTGATCATTTGTATTTAAAGAGATACTAGAAGAGGGTTTCCAGAAATTACCCAAGGTAATTATAGATAGAACATTGGTTTCCAGGTGCTAATCATTAATGTTTTAACTCAAGTGATTTAGTCCACTAACCCAAGGAATGTGCAGCCACTTGGGAATATTACAATTTCCTCTCAGCTGTTTTTTTGAATATTCAAGTTTATTAAACCCACCAGGCCAGATTGAGATTGTCATCATTAAGCAGTACACTAGGAAAGAAAATACCTCATGTTCTCTTGAGAAAACCTTGGCCGATGTGTTGAAATGCTGTGATTTTGTCAAGCAGACCCCTTGCTTTTACTGAGGTGAGAATAACAGGGATTGGCCCTGAGACTGTGGTCTGGAGAATCGATTATTATTTTGGATTAGGTGGCAAATTATTCAGCCCAATTGCCAAGAAACAAATGAGCAAAGAAACCCTGAAGAGGGTCAGAGCTACATCCAACACCTGTGAAAACTGGCAGAGGATCCAAGCAAGGCTCAACACTGAAAGGAGAACAGAGATAAGGCTTTCTTTTAATCACAGCACAGCAAAGTTTGTCAGAGATCAAAGTGAGAGCTTGGTTGCCAGGAGCAATGCTTGCCCTGAGAAAAGGTTCAACAGTTCCCATTTGATGTTAGGGAAGAAGGGGAACAAGGCGGGGGGGGGGGGGGGGGGGGGTGTTAAATGGAGAGGAACTTTTTCAGCTTATTGGAAAACTTGCACGAGGGATGGTCACCTTAAACATGCAGCTGATCTTTGAGGTTTGAGACACCTTATCCCCTTAAGGGAAATAAGAGATTGCAAACTCTCTGCATGTGGCAACTGAGATTGTAATTTGTAAACCAAAGATACTATGAAATAATGGGGAAATGCAGTTGGATGAAATTGGGTCACAGATCCACCATGATTTTCTGGCAGAGGGGTGGAATTCCTGATGTGGAACTCCCTTGTCCACTCCAATGGAGCTGAGGTGAGCTTGTAGTTCTTGCATATAAACATCTCGAATGACCTATTCTATTCCACCCACGTTTATGCAATGGCCAGAAGCCTGAGGGAGTTCAGCAAGCAACCTGTCTTCCTCAACAACTTTAACAGGTGCATGTTAAGTATTCAGTCAGTGTGTATCACAGCATGATGTGGGAACTGCTCTACCTTAGACTGCAAGAAACTACAGAGTTCTGATCACAGCTCAGACCATCACATTAAACTCCCCTCCCCTCCAATCAACTCCATGTATACTTCCTGCTAGAAAAACAGCCATCATATTAAAAATAAGTCCCACTCTGGCCACATTCTCTTCACCCTCTTTCCCGAGGTAAGAAGATTAATGAGCATGAGATCACCACCAACAGATTCAAGGAAAGTTTTGTTCCTGCCTTCGTGAGACTCCTGAACTAACCTCACACTGGCAAAATAACGTGGCATTTGCTCTGTTAACTGATTTTTTAAATTTAAATTTAAAACTTAGATATCCAAAGCCAGTTTGGCCCACAAGCCCATGCCACCCAATGACATCCAATTAACCTACAACCCCAGGTATATTTCGAACAGTGGGAGGAAACCGGAGCCCCTGAGGAAAACCCATACAGATATGGGAAGAACATATAAATTCCTTACAGACAGTACAGGATTCGAACCCTGGTGCTGACCGCTGGTGCCGTAACAGATTTGCATTAACTGCTAGGCTAACTGTGCCACCCCTATTAGTTACAATATTGATTACAGATTTCTCTCTGTAACTCTGCACTCTGTGCTGTGGTTTTCCTGTGGTAAACTTGGACTTATGATAGTGAATGGTAGAGCAGGCTTGTGGGCCAAATGGCCTCTCTGAGGGAATTTAATCTGGCCCATGAATTGGGAGTCTGTTATTCTTTAATTCCCAGTAGTGGGAAGCTCTTTCAATGATAGATGACAAAGCACTCTTTCCAAACTCATGCCATGGTTAAAGTCATCTGACATTAATTCTTTTTCAAATGGCCTACATTAACTAATTAGTGGAAATTTTTCCCACCCTGTCAGATCAATCTGTTGATTCTTGATTCAATAAGGAAGGAATGATTTGCATTTAATTACTCCTGGCAAAGAAGTCTGAGAACCTACCGTAGTGGGAAGAATCAGTCTGATCTTCCTGCCACTTCTCCATTACTCCAGATTCTCCCATAGACTTAAAATCTATCTGTTGTTGGGCAAGAACCCTGGTGCAGCTAGTAGAGCAACTGTTCCACTGCTTGAGGAAGCAGAGTTCAATGCCAACCTCCAGTGCTGGAGGTTTGGAGTTTGCATGTCCCCCTTGTGAATGTGTGTGGGGGGGTTCCCCACGGTGTCCCTGTTTCATATCACATCCCAAAGATGTGAGATTTTCTATGTTAATTAGCCTCTGTACTTCACCCTGAGTATGTGGATGTATAATAGAAACAATGTGAGAAGAATTAAATGGGATTTGTGTCAGATAGTCTGAAAGGCTGTTTGAAGGCCAGTTGGACAGAATGAAGGGTCTGTTTCCACGTTGCATAACTCCATGACTTTGATCTGTCAAGTGTGAAGCACAGAATGAAATCTGCACAACATGTTAACGGGCACATTATCTATTTTTATCGTAATGTTCGAGAGATAAATCCTGACCAGGATATTGGTGATAACTCATCGTATTTTTTGAAATTATGATGTGGGATCTATTAGATAGGCAGGCTCTGAATGATAACACTCCATCAGTTCTGCATTGGATGGTCACTGTAAGTGCCTGGAATGGTCAGAGGGCTACCATCCATCAGAAATGTCTAGAGGATATGAGGATATAACCTGGCAGGTAGCCACTGATGTGGAAATGGAAGTGAGTCAAGTCTTTTTTGTACACATCAGGAACATCCATCATAGTGTTTTATAATCACTGCCTTTGCCTGGCTGACATTCCCAATGAGTCCACAACTGCCAAAACAATAATTTAGAAGTGTGATAGCTGCTAAACTGCTGTTTGTTTACCAACTTCAAGTTTACTTGTTCATTATGCCTGGCTCAGTGAGAAGGGTTCTTCCCCAATACTAAAGCTGCATCCCTTGAACGAACGAATTAAAAGGGCAGAGCATGCGGGAACACGATACTTATATGCTTACATTTATTTGTCATCTGATCGCACCAGGACAACCCGACAAAATAGTGTTCTCCGGGCCACAGGGCAGAAAAGTGCAAACACCCATGCGGACATAATACACATAGGGGCAAACAATACACATACACAGTGCATATGTACAGATATTAAAATAAATATTATTAATAAATAGTAGAGTCATGGAGAGTTGTTTTTAGCAGTTGTTCAGCATTTTCACTGCCCGTGGGAAGAAGCTGTTCCTCAGCCTGCTGGTTTTGGCTCTGATACCCCTGTATCTCTTTCCCGATGAGAGCAGCTGAGCATTGCTGTGTGCAATTTGGTAGGTGTCCTCATCCCTTCAAGTTCACGGTTGGCATAGTGGTCAGCACAATCCTGTAACAGTGCGCACAACCAGGACTGGGGTTCGAATCTGTCGTCATCTGTAAGGAATTTGTACGTTCTCTCCGTGTCTGCGTAGGTTTACTCTGGGTGCTCCAGTTTCCTCCCACACTTACCAGGGGTTGTGGGTAAATTGAGTGTAATTGAGTGTCATGGCTTGTGGGCTGAAAGGGCCTGTTAATGTGCTGTATATCTAAATTTATTTATTTATTTATTTTAAAACTCCTAATGGGATGAACGTCATTATTCCATTGAGGTTGCTGAACAACTACCTAGGAATCCCTTTCCTGGGGATTAATATGGCAATGTGGGCTGCTCATTATGTGGCCTGCAATTAGGTGGTCCAATAGGTGGTCCAATAGGACCATCCATCAAGGCCCAGATCACACAACTTCCCAGAAGATTTTCCTTTAGCTCAGGCAGTCTTTTTCATATGACATCAGTGGTACAGAACTATGGTCATGGGGAGCCACCCATGGAGTGCCAAAGGATGAAGGTTAGATTGAATTTACTGGGCTTGTATTCAAATAAGATTGAGGGGAGATTTCATGGAAGTGGATGAACTACTGGTGGGATTAAAGAGAAAGAATCTCTTCTGTTGGCGGATGTTTGATGGTGTAAGATCACAGATAGGGTGGCATGGTTAGAGTACTGGTTAGCAGGACACTATTACAGCACTAGTGACGCAGGATCAAATCCAGTCCTGTCTGCAAAGAATTTGTATGTTCTCCTTGTGACTCTAGGTGCTCAGGTTTCCTCCCACATTCCAAAGACATTTGTGATTTGTAGATTAGTAGGTAAGTTGGTCACCTGTGCATTTGGCGGTTCTTGGGCCCTGTTACCCTGCTGTATCTTTGAATTTAAAAACATTGAGAGAGAAGATCAAAGAATAACGTCAGGATTTATTTTACTCAGAGTGGGTTTGGAATCTGAAATTCACTGCCTGTTATGGTTTTGAAAACAGAATAAATTCTTCTTTGAATGAAAATTGGATAGGCATGAGCAAGTTTACGAGAAAAGAGTGAGAAACAATGTTCCCTCTAATTTTTAGTCGTTAGTGTGCGCAAAATTCTTATGTTGTGCAAATCTTTTCTTTCCTGTGACAGCAGCATGTGCATACTGAATGCTTTTGCAAAAGTAAACATGAAATTGTTTCAAGATCATTTTGGGACAGCCTCTCTCATGGCTAATAAAACTGTATTGGCATGTTTTAATATAAGTATTATTCCATTCTAAGAAGTATAATTATTACATTAATCTGTGTGCACATTAATAGCCTTTGTGCACTGGTCGCAAAATGTGTGCGCTAAGCTTAGAGGAAAGAGCAGTGGGAACCAATATGATTACTCAACTGGAAACCATCATGGGCCTAGTTCTTTTGTGATTCTGCGGTGGGGTTCTATTGGAAGGATTCCCTATTTTTATATCATATTTGGGGTTTTATTAACTGGCTCACAGTTTCTCTAAAGTTAGGGTTTGTCTTTGGGTATTTGGACAGATTTCATTTAATTTTTAAAAAATTCTATAATTGTTCTTACATTTTATTTACAGCACAGTAGAAGCCAATTCCGGCCATTTAAACCTGTGCTGTCCAATTACACCCAAAGTAACCTATAACCCCATACATTTTGGAGGGTGGAAACCAGAGAACTGGGAGGAAACTCACGAAATCAGGCAGTGCTGGATTCGAACCCTGGACTCTGGTGGTGTAAAGGCATCACACTAACCACTGCGCTAACCGTGCCTCCCAGCTGTATCCTTGCATTTTGCTTGTAATGTGATATATATGGGTCTGGTTAGATTATCGCCCTTCTTCAACACTTGCCCTGCATTGTAGGTACAAGAATTCATTCCAGCCCAATAAAAGTGCAAGTTGTTGAATATTATATCCATTCCTTTTAAGAGCCCCTCACTGAAATAAATAAAAGTTTGATAAATACAATCACCTTTTCTGTCAACTTTACGAGTTCTATGAATTAATGGGTTCACTTAAAGAATTGCTCAGCGTAATGGCTCTCATTTCTCCAGGCTGATTGGGGACCCTATCATGATTATTTTTGGAATTTTTGATGGATCCTCATGGATGCCGTCTCGTATGTGGTCACTGCTTCTGAAACAGAAGACTCTTGGCATGATAATTATCCTTCCTAATTAGCTCTTTATATACCTCATCCTGATTTCTCATTCATGAGCAGCATGGCATCTGCTGGGAGGTGGTAAAATCTGCTTGTAGCCCTGGCCGAACTAATGTGCTGGTATGAATATAGGGTCAAGACACTATGTGTCAGTGGGAAGGCTTTTCATCTCTAAGGTGGGATCCAAGTTTGAACATCACTCCAGAGGTACAAGCTCAAAATCCAGACTGATGATCCAAGTGCAAGAACAGGGAGTGTTGTTTTGTCAGAAGTGCCATCTTTCAGACGTAGTATTAACCCAAGATTATGCCTTCCCCTCATATTAGTGGTTAGTTCAACACTGTTACAGTGCCAGCGACTTGGGTTCGAATCCAGCCTTGTCTGTAAGGAGTTTCTATATTCTCCCTATATCTGCATGGATTTTCCACGGGTGCTCCAGTTTCTTCCCACTCTTCAAAATGTATCAGGGTTGAGTGTAATTGGTGACGCAGACTGTGGGCCAAAAAGACATGTCACTGTGCTGTATGTCTGAATTTAATATTTAAAGTATAAAATTAATTCAGGACAGAGATGGAATTCATTGACACAGGTGGGTATGGAAGATAGTCATTGGGAATATTTAGGTGGAGATTGATAAGTTCTTTATTTGTAAGAGAGTCAAATGTTACGGGGAGAAATCAGGAGAATGGGGTTCAGAGGGAAAATACATCAGCCATGATTTGAATGGCAGAGCAGACCTGATGGGCTGAATGGTCCATTCTGCTCCTGCATCTTTTGTACTATAGTCTACGATAAAATAAAAACCTGATTTATATGAAAAATTAGAAACATTCTTTTCTGGTGACCTCGATTAATAATTAGTCCTCAGGCAATATCAGATCATTGAGCTGTTGCAAGTGTGATCCTGATGTGCACCTTGTGTAAGTTTTACGCTTGGAGTTATTTTTCCACATTATACCCAATACAGTAGAAGGGCATTGCTATGTCACTAAAACTGCTTGTGTTTCTTAAAATGCTGCAATGGCATTTAAGCCATTGGGGATGCCTTGATGTTGACCCTACATATAAATGTCATTTTGAAGAAAGCACTTCAACGCCCCTACTTTCTCAGGAGTTTGCGGAGGTTTTGTATGATTTCATACACCTCGGTAAACCTGTAGGGGTAAGTGTGCTGACCGGCTGCATCATGGCCTGGTATGGGGGCACCAAAACCTCTGAGCAGAAGGTAATGGACACAGCCCAGTATATCAGATGCAAAACTCTCCCCACCATCAAGAAAATCTACCTGGAATGCTGCCATCGGAGAGCAGCAGCAAGCAATCAGCCAGGATCTACACTACCCAGGATATGCTCTGTTCTCACTGCTGCCATCAGCAAAGAGGTATAGGTGTGATAAGACTTGTACCACCAGTTCAGGAACAGCTGCTACCCCTCCACCATCTGACTCCTAAACCATAAACACAGAGACTTATTTAAGAACTCTTACTTTGGACATTATTTGCTATTGAATATTTATTTTCTGTATTGCACAGTCAGTTTGTTTACATTTTTCTCTTTTGTAGACCTAGCTTTTTTTGAGAACATTTTTTTTGCATTACACTTTCCTACCTGCAGGAAGAAGAATCTCAGGGTTTTATGTGATGTCATGTATGCACTCTGGCAATAAATCTGAACTTTGGAATTTGAACACTATAGACATGTTAGCTTCTTTTCTGTGATTGGTAGTGATCGAGAATTTGTTGTCTTACACACAGGTACAACGTGCAGTTGCACAGACATTATAGTATAGATTAAATTTCCACAAGCTGGTTGAATGAACTAAAAATATAAACCTAATGGTCGATAAATATTTGCAGTCATCTAAGATGTAGGATTTCTTTGGGTTAGTCAGTTAGAATCCACATAGGGGTTCATTAGACTAAGTTTGCAGGAGCTGTTCACAGTGGCAGGAAAATCAGATACCCGAGAACATAAATTAAGGATAATCAGTAAACCAACCAGAGGGGGATGAGGGCAGATCATTTTTTTTTAATGCAGCAAGCTGCTGATATCTGAAGTGCAGTGTCCAAAGTGCAAGTGGAAGCAGATTCAGTAGGAAATCTTGGAAAGGAAAGGAATTGACTGCCCACAGTTTGGGGGGGAGGGTGGAATTTGGGGAGGAGCAAATTGTGGAAGTGATTGATCGGTGAACAGCCTGCTCCTGTGCTGTGATGTCCTTGAATTGAACGATCTACCCAGTAAAATGATATTTGCAGAAAATAAAAAAAATCAACAATTTATATTTTGAAAGGAATGGCGAGGAAATAATAATCAACACAAGCAAGGCAGGAATGAAGATGATGTGGCGGCTCACCACAAGGCAGGCGAACTGGCCCCGTTTGTAAGCCACACAGCGGGGCAGCCGGCCAAAATCGCGCCGTTGGGGGGGGTTTCCCTTCCTTCCAGCTCAGGGCTCAGAAATCTGCGCTTGGGGACCACGTGATTCCCAGGTGACGTCAGCGCCCTCCAGCGTGGTTCTCAGCCAGGTCCAGTCTGGGAGTATAATTGCAGCCCAGCAGCCTGCAGTAAACTAGTCTGCTCAATGAGCTCTACCCGTCTGGTTGCGTGTGTTATTGCAAGAGCAGTGTAGCCGCCACTACAATGACATCATTTTATAAGGGGGAAAATAACATGCATCATTGAACATGTAGGAAGAGTACACTGGCTGTTGTCAACTATGAATAATGCCCATTTGTTAAACTATTCTATAACTCTGACCTCCCACTTTGACATTCATTCTATCAGTCTTTTCACGAAGGAAGGCTCTTAAAATTAGTTTCATTGATCTGGGAGACCCGTACAATGCCCTTGGAAACTGAATACATATCTCTTTGCTTTATTTACCTTGAACATTTTTTTTATTATAAATCCTGTTTTCTTCAGCATGTGTCCACAATAAATAGAGAGAGGGCAGACTTCCTTCAGGAGTGTCTCTGCTCCCTTAATCTATCAATGTCTCCTCCGCACGGTATTTAATGGGGTCACAATGGGTTGTCTCCTGAGATGGAGAGGCAAAGGAGGTTATCCTGCTTGGGGGCAGGGTGATAGTAGAGAATGGGAAGGGGTGCCAGTTTGGAAGGCTGGGTAACTTCTACGCCGCATAGCCTAAATAAATCAGATGTTTAATGCTGAGAATATCATTGAGGTAAGCAATTGTTTGGACTGCAATAAAGCAATCATTTCACAGCAAGTCCCTCCTCTGTAATAACAATCATTGCTCTTATTTACAAGTCTCCATGTAAATGAATTAAAGTGGCACTTGAAATGGACTGTTTGGGAAATCATTCACTTAGCCCTGTACTCAAGGTTTTATTAGATCTTGTGCTGTGTCCTGATTGAAAAAGGATGCCTAGCGATTAGTAACATACATTTGAAATGAAATCGTGCACATAAAAATCCATCCTAAGCAGCTATCTTAACTGCCAACCATATCTTTAGATTATGATTTAGGGAAGTTCTTGGTGTTAGGCAATAGATAACAATGAGTAGGCAGCTCACTGTATGTTTTTTTTCCCCTGATCGATGGAAATAAAACTTGAGCGGGCTATGAAACAGGTGGCAATTTGGACAACATCTACTCTCATTCTATAGATCTAAGCTAAAACTCCCAGTAGGCTAACTGTTTCATTTCCCCTCGCCATTTCCACACTGACATGTGGGAAAACCGAGGTGAGGCCACGTATAATCTTGAAGATTGACACAGCATATTCCTCTTGGACAGCCTTAAATGCAATGGCATGCACATCATTTTCAAATTTTACATCACCTGGGGCAGATCTCCAATGATCCCATTGAAAGACGGGGTAGGCTTCTGCAGGTTGAATGGCCTTCTCCTGCTACTGTTTACTTGTGTTCTTGTGTGATCTGCCCACCCACAAATTGCTTTCACTGAAATCAGTCAGAAACTGGACAAGATTTTTGCCAAAGCAAAATGCTGCAGATGCTCTCGATCTGGAATAAAATGCAAAAATGACAGGAGCGATCAAGATTGAACATCCCATTGTTACGCATTCCCAAAAGCACAAAAATCTTTTCCCTTTGTCCATAATGGCTCACAAAGAGGCCCCATGAATTCAGCACCCCCACCAACATAAGAAACAGAAACAAAAGGGTCCCTTCAGAGACATTGGGTGTCCACAGATCTCGCCACCTCTTCAGATGTCGCTGCATCCTGCACTCCAGTAGCCTTTATAGTTGCACAGCCTCCTGATTGATCCAGCATTGAACCCAAGTTCCAGGTATGTCTCCCTCCTTAGCCCTTGGTTCCCTACCCACAATATAATCAGGAAGCTTCGAAGCCCCTGCTTGCCATTTGCTCCCTCACAGATCCCAGTCCCAATCCATGATTCTCATGAGCTGCACTCCAGCAGCCCACAGCCTGGTGTGATGCCTCCAACCACCATTACCATTGCTACAGTCTCTTACCCTGTAGGATCCTCTCCCCGGCTTCTCTTTCTCTGGTGCCCTGTGCTGGTCCACTGGTCCTCTAGAGCTCCAACCCTTGTGGTTTGGGCTACCAAACTTGGGTGTTGCCATTTTGGCCTCCAAACTCTATAGAACCTTGATGTACAAACTGCTACCAGCCCTGAACCTGGGGAGCTTGAACCAGCACAAGGACTTCAAGAGGGGTGGCCAGATGATAGGACATTAGCAGGTCAGGCAGCATCTTCAGAGAAAGAAGCAGTTAACATCCCAATCAGGTTTTAAGTTGAGGGGGTGCACAGAGATCAAAAGAGTTGTGTGTTTGAGGACAGGGAATATTGATTGGTACTGGCTGACAGAAGGTAAAGGTATATACAAAAAGATCAGAATGGAATGAATATCAGGAAGATGTTTCCAGTGGTAGGAGTGTTGATGACTGGGGGAACAGCCTCAGAATAAAAGAACTGATGGCAAACCTTTGTCTGCCTTACAGTAGTCTGAAGATAAAAACAGTCCATGCATCAAGCAGTATCGGTGAAGAGAGAAAATGTTAAAATTTCAACAAGAAAACAATCAGCTGGAGGAACCTCCTCTGTCTTAACAACTACACAAGTTCTTCGTGCTTTCCCAGTTCCAGTCATCCATGCATTCCACCTCTTCTTCACTCAACTCATTGAGCTCATGCTCAGCCCAAGATTCGGGGTTCCACCCGAAGTCTGTCCGCCTGTCTTTCCTCCATTAAGGTCAATGGAACTCCTCCTCCTTTATGGGCACCTCTCCACATAACTAAGCATGTCAAATATTGTCCATTCATGACCTTAGACCCAGATTGTTGTTTTGTTTCGGGAGTGAAAAGATTGGATGTGGAGAAGATGCTTCCATTGGTGGTAAAATCTAGGACCAGAGGGCACAGCCTGAAAATAAAAAGACATCCCTTTAGAACAAAGATCAAGAGAAAGTTCTTCAGCCAGAGGATGGTGAATCTGTGGAATTCATTGCCACAGACGGTTATGGAGGCCAAGTCACTGGGTAGATTAAAAGCAGAGGCTGATAGGTTCTCGATCAGTAAGGGTGTCAAAACTTGTGAGGAGAATGGAGTGAAAGGAAAAAATACATCAGTCATGATATGAATGGGAGAAGATTCAATGGGCCAAATGGCCTAATTCTGCTGGTCTGAAGCATGTCTTATAGGAGGATTTGAATGAGAAATGATAAAGAGAAATGAAAATTCAACACTGCAATGTATTTTTGACTCCTGAGGGCTACACTGTGTTAAGGTGCAAGATGAGGCATTCTCTTGGTTTATTCTGAGCTGGGGTGGCAGTGATGAAAGAACAGAATGAGGATGTGACAGACAGTGACCGGGGAAGATACCAGAAAGCAAATCGGTCACCCTTGAAGACTTGTTAATGTCTTGCAAAATGGTCACCAAATCAGCAGTTGGTTTCCCCAGTGTGTGCTGCGCTTGAAGTATGCATGAAACACCGTTAACCTGGTAGGAGTATATATGTCCCTGTTTCCCCATGTGTCGGTCCCTCCAGTGAGCCATTCATTTCTTATTTTGGTGCAGATTCCTGTGTGGCTCCAGGGGTATTTGGGCCCTTGGACAATGGGAAGGGATGAGGCAAAGGGGCTGTCCTTTCTTGCGTTTGCAGAAAGAGGAGTGTTTGTGATGATGTAAGAATTCTGAACATCAAGAAAGGGTCTGACTGATGATGAGGTCACATTAGAAGTTATTGGAGCACCATCCATTGGAAGCAGAGATTTGCAGGGCAATGGAACCCATTGTCCTTCTGCCTCCAGAACAATATCCTAATTCAGGTGCGAAATTATGTGCTCCATTAAAAATGGTGAAGAGAAATCGGAGCTGAGAAAAGAAGGAATGCTTCCAATTTGTCCTCTGGTTTGATGTGAGTGAAATGACCTTTGAACTAGCATACAAGTTCACCCAAGTCACTTGCGCAGATATACTGTGGCATAATTTAACTATGCTTCAAATTCCACAACCATTTGAGCAGCTGGAGCGATTGTGATCAGCTTGCAGTGATAGCTGGGCTGACACTAAAATGGAAGCTACAGGCTTAAGAATTAATCACCAGGGAATTGGAGACCAGATTGCCAAAAGTTGTCAGTGACAGGGTGCAGAGAATGATGGAAGAGCACAAATTCTTCAAACAAGCAGCCTCAGAACAACTGTGTACAGCTTTGGAAAGAATAACCTGTGTTTCTACAGCTCCTAAAACACCCCTCTGGTTGTTCTCTCTGTGTCTGCAGGATTTGTTCTCCAAGCTCTGGTTTTTTCCCCCATATCCCAAAGACTTGTCAGAACAGACGTAATGGGTTACTTTAAATTGAGATGAGATCCAAGGGTGTGGCCATTTGATGGGAAGATGGGGAAGAATCCAATCAGAATTAGTCAGCCAAAGTGTAAGTCAAGATTATTGTCATCTGAATGCACAAATATAACCCAACGAAACAGCATCAGTGCAAAACACAAAGGCACACAACCAGACATAATGCACATACAGAAAAACAATACATATGCAGGACAAGTATTTGTAAATACAAATAAATACATTTTTGTTTTGTAAATATGAGAGTCTCAGATGGTTAGTGTGAGTAGTTCCTTTGGTCGTGCGGCATTCTCACTGCTGGTGGGAAAAAAAAAGAACTGTTGGTCAACCTGGCAGTGTTGGCTCTGATACTTCAGTATCTCGTTCTTGATGGGAGCTGTTGAAAAAGGCTGTGTTCAGGGTGGAAGGGGTCTTCAATGAGTTTGGGTTCCCTCTTCAGACAACGATCCCGGAAGACCATGTCGATGATGGTGGGGGGAGGCTCTAGTGATCCTCTCTGATGCTCTTAAATAGGTGAACCAATGATCAACATGGACCAGATGGGTTAATGGGCCTGTTTCATTGTGGCACAGGTTACTCAGCTGTTGTTGTTGATGTTGTCCATCCTTTGTAGTCAAAGATGACCATGGCTTCAAAGTCAAATGGAAGATTGATGGCTGTGGGTCCGGAGGTGTCTAATCTGGGCCCTGAATGCTCGCCCTCATGTGGGCCACAAGTGGGTGGGTGCTGTCATGGCAGTGGATGCTACACGGGCATTGCGCCTTGACTGCAGCTGCATGGGATCCTGTGGTGATCTTGCTGTGCCAAGCTGGACGGTCGAGGACAAGTGTCTCCCATGTGTTGATGTCGAGACCCAGGCCTTTGAAGGATCCTTCTTCTGCCCCCTGACTGAGCGCTTGGCCTGACACAGTTCTCCGTACAGCAGCTGGTTTGGCAATCGGTTGTCTGGCATTCTGACCACATGTCAGCCCACCTAGCTTGAGCTTTCAGCAGGTACAGGAGGAATGTCATCAGACTGGAAATGTTACAAGAATGTTGCTGGCATTGGAGGGCTTCATTTGTATGGAGAGACTGGATTGGCTGGAGGAGTTTTTTTTTCTCTAGGGCATACGAGACTGAGAGATGACCTGACTACAGGAAAGATATCAATAAAGTTGAAAGAGTGCAGAGAGGATTTAGTAGAATGTTGTTGCAATGTGAGAAACCGAGTTACAGGCAGATCGGCACCAGAACAAGTCCTAGCGGGGAATTCCGGAATCACTAGCGTCACTTCCCCCTTCCTCCAATGGAAGCCAGTGGGCACTAGCGCATGTGCAGTAGAAACATGGCTGCCCATGGCCTACAGACCCCAGGGCACCGCATTTAAGATGGTAAGTGCCCCCTTTCTGCCCCTTCACCCCAAAATACAGCCAGACTGTCTGGCCTAAAACTGGATGTCTGGCAACCCTAACTTGGGTGGGGGAAGAAATGCCCATGAATGCCCCCCTTGGCGCCGACATTGGTTGCAGGAAAAGGTTAAACAGGTTAGGACTTTAATCCCTGGAGCATAGAAGAATGAGGGAAGATTAAGAGAGGTATATAAAATTATGATGGGTATAGATGGAGAAAATGCAAGTAGGCTTTTTCCACTGAGTTTAAAAAGATTATCTCAGCACGTGGGTTTATTGAGATACAAACCACAACACATAGGTTAAGGCTGAAAGGGGAAAAGTTTAAGGAGAATATTAGGGGAAATTTCTTTACACAGAGAGTGGTGGGAGTATAGAACGAGCTGCCCAGCTAAAGTGGTGAATGTGGGCTCTATTTTAATACAAGGAAATTGGATGGATACATGGATAGGAGGGATATGGACTGGGTAAAGGTCAGTGGGACCAGGAATAATAATAGTTTGGCACAGACTGGAAGGGCTGAAGGGCCTGTGTTCTATGCTGTAATGATCAATCGTTCCATAATTCTTGTTATACTGTCACATAAAATCAGGAGTGGGATTGAAAAGGTCACAATCTTCTTCTCAGCATTTAAATCTGGAGGACAGAGATTTAAAGTGAGTGGGGAAAGATTTAAAGGAGACCTGAAGAGCAATATTCACACAAGGGTGGTGGGTGTGTGGATTGAGCTGCCAGAGAGGTGATAGACTTTGGTACAATTATGATGTTTGGACAGGTACTTAAATGAAGGTTTGGCAGGACCTGAATGAAATGCAGGCAAATGGGACTATCTCAGTTGAGCTGCTTACCCCACATGAATGAGTTGGGCCGAGTATGTGACTATCATTTCAGTGATAGTAAGTACCAGCAAGTATTAGCTGTTCTGAAATGGGGTTCAAATCACTGAAAGAGACCAAATTGTCAATGGAAATGGAAAACACCAAAGAATATAGCCAAAGAAATCTTACCCAAGTCAATGGAAAAAAAAATTCAAACAGAGAAATATAAAATCTGGCCTGAGTTTAAAAAGATTATCCCAGCACGTGGGTTTATTGATATAATAACCTCACACTTGCATTTTACAACCTTGTCCGCTTCTTAAATTATCCTTTTTGGCAAAGAGGCAATATGCATCATTAAAACTTTCCTTGTGCAGAACCTCTTACCATCTCAAGACAGCCAAAAGTGCTTTATATTCCAGATATTACAATAGAAATGTAGTCATTGCTCTCAAATAGTAGAATGAAGCAACCAATATCTCATTGAATAAGAATGAGATAAACCTACGTACCACTTGTCTGTAAAGATGATTTTGGATGAGCAGCCATTGTTTGGCTTCACAGGAAAAATTTATAGAGGTGTACAGCACAGAAAGAGGTCCTTTGGCCTACATTTTGACAATCAAGTGCCCCAAACTAATCAGATTAACCAGCATTTGGTCTGTAACCATCTCGCCTTGATCCACCCAGTGCTCATAGATTTGTTTCATAAATATCGTGAGAGTACCTTCTCCACCAAACCCCCACACATTTGCATTTCAGATTCCAACCTTCCTCTGGGTGAAAAAAGGTCTCCTCACATCTACCCTGAGCATATATTACTTTTACCATAAATCTATGCCTTTTAGTTTTAGATATATCTGCTGTTGGGAAAGATTATGTACCATCTGCTCCATCTAGATTTTTAATGTGCCTCTGTCAGATTTTCCTCAACCTTATCTGTTCCTGAGGAAAACAAACCCAGACTGTCCAGTGTTTTATCATTAAACTCTTCCATCCCAGGTATCTCCTCTCCACTCCTCACCTTCTTTGAAATCATATCATGTTCGACGGCCTCTTGAGGGATGAGATAGGACCACGAGACAGGAGCAGAAGTAAGCTATTCAGCCCACAAAGTCTACCCTGCCATTTAATCATGAGCTGATCCATTTTCCCATTCAGCTGCACGCCCAACCTTCTCCCTACAACCTTTGGTGCCCGAGCTCAGGGCTCCCCAAACTTTTTAAGCTCACAGAACTCTTTTGGAGAGCATTTGGAAATCGCGGAACCCCAATCGTGTGTATCTCACACACACACACACACACACACACACACACACACAAAGTAATAAAGTAAACAAACTTACCATTTTCCATGTTCAAATCATTTGTTGCATCTAATTTACATTTGATCAATGGAATGGCCTCTGATGTCACAATGTGGAGGTTCTCCACTCAGTAATTGATCTGCATGGAAAATGAAAAGAGAACACCAGTCTACTGCTGACGTCACCGCCACTGCCACACCAGAATTGCCAGCTGCTGATTGACAGGCGAAGTGAGCGGGAGTCTGTTCTCCCACTGATGTCACAATGGGAGGGCACCTTCATCTGATGATGATTGGCTGCTCACAGATGAGCGGGCCATTGATTGACAGGTGAGGATGGGCGCAACCCCCAGTGATCCCGGTGATAGGCTGTGCAGGCAGTGGTGACTTCACCCAGCACCACCACCGGTTGGTTACTTGACAGGCGAGATGAGTGGGCACACCCCTTCTCCCCCCTCCCCCACAATGGACCCTATTTGCCTGCTGGGGGGCCGCGGCCAGTGATTGCACAGGTGGGAAGAAGAAATGCCACATTTTCCCCATCATCATCATTCTGCCTGCTAATTGGTGCGGAACCCTGTCGCCAGACCCTATTTCAGACAGGCCGAGCCCAGCCGCCAATTCGAGCGGGGCTTGGGTATTTTACAAATAAGTGGCAGAGGTGAGCATCAGCAGAACGACGCATGTGTCTCCCCTCCCTACCCCTATGCCTTTCCACAGAACCCTGGGTTCTGCAGAACCCAGTTTGGGAAACGCTGCCCTAACTAATCAAGAATCTATCAATCTCTGCCTTAAATACACCCAATGACTTGGCCTCTACTACTGCATATGGCAACAAATTCCACAGATTTGGCCTCTACTACTGCATATGGCAACAAATTCCACAGATTCACCACCCTCTGGCTCAAGAAATTCCTCCTCATCTCTGATCTAAACAGATGCCCTTCAATCCTGAAGTTGATGGAAACGTAATACCTTTTTTCTGAACGACTGAAGGGGTAGCACCAGAGAGCCCCTGTGCTTGTCCCTGAAATACAGGCACATGAATACTCAGGAATGGACAAATAAAGATCATGTGCAAGCAGCAGAATTTTTGTTTCATTTGGGCATCGTGTTTGATACAGATGCATGGGTTCTATTTTGAACTTTTGACTTAAGCATTGGCAAAGCATGAAACAAAATGAATTGAGCAAATATTTTCAGAGAGCTGAGGATCAGAAAAAGAGTTGAGAATCCTGAAAGAATGTCAAATAAATATGTTATGTGGGATCTCAGCAGGTAAAGCAGCATTCATAGGTAGAAATGGTCAGTCAACATTTCATATTGGAACCATTTATCAAGACTAATCATGATAGAGGTCGTATGCTATGTGAATCATCAAGGTGCTATCTAAAGTAAAAGGAATCTATTAGTTCTATCATGACAGTTTGTGGGTATTAACATGATTTGTAGTTCTAAAACCTTTCCAGGGATGCCTTTCAACACTGAGATCTCAATGAGCAGTGGCAAATCCAGCCAGAAATGAGATGAACAGGCAACAATTAATTTAGTAAACTTACTGTACAGCTCAAGTAAAAATCCTGCCATGTTAGTACTGAGTGTTCAAGACGAGAGTAGAGTGACGACCTGGACTCCACTGACAATCAGCTCAATTTGCTCTCTCGTGTCTCCCTTTTATAGGCCCGGCTCCTTGTGTGGCTTGGCCGCTTGTTGCTCTTTGCAAAATGGTTGCACATAAAGGAGCACAGTTGGCTGGAAATGGTTCTCTCATCTTTATCATTAATATGGCCTTCTCTCTTCTTAAAATCTGCACAGCTCGTTTCCATGGAGACAGGACATTAGGCTGCCTCCCTGAAGCAAACAGGAAGTCTACAGGATTTCAAAGCTTTGTCTGTGATGAGTGTTTATGAAGTCCCTATGTTGTCAGTCTATCTAAAGCTGGGAGTAATGATCTGCTTCCCTAGGCAGCTAACAACTAATAACCTTGTTGACTAATGCAAGCACTGGTCTTGAGCAGAGGGAGTCTTGCCTCAAACTATATTTACTCAAGATTCCCTTAATTTTAATTTCACAGGAGTCAGAGCTATTTGTAAGCTGCACTGCGCCATGAGTTTCAATAGAATCCATGTATAATTCCCCCCTCCCCCTCAAGTTGGTGACCGAGCTCTGGACTTAGAATTATTTTGTTTATGACTAAGCTCTGCAAACGGAAGCCAGGTTGCGTGATCTCCAGGCAGCTACAGCCCAGTCAGCTCATTGAGACGTAGAGTTGTTTATCTTTGGGCAACTATGTGTGTTCTGCATCCTGTGGGGAGGTCACAGCCAGGCAGAAATAAACTGCTTCAGGTCAGAGACTCTGTTGTGTCCGGCTACTAAGGTTACCAACCCCCATCTTGACAACTATTTACAATTGAGAATGCCTGTCCATCTGCATCATTGTATGGGATGGTAGCTGCAAAGCATTGGACCACAAGTCAATGCAGAGGATCATCAAAAAGCTATAAAGATCACTGGGGTCACCCTTTCCTCTACTGAGGACATTTACCAGGAGCATTGCTTAAATATGGCTTAAAAAATTAGCAAGGACCCTTTTCATCCAGCACACAGAATCTTTGGCCCACTACTATCAGGAAGAAGGTACAGGAGCATCAAAATCAGGACTGCCAGGCTGGGAAATATGTTGTTCCCGCAGGCTGTAAGATTGATGAACGGTATCCTGCCACTGAGCATCCCTTCTCCAAATATTGCCAATGAACTTGAACTTATCAAAATGTGGATAAAGCAGTCTTGAGTACTTTCCACTGCTTCCACATTCTGACATTTGCTCTTCTATTCTTTTTAGATAGTGAAAATTGGGTAGGAAGGGTGGGGGCAGGAGTGTCACAGAGTGATGCCACCAAATGGCTGGAACTAGTACCACAGTGCGACTGTTGACGCAGCAAAATTGAATGGGCAGTGTTGACATAAAGGTTTGGAAAGAAAGAAGCTACCGTAACTAAAAATTGTGACCCAGGTTTGTGGAACAGCGCTTGCCCCACACTTTTATTGAAGATTTTCAATAAAATATGAATCCCTGATCCATAAAAATGGTGGATTAATGACAGAAAATGCTTGAAATACTCAGTATGTTAAGCAGCATTTCTGGAGAGACAAACAGAGCTGATCCCTCTGTTCAAAGATCTTCGACTGGCAAAATCATTTATCTAAAAGCTGCTGAGCATTTCAGGCATTTTATTTTAAGCAGACATGCAGACACACATGCCCTTCCAGCCCATGAGGCCATGCTGCCCGAAATCCCTAATTAACCTACAAGCTGTGTTCATTTAGAAGGGTGGGAGGAAACTGGAGCACTTGCACAAAACCCATGCAGATACAGAGAAAACATACAAACACCTTACAGACAGCGCCAGATCCTAACCCAGGTTACTATGTTAGCCATCCATGCTACATTTGTGCTTTTATTTTTGATTTCCAACATTTCCACTTACCTTCTTGGCCAATCTCATTGGCTCCCAAGGGATTAAATAGCCATATTGGAAATCATGCAGGAAATCAGGACTTACTTGGAGAGGCAATGTGGTCAGTGAAGAGAAGTTGGGCAGAAGGGCCTGTTTCCATGCTGAGTGGAGTAGATGGTCAATGCCAACTCAATTCAGCCAGCAGTGGACCCAAGATGATCCTGAACTCAAACATAGTTCAGGAAGAAGGGTAGAAATAAAAAGATTACAACTTGAATTATAAGCTTGCATATTGCACACTAGTTTTCCACAATTCTAAATTTCCTGTCACATAGAAGGAGGCCATTTGGCTCATCCAGAAGATCCAGTACCTCAGCTGTCTCCACTCTCTCTCTCTCATCACTTCTCAGCTTCTCTCTCTTATACCCACCCACCAGTATCTGCCTGTCCATGGCCTCTCCTGCTACCAAATCAAGGCCACCCATAAATTGGAGGAACAACACTTTCACGATTGGTGAGGCAGTTAGCACAACGCCTTTACGGCACCAGCAATTGGGACCGAGGTTTGAATCCCAGCTGTCTGTAACAAGTTTGTGCGTTCTCCCCATGTCTGTGTGGATTTTCCCCTGGGGAGCTCTGGTTTCCTTCCACCCTTCAAAAAAGTGCTGGGGTGTAGCTTAATTGAATGTAAATTGGGCAGCATGGACTCCTGGGCGAAATGGCCTGTTACTGTGTTGTATATCTAAATTTTAATTTTTTTTTAATTAAAAAAATAATTTAATTTATTCCATCTGGGCAGTCTCCAACCAGATGGTCTTCATGTCGACTTCTTCTATTTCAGTTGAACCCCATCCACCACTCTCTATCTTTCCCTATACCTCTCTCTCCTTGTGTCCAATTCCCCAGTTCCACACCCCCTTCTCTTCCCTCTCCATCATTGAGCTGCCCTTCTGAGGCCTCTTGCCCATACCCCATCACTTCCCACCTTCTTTCTCTTCTACGTTCTCAAAGATGTCCACCGATTTCTGCTTCACTATTGGCTTATGCTCTTCCCACCTTCTCCTTCTTCACCCCTGTGCCATCTTTTTATTCAGGTGTCTAACTCTTTGCCCACATTCCTGAAGGGAACTAGACTGACTTTTGCTTCTTGTGGATGTTGTGTGACCTATTGAGTTTCTCCACAAATCCCCCATTAGATTTCTTCCTTGCCCATTCTCCCTATAGGTGTCTGAAATTATCCAGCCTTTCATTTTTTTTTTTGTCTTTCAAACCAACTTGCCAATAGCATCATTAGCTTTTAAGGAAGCAAGCCTCACCAAGCAATCAAACATTGGCTGACTCTTCACCTTCACCTTCCCACTTTCTCCCTATATCTGATGTATATGGTGCCTTTAAGGCAAAACATCCCATGGCAGTTCACAGCAGGTGCTTCTTGTGATCGAATGACTCAAAGACTTCTTCACTCAAACCGAGGTTTTTATTAGCAAAAGACTGGAGCGTAGTACATCGAGGTCGACCAGTCCAGACTGACCTGGGTCTGGTTAGGAGCACCCCTTTATGACCTGCCAGGAGGTGTGGCTACGGCTCTCAGCCAATCACTATTACTATATGTAAATATATACATTGGTGATAGTATCCTGTACTATCACACTACTGAATAATTTTTGACTCCAGTCCCTTTCCAGGAGATATCAGGACAAGGGACTGAAAGCTGGGTGTCAAGGTTCAGGGATGACTTTAAAGGATGGGGGAGAGATTTGCGGGTGTTCAAGTACTTGTGGGACGAGCAGTCAAAGGCTCGGCAGCCAGCAGTTTGATCTTAGGAAACAGAAGAAGAGGTGGTAGAGATCTTAGAGAAGCATCACTGTGAAGAAGGGAAGGAACGAGGACCATGAGGAGAGGATTTGAAAGTGAGGATCAATTAGCTGGTTGTCCTAACAAAGACCCTGCAGTGTGATTTTGCAACACTGGAGAGATTAAACTCCAGGGGCATCACATGAAGGACACATGAATTATTTTGGCCAGATCCGATTCATGACACAAGTCACAGGTAATTATGGCCCAAACTTTCAAAGATCAGCTTGGTTCCAACAATAAACCTGTCACAGAGCAAGGCGAAGCTTTGTCTTGCATCCATTTTTGAATGGTATTTAGTGGCAGTAAAACTTAAGCAGAGACATTTTGAGCTCAGTGAGATCATTCTTCAGAATTCCATTCTTGTCCTCTGGAGAACTGAGAGAGATATTGGCATTGATCCATCCAGTGATGATCTATAGACAATCACACACTTATATGGCACCTTCTCCACCAAAGCGCTTTGCAGTCTATGAAGCATTTATGTAATGAGAAAATTAGTTTATTGTGTCGTTGCTCTGGCTACCAATGAAAGCCATCAAGTCAAGGAGATGAGAACATTTTATTTCCATCTGCAAAGTTAAGTAATCAAAATGAGCTTAAGGTGACTCCCCTAACAACGTAGTGCGTACTCAACATCAGCCTAGAACCTGTCAGTCGGTGGAATGCGACATCCTGGCCTCCCATTGTGTGTGAGACAAGTTGGCATATTTGTGAAGTGCTATGATGGAGTAAAGCCATAGGACTCACACCAGGCTGTCAACTGCTGGACACTGGCTGAAGGGGTATCAGTTATCAGAACTGGGATGCAAGAAGGTGCTGAAGGATTCCTAATCATCCCAGAAGTTTGGATCTGGAGCTTGGGTTGCCAATTGATCGAGCAGGAGTCTACAGATAAAGAATCCATGTGGCCACTGGAGGTGAATCCATGGACACTCAATGACCCTTGGGGACTCTCCTTTGCATCTCTTTCTCTAACTGTAAGGAATGCCGGGCAATTCCTGCTGATGGTGAATCTTTATGGCAGACAAAAGACAGTATTGTATAATATTACATCAGTTGTATTACATGACAATAAAAGAACCTTGAATATCTGAGCATGCTCCAAACCAGGAGGATGTTTTAGTGAAAAATAGATTAAAAAATACTGCAGATGCTGAAAAACACTCAGTGTCTTTGGAGAGATAAACTATTAAAATATAGGGAACAAGAAAATAATTCGCTGGAGGAACCTTCTCTGTCTTAACAACTACACAGGTACTTGGTGTGTTCTCAGTTCCAGTCACCCATGCATTCTACCTCTTCTTCACTCAACTCATTGAGCTCATGCTCAGCCCAAGGTTCGAGATTCCATCCCAAATCCATCTTGATTAAAAATCAATGGAACTCCTTCTGCCTTCTGGGCCCCTCTTCACATATCTGAGCATGTCGAATGTTGTCCAGCAGACACCCCTTGGAAGTACACTCATGACCTTAGACACGGATTGTTGTTCTGTTCTAAGAGTGATAAAGCTGGACAGATTGGACATGGAAAAAATGTTTCTAGTGGTGGTGGAATCTAGATCTAGGAATCTAGGGTACAGCCTCAGAATAAAAGACTGTCTCTTTCGAACAAAAATGAGGATAAATTTCTTCAGCCAGAGGGTGGTGAATCTGTGGAATTAATTGCTACGGATGGTTATGGAGGGCATGTCTTTAAAGCAGAGATTGATAGGTTCTTGATTAGTAAGGGTGTCAAAGGTTCCAGGGACAAGGTAGAAGAATGAGGTTGAGAGGAAATATATATCAACTATGATTCAAATTGCAGAACAAATTTGATGGGCCAAATGGCCTATTTCTGCTCTTAAGTTCCATGTGAGCATGATGAGGCTTAATTGATATTTTCGTATATACATTGTAAATATGAAATATAAATTAGTATCATAATAAAAACTAAGTGAATATAAGCTGGTCTGCAACAGTAATGAGCAAAATTTGAATATAAAGCAGAAAAAATTATATTAAATGGAAAAAACTGGGCAGAAAGAGTGGGAGTGCTGATGTCACTGTGGCTTGTATTGTGATTGAAGATCTTCCAGATTTGTCTCTGTACATTCCAATACTTCTCTCGGTCAGTATAATATTTTGTGCAGTACCTTTCATAACCTTACAACATCCTTGTGTCCCTCTTTCAAAGCTTAGTCTTGTAAAATGACTTCAGAGGGAATCCAATCTTTGGCTTTCATGGCCCTCAGGTCAAGAGGTCAAAAGATGTCGTCCTAATGTTGACTCTTCATAACACTGGTACAATGGCGATATATTTCTTTCACAAACTTAGTTCAGTGGCTGATCATGTTACTTAATGCTTTTTCCAACAGTGTAGTCACTGAATCCTGGGAAAGTTAGGAAAGAGAGAGACCATTTGGTCCATCACACCTGTGACGTTTGAAAAACAATCACTCAGTGTTCTGCATCTGGGGATTCTTACCCTGAAACAGATTCTCTGCAAGCTGCACTGGACAATCCGCATCCTTGAATATCACTATCTGTTCATCATATTTTGTATTACAATTATAAATTTCCATTTGAAATAATTAAAAAAAAACTTTCAGAGTATGGAAAGTAAACATCCTCTTTTTCCTCAGAACTCTGAGTAAATTTAGTATGTCACAAACATCCCTTAACAACTTCTACAGGTACCCTGCTAAGAGTATCCTGTCAGGGTACATCAAAATATGAGACGGGAACTACTCTGTTGAAGACCGCAAGAAGCTGCAGAGGGTTGTGAACATGGTTCACTCCAAGACGTGCGCATGTGCACAGTCTCCCACACCCCCACACACACGAATGGAATGTTGGGAAAATTTGAAGATCCCTGTGTGTGATTCACAAGTGTGCGTGATTCACAAGTGTGCAATCATACACACCCAGATTCAAGAACAGGATTTTTTTTGTTGTTACCAGACTTCACTGAACCCTAAAATAATAAAATTATGCTGCTATTACTCTATACCAACTGATCTTTCCCTGTGACTCTGCACATTGTACTTTTGTACTGTGTCTTACTTGTACTATGTATGAGATATATACTGGTCTGCTCACAAAACAATCTCTTCACTTAATCAGTAGGCTGACTACAGAAGGCCCTGAATGTACTTTACAGCCTCTTTTAATCACTCCCTCTCCAGAAGGAGGGATCATATCGAGCGAACGTTCCACTAACTAGTCCTCTCTTTCCAAAACAAAAACAAATTGCGAGAGAATGATTTTTCATCTATTTTTGGATCCAACAATGAATCTAATTTTCTAAGAATATACCCATTTTCTGGACATTTATGTGATTATTTTATTCAATGGGTTACCTAATTACAAAATCAATCATTTCACCATAGTTACTTTACAATAATAAATAATCATTTTTAAAGCTCTCATCGAAAACACATCAATAGGATTATTTTAGTATTAGTGGTTATTTGGGGCTACTTTTTGTTCTTGACTTACCTCTTGCAAAATACAATCAATAAACCTTTAGGGAAAGAATCTTCAACTCTATAATCATAAATGCTGATCATAGTGTGGTATTGACAGGAATTGCCCTGCATTTGGGGATCACAGACAGTTGTCTGGTAACATAATACGGGAACCTAAAACAGTTACACCAAATCATCCAGAGAAGCCATTTAATCTGAGTTAACCCTGCTGATCAACAGGAAACAGTAATCAATAGAAAGGTTTATGGGGGTGAACCCTTAGAATCAGAATCAGGTTTATTGTATTGAACATGTGTCAGAAAATTTGTTGCTTTGCGGCAGCAGTCTGGTGCAGAACAAGATGCAAATAAATTACATTTTCATAAATACAAGATTTTTAAAAAGTAGTGCAAAAAAAGAAAAGTGAAGTAGAGTACATTAGACTGGAATTAAATGTGGACAAACTGCCCAGGCAGGACCCAGATATCTTGTTCGGTTGGTTGTAACATTGCTGGGCAAATTTGAAGAATCATGAAGCATTCACCAGATTAAGTGAATATCAGAACCTTGCTCCTGCACAAAAACACTTTGAAAGATGGGCAGCATTTTTTAAATTATTTCTTTGACACAGATGTCACTAACACTGAACAGACCGGGACGATAGAGGGAAATGATGATGATGAGTTTACTGTCATATACATTGTACATTGTGCACATGTACCAAAATCCTTATGCGCTGCAGCGAAACAGGTACTTTGTGGAAAAAGTTCAGATTTATTGTCAGAGTTTTGTTTATCATATATGTAATATGACATCACAAACTACCCTGAGATTCTTTTTCCTGTTGGTGAAGCACAAATTCTACTGAAACTTCAATAATTAACAATTGAATTAAAAAGATACAAAATGTAAAATAAATAATTAGTATTGAATTATCCTAGAGCAAAAGAACTAATTTTGCAACAGTGTTGACAATCCTTTTAAATTGAAGTTCAAGAGTCTGATCACTGTTGGGTAAAAAAAAAATGTTTTTGAATCTGGAGGTGCTTCTTTTTTCAGACTTCTGTTCCTTCTATCCAAACAAAGCAGAGAGAAGAGGTTGTGACCAGAATAGTGGAGGTCCTATATAATTATGGCTGCCTTCTTGAGACATTGCCTCACATCTGCAATGGGTGGGAGGTCTGAGCCTGTGATGAACCTGGCTATGTTTGGTTCCTTTTGGAGTTTTCTACATTCTTGGGCATTCAAATTTCCAAACCAGGCTGTGATATTTGATGACATGCAAAATCTTCTCAGACTCCTGAGAAAGTAGAGGTGTTGATATATTTTCTTCATGCTTGACTCGATGTGCTGGAGAGGTCTTTTATTTAAAATTTAGACATACAGCATAGTAACAGTCCATTTTGCCACAGGACTCCAAGCCACCAAATTTACATCTAATTAACCTACAACCCCCAGTATGTTTCAAATGGTGGGAGGAAATTGGAGCCTCCGGGGAAAACCCACAGACACAAGGGGAGAATGTACCAACTCCTTACAAACAGCGCAGGTTTTGAACTCCAGTTCCGATCGCTGGCGCTGTGTAATATTACAAAGTTATTCTTAATTGTTCTTCCTGCAATTGGCTTCTAGATGCTGCCTCTCATCTTTCTTTTAAATTCGAACTGTAACTGTACAATTAAGTTGAGAAAAGCTTGGAAAGCAGCTACCAAGATTTTCATTCTCACAATTTACTCAACTTAATTGTCAAGCATGGAGGCCCAAGTACTTCAACATCAACCCCAGCTCACCAACAGCTGTTGAGGAGTGGTGACACTGGCGTACAATTTTCATGAACTACATCAACGACTATGGGGACAAGATACAGAACAATAGAAGAATTTGAAAATTTTGACTCAGTCATTTCTAAGTTGTTTTTTTGCCAGCATTTACTGGCTACCAGGTGGCAGAAGCCAGGAGAATCATTAGATGATTTCTTCAGGGAATTGGAAAAGTTAAAGAGAAACTGTAACTTTTGAGATCAAGTAGTGTGGAACAAATCAATGCGTAACGTGTTCATCGCTGGCAAAGTCTCACCTGCAATATGCCAGTATCTCCTTGAAAACAAAACGCTGGATTTATAGACTGCTTATAACCAATCTACTGTGTTAGATGTAGCTTAACAGGATAATGATGCATATGCTATCCCGGCGGCTCATACAACAGCAGTCAATTCTCAGGTACAGGCTACGCTTACTAATGTGCCACAAGGACTCACTCTAGCCACAACCTTTGTCACTGTGAATGGTAAAAGGTTAAGTGCTCTGTTGGATTCATGCAGCCCTGATAGATACATTAGTGAGAAAGTCATGTGGGAACTAAAACTAAAGGTTCACCCATCCAGTAAAGATATAACTATGGCCCAGAAAACATTAAACACTAGTTCCCAAGGTTATGTTGTTGGTGACCTAATTCTTGGTCTTAATGCCCAGTCTTAAGCCGCCAAATAGTTTGCCAGGATTTCCAGTGTCAGCATCTGAGTGTCAAATTTGAATACGGAGGACCCTTGTCTGAGTTAACGGTGAATGGTGCTGGTCATTACTGTGCACTGACAGCTGCAAAAGTAGAAGAGCATCCCTTTGTCCAAACCTATCACCAAGCTGTAAACCAATTGCTGCCAAATCAGGATGCTTTAGCAAAGATGATCAGGACTTCATTGCAGAGGAAATTCACAATTACTTTCAGAAGGCATAATTGAGACATGCACATCACCATGGTGAGGCCAAGTGGTAGTGGTGAAGGATAGAAGAAATGAATGTGTGTGGATTATTCACAGACAATCAATCAATACATGGAATTGGATGCTTACCCCTAGCCAAGAATTGGCAAAATATAGAATGTTCTCTACCTTTGAACTGATAAGTGCCTACCATCAAGTGTCACTGAAGGAGTCAGATAAAAAGTATATGGCTTTTGAAGCCAATGGACATTTATACCAATTTTGTACAATTCCATTTGGAGTCACAACTGGGGTAGCCACCTTCCAGTGAGCTATGAACAAGTGAGTTCGAGAAAAAAAACAAGATGCCTTCCCTTACCTTGGTACTATCATTATTGCTGACATACACAAGAGGGACATGATCAAAATGTAAAGAAATTCCTAAAGACCATCAGTTAGAGGTACCTAACACTTAATGATTCAAAGACTGTGGAGTCTGTAAATTCCATTAATGCCCTTGGATACTGAGTGGGGAAGGGCATTATTAAGGCAGATCCTGAGAGACTTCGCCTACTACAAGAGCCTCCTCCATCAGAAAATATGTGATCCTTAAACTTGAGATGTTTGCTTATTATAAGATTCAACTGATGGTAAACACAGAGAAGTTTCCAATGGAGGAAAAGGCCCTGAACATCGTTAACTTACTAAAGAGAGAGTTGGGGGAAGCCACCCTGCACTTAGTGGATGAAAACTTACCCTTTGAGATAGAGTGTAGCACATCTGATGTGGCTATTTCTGCTGTCCTTAACCAAGGAGGATGGCCTGTTGCATTCATGTCAAAGATTTAACAAGGAAGTGAATTGCACTACCACATTGTAGAGAAAAAAGCGGCTGTTATCATTGAGGCAGTGCGTAATGGAGACACAACCTGGCACAATGCCACTTTAGCTTGGTTATTGATCAGAGGTCAATGGCCTTTATGTTTGACAGTAAAAACTGTATGAAGATAAAAAATTCAAAGATTCAAGAATGGAGGTTGGAACTTGCAGCATTTAGTTACACAGTAATGTACTGTCCTGAGAAAGAGAATGTTTTTCATTCTTATAACATCCTGTAAAAGCTTTGTGCTAACTGCTACGCCAACTGTGGTGCCCTTCTTCTGGAATATGGACTGGAGAAACTTGAAGGTTCTAACCCTCCCCAACTCCATCCCATCACTGCGAACCAAACCATAGTCCCTCAGCTTCTCCTTCTGATAATCAACACTAAGCTCCTTGGTCATGATGACATAGAGAGCAAGATTGTTGTTCTGGGACAACCCGACCAGGTTCTAATTCTCCCGGAAGATGCGCAGTTTAAATTAGCTTCGTGTTTATCACAAACTTTGTGAGCCGAGCTGCCTGGCCCAGTATTGCACTGTGCTATTGTGAATTCAGGTCCCATTAGTGAGACCCAATCCTAACATTGTCCTCTTGAGGATCATCTTTATGTTGTGTTACTGAGCGTCCCACCTTTAATGAAAGGTCCCATCTGCCTCTGTGGGAGTCCTCCACAATCTCCCGGCCTCACCGCTCAATTGACTTGAGTTTGATTTTGAACCCTGGTGCTGCCCTTCCTTCTGTGATCGCATGGATGCTCTGGATTTCTCCCATATCCTAAAAAAGAATACTCGATTAACGATCTCCTTTAAATTACTCTGAGCATAGATAGTTGGTCATGGAACTAGGGAGGTGTTGGTGGAAATGAAAGAGGGGATAGTTACAGGAAAGTAACAAGGTTAAGGGGATTGATGGGATCTCTCTAAAAGCTGGCATAATTTTGATGGGCCAAATCACCTCCTTCTGAGTTGAATGGAAAACTCTTCTGAAAGAGCATTTGAAATGTGATTGGCCACTATTTTTCTGAAGGCTCCAGTTGTTAATTTTGAGGCAATTTGATCTCATGGGTACATATTCTACATTGCAAAAGTTCTTTAATAGCTGTCCAGCCCATTGGAACACTGAACTAGAAAGCCCCATTGTTTACAAGATGGATTGCATAATCCCATGTTTTTTTTTTCCTTATGTGCTTCCTGATTCAGTTTCAGTGAAAAGGAAAACATTGTGGAAAACTGGGAACCAAACTGGGCTGACCATGTTGTCTGGGAATTTCCTCCATAAGCCTCTTCTCCTGTTTGTAACACACAGGTCCTTGGAGGAGATTAGAGTGCCCAGACTTGGCACCACCCAATATGCAATTCGGACAAAACTTGTGTAATTTTCACTCAAGCATGCACAGTCCACATTATCCAAGGATAACTCATTAACAGGACACACAAGTTTAAGTTCAAGCTTATTATCATCTGATTGCATAAGTACAACCATACAAAACAGCATTCTCTGGTCCCTGGGGTAAAAACATGGAAACACACAACCAGACATAACCAGACATAAATACAGACAAATGATACGTATGCAGTACAATTTATATACATAAATCAAAATAATTAAATACATACAAGTCTCAACCTCAGGCTTGGGCCCCTGATCCTCTGACCTAACTCCCTCAACCCTTTTTTTAATGCTTGCTGACTCCCCAATCCACCACAATCTTGATAAAACCAACCCAGTTCCCAAACATCGACTTCTCTCTGAGGAATCTGCTTGACCTTCCATCTCCTTCCTTCTAGCTCCTTTTTTTTTTGAAACATTGGTAACCCTCATACCTGATTTACTCCAAGGGTTCTGCAGATTCTGTTTTAGTGAACCATGAAGCTTTGGGACTGTAAAACCAATCACCAATTTCTGGGCGCACATGGTTGCAAAATTCCTTGAGCCAATTGAGAGGGTCAACGGTATAGATAGAAGAACACCAGATATTTGGGTTCAAGCCTGATATATCGGGCTGTCAGTGCGGAGTGTGCACAACCTCCCCATGACCACATGGCTTTCTTCTGGTGCTGCTGTGCAGGGGAATTAGCTCAAATGGTAGAGCGCTTGCTTATCATGTTCCATTTAGCATTCTATATCTTTGCACACGTAATACTGCCGTAAAACAATGAATTCCATGACATGATCCTTAAAATAAAGTGTGATTCTGATTCCTCTCACATTAGGTTAATTGTCATATGTGTGAAGGCGAATGGTAAAATCTGGTGGAAGTTGATGACAGCAGGCAGAGAATAAAGAATGGTTCATGTAGAGGTGGGCTTTTCACACAGCGTGTTGGTGTGTGAACTGAGCTGCCAAAGGAATTGGTATGGGTGGATACAAACAATGTCTGAGCAGGTAAGGTTTAGAGGGATAGGAGCCAAACACAGGCAAGAGGCATTAGTTGAGGAAGACACCTTAGTTGACATGGATGAGTTGGGCCAAAAGGCCTGTTTTTATGCACCAGAATTCCATGACTGTATGACATGAAGTGAGTGACATCTTTTTCAGGGAGGTGCTGAAATTCAAGATTCAGGATTCAATTTATTGTCGTTTTAATAAAACAGGGTCATATTACATGAAATTGCTTTTGCCTGCTGTAAGATTTGCCATTGGCAGAATTTGCCAGAAGCACCTCATGACAGTTAGAGAAAGAGAAGCAAAAGAGAGTCTGCCCAGAGTCACCAAATGTCTGCAGATTTGCCTCCCGTGATTCCGCGGCCCTTGCAGCCACATAGGGTCCAGTCCAAACCATTGGCAACCTGAGCTCCAGATCTGAACCTCCGACATGGTCAGGAAACCTTCAGTGCCTTCGGCACCCTCTCACATCCCAGATCCGATACCTGATATCCCCTTCCACCGGTTTCGTGCCAGTTTCCAGCAGTCTGCAGCCCGGCGTGAGTCTCTTGACAGCAGTCTCCAGCAGCCCACAGCCTCAATGAGCTCCTCTAGTCTTCACTGCTGTCTAATTATATCATGCCAATCTGTACGAATCTCCAATATGTTTCCTCGGTTCCAAAAAATAAAAATGAGTGTCAGTCTTGAAATTGTCCAATGGTTGATCACCCCATTGAAGAATTAAATGCTTACCCTTTGGTTGAAGAGTTGCTTCTTGTCCACTCCTTGATCAAGGATGTTGGAAATATTTATTTTTATCTATTTTTTCAAGCTTTTTCTTTGCTTTGTATTATCCTGCCCTTGCATGCTTTGCTAAATACATGTCCTTTTCTGACAATAGAAGCAAAATAGTAGCACTTTATTATTTCCATCAAAAGACTGTTTGTTCAAACCTTGGATTTTATGGTTTTATCTGATAAAAGCTGAAAAAAATATCCAAAATACCTATTAAAAAATGTTTTTTCTGGGTTAAAAAAAATTCTTGACAAATAATGTAAAAAGAAAGGGAAACACAGAAGTCTGCAGATGCTGCGATGGTAGTGAAACAGCAATGCTGGAGAAACTCAGCAGGCCACGGTTGTGTTTAGGAAGTATCAGGTTCAGTGGCTTCACAGAAAGACGAGTGTTTTTGTAACACAAGTGTTACAATCAAAGATAACTTGATTGAACACATGGGAGACAAACAGAGGAAGACATCAAACAATACTTAATTACTCTACTAAACAACTATATACACATTCATATCAGACCAAGGCTGGAATCCAATACCAGTGGCTGCTTATCTTTTACACTCTCCCGCAAGTGTACACACTTCACAGACTGGGACTTTCAAACACACTCCCAATTCCCTGTACAAATGTGGGTGTGGCTCTCTACAAACACAGATCTATCACAGTACTAGGTCTCAACTTAAGTGTTGTACACACCTTACCCACGACTCCTCCAGCAATGTCCACATTAATGATTTGGTATGGAGCAGTGTCCAGGAATTGGACCAAGATGCAGAGAGAAAGAAATGTGGTATGCGTCAATGTTTTATACTGTTCTGAGCTGGGAATCTGGCCAATGTTGAGATTGGATCATTTAATTAAGCCAATGACTGGAGTCCAACCTTGATTGGCAGGTGATGCAACTTCTGAATAAGCTTCAGAAAGGGAGGTCATGTGACAACCCGCCATCCACAATGTTCCAGACAGGCAGGGAGGCCATGTCTTCCTCCACAATCCACATCTAACATTCCACCCCTCGGAAGTCACATCACTCGCCAATCATTACAAACACTTGTTTCGAAAGTGTAAAATCTAAATAACATTTTTAACTGTAAAAACGAGTTAAAATTATGCAAATCCAGTGAATTTACCCAAATGCCTCCCAAATGATGGACAAGGCACATTATCAAACTCAATGACAACACCTCACCAGCTCCCTCTCTGAGCAAACAGGATCATTGTGTTCCTGATGGAGCTCAGAGTGAGAGGGAAGTGAAAAGAAAGAAAATTGTCTGTTCACTGACTAACATACCTGGTTTCTCCAGCTTAGCTGTCATATTTGTGCACCTTTACCAAAAACTCTGCGAACAGGCAGTGCAAGGTGCCAAATGTCTCTCTAGGCTCGCGCATCCCATGCCTTGGCTGCACATTTGAGTGCTCCATTGGCCCAAATGCCCATCATTGTGCTATCCCATGATGAAGCAGGGGACAGACCGGCAGGCATGCATCCAGGATGTTCCCATATTCTCATGAGAGCACCCCATTTTTCTGGGCTGTTGTCTGACACCAGGATACTGTATTCCTTTTAAATGGATTCAACATCTGCCTGCATTGATTCTCCATAGCGATAACCAGAAGGAGTCAGGACTGAAAGTTGGACAAATTAGTAGCTTTTATATAAAAGCTCTTGAAGCACCAACCCCAGGAGGAATTAGTTTCTATTATTGGGGAGGTCTGGAGGGATGCTGTCATTACCGAGTGATTACAAAATATATACAATATTTCCAGCTAGTGGATGATCTGCAACATTATAATTAAAAGCTGAAACTCCAATTTCCTGAGCGTGGTCTGAGAGACATTAGTGAAGAGTAAATGCCACAGCTCAGGGTTCATTTAAAAAGGTCCATTACAAAGGCTGTAATTGAAAGGTGCATGACAATGTTTGTTGATGTCGTTAAACTGAAATTTCCTGTGTTAATATCCATGGCAAAAACAGTTACCTGTCTGTGAAAGTTTTCTGCATAGTTCATGACAACAGCTCCTTGCTGCTTAAACGAGCTCAAGCTGAAGGCTGGAATCAGTGACAGGATCATAGCAGTCTGTTTTGATGAGCATTTCACTGAGAAGAGAAATAGCTTGAAGGGTAGTCTTCTCCTGTGGTGGTGGTGGTGGGGGGGGGGGGGGGGAGAGGTTTAGGAGACCTCACAAAATAGATTAGTCAGGGGCCACCTCTAGGGGGGAGGATTAGAGGGGAGGCTGGTCCAGGTTGGACTGGGTGACACACAGGATGCTCCACCTCCATGGGGCTTACCCCCACAATGTTCTCTCCAGAGAGCATAAATGTCTCTGTGAGTCACTGGCAGGGGGGACATCACTGAACTTAACCACATCCCTGCAAACTTGACCAGGTGACTCCAATTACTCCAATCCTTCCATGAGGGTAATGGCTTCCTGGATGGTTTTCCCAGTCACTAGTCCCATGAGGGGGAAGACCACTCCTCCAAGGTTGGGGAGTGTGGTAGTGACTAAATTGTGACCAATACAACCGTCACCTTTGTGCTTCATGATGCCCCCATAGATACCCATGATCAGTGCCCACTCCCTAAAACTCATGCCCCCTCGCTAATGGTGTGCCACTGCAGCCAGCTGTGCAATCTCCATTCTAGGAGGGCAGGGAAACTGGCCCGGATCGCAGTCACCATCTGTTCCCATAGAGTAGTGCTGCCATCAGTTATTCAGGCAGACAGCCCAGGGTGCTCACTTCCTGGTGAGAGAGGCAGACATTGGGGCCCCACTGCCATAGCAGTGGCATGGCTAGGTTTTCACCTGATCGATGGTGGATTCAGTCCCTTAGCATGGTTAGCTCCTTGGCGGAGTAGTCCTAGGTTTCCATTATCTCACAGTGACCATACATGTGCCCACCCGAAGTCCTCCATTTTAGGCTACCATCCCATTTTGGAGGGTTGATAGGGTGCCTTCATAGCAGACCTGAGATTATGTGGTCACTGGTCAGGCTTGCCAAAGCTCAGACACCCAGAGGACATTTGTCATAGGACTCAATTTCCTCATGGGCATAACCATCCATCTACACATACCCATTCCTCAACCACTTGTCAATCCCCTCCCCCCACTGGCCAATAACTCAGACTTTGCATGGGTCAAGTGCCAGCCAGACCACCAAGCTGCTTGCAGCTGCTGTGTTTCAATCAGCTTGGAAGCTGCCTCCTTGACTTTCATTTCTACTCACACTTGGGTAGTCTGCATTGTCTCCTGTAGTGCACAACAGTGATGCTTCAGGGATTCTATCCCTCTTGTCTAATTCTCCTCCAATTTTGTGTTGGTGTCTCAGGAGAGACACCATAAGCTGGAGGGCCACTCCAGGACTCCCCTGGTCTCTAGAAATCCCAATTTCTCAAGGAGGGACCCCACTTGGTGCCCTATCTTTTCTCCAAAATGGTTCAGCCTGTCGATCCATTTTGGCAAGCTACACCACCAAATGGCTGAACACCTGGCTTTAGATTCTGAACCCAGGGATTTGTATTCTGACCCTGGAGTTCCTTTATTAGCTGTGGGTGGCCTCCTGCTGCCGCCATTGGTGAACAGGTTCACAATAACACATCCACCTGACAGGTCACCCACTCACACACATATTCGTTAGCACAATCTCCCACGTGGTTAGTACTCCACATCTGACCAGCTGAAACTCTTTGAATCCTGCTCACAGCATCAATTGCTGTGCTTGGGAAGTATCAAGTTTGGTGGGTTCACAGAAAGATGATTCTGGACACAAGTGTTACAATCAAATGTAACTTTATTGAAAACGTGAGTGACAAACAGGGAAGACGCCAAAAGATACTTAATTGCTCTACAATGAAATAACTATCCTGCACTTATACCACACTTCACAGACTTGGACTTTCAAATACACTCCCGATTCCCTGTACCAACAGGGATGCAGCTCTCTGCAAGCACTGATTTATTGCAGTACTATGGCTCAACTTCAGTGTAGTGTACACCTTACCCACAAGTCCTCCAGCAATCTCCACAGTCCACAACCTGGAGTGGACAGATGTCCAGGACTTGGACCAAGCAGCAGAGAGAAAGTCATGTGGTATGCATGTAATACTGTTCTGAGTTGGACTTCTGGTCAATCATGACGATGAGTAATTTAAATGAGCCAGCAGTAAGGTAATGAGTCACCGGAGTCCAAAGTTGATTGGCAGTTAATGTGAATTCCGAATAAGTTTCAGACAGGGAGGTCACATGACCACCCACAATCCACAATGTTTCAGACAGGGATGGAGACCATGTGTTCCTCCACATTCCATGTATAACAGTCACACAGTATACTTTATATTGAAAGATAAACATATCTAACCAACATTTCGGGCTTGATCCCTTCATCAATGTATGATCAATATGTAGGCAGGCATCTGAATAAAATGTCAGAGGGAGGGACAGAGAGAGGGGTAGGGGAGGAGCACAGTTGTCCTGAATAAAATGGCAGGGAAATAATGCCAATCCTCAGAATTTACATTTTCATTTATTTTGCATTTTAAATACACCTTTCAAAATGCACATGTTAACATTCCAGCCAATCTCATTTGTTAGTGGGAACAAGTTAGTCAGGGGCAAGGAATTATGGTCCTGGAAGACAAAACTGAAAAAACAGTAATGTTGATCTGATTTTACGAGTGTATGTATAGTCATTATAACAGATTTGAATCACTTCTGCTATAAAGAGACGTGAAGTTAATTCAATTCGCAATGTTAGTTTAATACCAAAAGTACTCAATTTGGCAAAAAACAAATAAAAATGGGAAATAAATCATCCCAAACTATCCCAAAAATCTAAACTGAAGAGATCTATTTATAGACTAGTGTAAATCTGGTCAAAGGAAGTCAATTATTCCTGATCTATTTATATGAGACCCCCAGAATATCAGAATCAAAATTTATTGTCATGAATGTCTCATAAAATTTGTTGTTTTTGCAGCAGCGTTGCAAATGCAAATATTGTGAAAGATCACATTTATTTAAAAATTAGTTTAAAATAAGAGGAAGTGAGGTAGTGTCTGTGGTTCATTGTTGATTCAGAATTCTGATGCCAGAGGGGAAGAAGCTGTCCTTGTGCTGCTTGGTGTTTGTCATCAGGCTCCTGTACTTTCTCCCTGATGGTAGCAGTGAGAAGAGGGCATGGAAAGGGTGGTGAGGGTCCTTGTGGATAGAGGCTGCTTTCTTAAGATGCTGCTTCTTGAAGATGTCCTCAATGGACTGAAGACTGATGCGTATGATGGTGCTGGCCAAGTTTAGAACTCTCTGTAGCCTTTTCCTGTCCTGTGCATTGGCACCTCCATACCAGACAGTGATGCAACCAGTCAGAATGCTCATCATGGTATACCTGCAGAAATAATTGACATTCTCAGTAGCCATGCTCATCTCTTGATAGGAGCCTATTTTGAAACCCTCCTGCAAATCTTGAATTCCACTGTTCTTGTGAATCCCCTGACCTACCAGCACCTCATGCTCAGAGATAGTTGCATGCTTAATCCCCAGAGCCACCAATGACATCTTCAACCAACTCCCTGATTTTTCCAGTACCTCACCCATTTATCTTTGTTACTTACAGCACTGAGAAACTCTCATAAAGGACAGACAGATTTCTCATAATTGCTTTATATGGATGTCAAGAGGTTGCAACAAAAGGAAATGGTATTGTTTAATGTCAAGTGAATGAGTATTGACTGCAATGTACTTTCTAAAATGAATGTCATTATCTGGCAGATAAGCCTGTGTGTGCCACAACATTGACCCATGAGGAATTTAATCATGTCACCTATTTCAATGGATAATTTTGGAAAAGTGATTTCTCAACTACAGAAACTCATTCACAAATTATCCTAAGAGGCCAATCTATGGACTCCATTGTTAAGACCATAAGATCGTTAGACATAGGAGCAGAAACTGGCTAATCAGCCCATTGAGTTTGCCCTGCCAGTTAATCATGATATGAACAATTTTCCCACTCATCTCCATTGCCCGACCTTCTCCTCATAACTTTTCATGCCCAGATTAATCAAGAACACACCAGGGAAGCTAAATTTGCCTGCATTCAATCCAATTTCCTTCATTTCATTTCTTTATCTGATTTTATTTTAAATGTGCAACAGGTTGTTCCTTAACAATTACAGTATAGTAAAGCCCCATGTTCTAAGAGTCATCTTGATACAGAAAAATAATTCCACACACTCTCCTTTCTTAATTGTAATAGGCCTTTTTCACATTGCAAACTTGCTAAATTGGCATGTGGATGACCCAATTTTAAATCGCGGTAGTCTTTTACACTGAACCAAGAAAATCTGGCTTAGTGTGTGGTGCCATGAAGCAAAGGGTGGCCCAACTTCCAGCAGTGATGTTCTGAGTGACATATTACGTAACCATAGGGCAGTGAAATTGTGGCGGGAATAAAGCACACATGAACACAATTTATAAAAGAGCATTGGAAAATCTGCTGTAAGCAATAATCAAAAGAAGAAGATTTCAAACTTTTTCTTTCCATTCACATACCACCTTAATTAATCCCATACTAATCACCACTATCTATCATTGGGGGCTGGTGGTGGGCTGTAGGTGAGGGAGCAGGGAGGTGGGTTTCAGACTGTTCAAATTGAGGACAAACCCACAGACCAGTTTGCTCACAATCTGGCAGACCTAGTGTCAAATCTTTGTGCTTTGTGATTGCCCTCACAATCTGGCAGACCTAGCGTCAAATGCCACAAGTAATCTACGAAAGCCTTATGTTTTGAAGGGTGGGAGGAAACCAGAGTACTCAGAAGTAACCACGCAGACACAGGGAGAGCGTACTTAAAGACAGCTCCAGATTTAAACCCAGGACACTGGCGCTATAACAGCATTGAGCTATCCATGATGATAACCGTACTAGTCAATTGGTTCATACAATGGTTACTCCATTTATAATTGCTTCATTGACTGTAAACCATTTTGTCATGTCTTATGGTTGTGAAAATCCAAGGGATTTTACGCTTTTTTTAATGTGTTTATGCTTCGATGACTTTACAGTCCAGAACAAATCACAGTAACTTAGATGCTGGGGATAAAATGTGGTCAGAATATTTTTTTTTCTCTCTCTGTATTCTGCTCCCCCTTTGAGTGCTTTCATTCCTATATGAATTATTTTATACACATTGACGTGGAACTGTTTCAGTCATCTACAAGGTAAGTTACCAAACAGATCCAAATCTTGCCTCTTGGTTTCCATTATTTTCACTCCCTGATACTTTTGCAACAATGGAAAATTTGAAGGATGTGATTCTGGATGCATGTGTTTATAAGCCTGTAAGCATTCCAAGTTTTATGCCTCCATCCACTGTCTCTAACCTTTTCCTGGCATGTGAAGTTTCCATTTGAAAATCAAGTATTTAAAATATCAACATAAATTACATTATTTCTCATGTCAACAATATCTTTCCAATATGCCAACAGCTCATTTCATTTGGCTCCCCTTAACATGGGTTTAGTTGAGCAGAAAGAATCTCATAATGTTCTAATCAATATCATCAATGATTCCAACTAAAATATCAAGTCTTCAGCCTACAATGAACGTGCTTTAATGCCTCGTGTGTGTGTGTGTGTAGTCTCACAGCAAATGTCTGGACTTGTTTATTTCCACCTGTATTGAGATACAGTGAAGAAAAATTCAGTTGTGCATGCTATCCAGGAAGCTCACAAAAGGTTGCCACATCTGTGATCAGTCTGACAGGTTAACTTTGACAATAATACATTGTCAACCTTTTTTTTCATCTATGGCCTCCTTTGGACTCAGTTTAAAGTTTATGGGCCCCCTTCCCTGTGGTTTTTTCGGTACTTCTCTCCTTCTTACTACAGAAGAAGAATTACGATTTCGTTGGTGGCCCCCTTTAAATGTTGCCTCCAGGAGGTGTGTACATCCCAGGTTGAGAATGGCTGGTATAGAATATAGAATGTGTTAAGTGCAGGGAGAGCAGTGTGGAATGGTTGTATTTGAAAAGAATAGCCAATCTGTGAGGAGCTCGCAAGATTTGTGCCACACTTTGCTGAGCCATCTTGAACTCTAGCATTTAACTTTCACATTCACATTCACATTAACATAAACACAACAGATAAATCAAATTGAAAATTTAAATAAAAAATAGCAATGGGTTCCCAACAGGAATTCAGCATGACTTGTTGCTCCATCATAATCCCGGAATAACTGTTCCTGTCCTGTCCCCTCTCTTCCTGTCACTCCAGTCCCAGAACTGTCCTGGTCCGGGCCTGTCCCTTTCTCCCTGTCACTCCCATCACAGTTCTGGAACTCTCCCGGTTCAGTCCTGTCCCCTCTCTTCCTGTTCCTCTGTCCTCTGGCATCAAATCAATCCCCTTTGTCTCCCCAGCACTTCCGGTGTATTCCCCAGATAGAATTCTCCCCCAGCATACATGGTTGTTGCAATGGACACCACCCCTTCATTCACATGTGGTCCCAGTTAGACCCCTCTCCTTCACATCAGGTGTCACTGCAGCTCGATCCTTCCTCCCTCACTCCCGTGTGGTCCCAGATAGATCCTACCCCCCCACACTCCCATGTAGTCCCAGATAGACCCTTGTCCCTCATTCCAGGTGTCATCGTGGATATACCCTTTCCCCCTTACTCCCTTGTGGTCCCAGATTAACCCTACACTCCTCACTCCCGGTGTGGTTCCAGATAGACCTCTCACTTCCTATGTTGTCCTGGATAGACGGGGTGAGCAGAAACACCAAGAAACACCAAGGACGCCTATCCCTGCCGCACTATTGCCATTCTCAGATCAATCTGTACTCAGGACCCCATCCCAATGGCGATCCAGATGGCATCACCATCGAGACAGAGACGAACCTGTGCCACACTCCATCAGTTCTCGTAAAATATAAAATTCTGCACTCGGAAATTATACTTACAAAGCCCATTGTGAGCAAATATATGTGCAAACTGTTGTACTGCCATGTGCTTCAGGGAAGCAAACACAGAGTTTTCATGTTTCCAGTACAGGAAAGGATATTCAGTCCATTAATGCAAGGTAGATAAAAAGTGAGATGGCTCATCCAATGGTGTACAGTTGTCAGTCATTTAAGTCTGGTTAACAACCCAAACTTCTACTAAGGCCAATGCATGAGAAATATTTTTTGTTTGTTTACCTGCACAGCTTGAATATTGTAAGTTTATTGTCATATACAGTATATGGACACAGTGCAAAGATGCATTGAAATTCTCCCTAACTAAAGCCCCAAAGGTGCACCAAATACAATGGTAGACATTAGCCATTCTCTACGAGGGCCATAGCACATTGAAGTGAAAGCATTGACTTGTTTTCACTTCATATAACCAAATAACCGTTTACAGCATGGAAACAGGCCATGTCGGCCCTTCACAGTTGGAAGGAGAGAAGTACGAAAGAAACCAACAAAGCTCAACTGCTTCACAGGGAAGGGAGGCCCAGAAACTTTGAGCAGAGTCCTAGGAGGGTTCAGAGCCACAAATAGGTTGAGAATGGCTGGGATACATTATATTACTGCAATATGCCAAGACCGAAAAAGGGATAATTAATGTAAAAGGAGAGATGGCAAAATATTCTCACTTGCAGTTAGTGTAAGAAAATTGTGGTCTCAGTGAAGCAGACATAATTTGGTGATCCCGAACTCCTGAATGGTGAGGGTTGGGTTAGTATGGGGAGGTTAATTCAAGATGCCGATAACTGTTGGATACCTTATGGCAATCATTTTAAGTAAAATGATAAAGTTCCAGAAGCAGACTCACCCTCTCTGTTTGAAACCCCTTTGAAGGGTCTTTGACCTGGAGTATTGTCTGATCTGCTGTACATTTTTAGTAAATCTGGCTTTATTACAGATTTACGGTTTCTGCCTTTTTTTTATTTGTATTTCAAAATATGTCCAAATTTATCACGTTTCTATGCAGATATTGGTCCATTTTGTCAGAAATGTAAAATTTTCGAAACTTCTCTGATGTGTATGTTTTGGGAATGCTCACATTTAGAGCGGTCCTGGAAAGAGATTTTTCAAATTCCATCAACAGTTTTCAAGATTAATTTGAAACCCTGCCCATTAATTGCTGTGGTTTTTCTCACCACTCAAATGAACCTCTAATGGCATCTCATGAAAATGTTTTAGCTTTTACTACACATTTACACATTGATAGCCAAACGAGCTATTTTATTGTAATGGAAAGGAGATTCCTCCTCTACTCAAACACAATGGCTATATGATGAAATGTCCTATTTAAGTTTAGAGAAAATCAGATGTAATATTAAAGATAGAAAGTTTCAATTTATGAAATTATGGGGCCCATTCTTAAAATTTTTTTATGATTGGCAGAATTAATAATTACTATATGTTCTGGTGATTCTTTTCCTGTTCTCCAGGGGTTACCAGTGATTCCACATTATTATTGATGTTTGTTTCATTTTAAACATATAAAGTAACCTTGACTTGAGGGTTAGATTAGATAAATTTTTGATTTTTTCCCTTTTCTTTTTTTTTATCAAATTATTTTAAGAAATGTGTCTGACATGGTTGTATAAATGATTCTTATCAATAGTTTGAAATACTACAAGTAACTATTGATGTAATTTTATATATTTTTAATTCATTTTTTTCATTGTGTGTGTGTTTACTTGTATACAAATGAATCGCGATGTGATTGTCATTTTTATGTATGCTTATATGTTAAACTCAATAAAAATATTTTTAAAAGTAAAAAAATAGGCAGACAACATGGTAAGAGGCTCTTCTGGTCATGAGTCCATGTTGTCCAATTACCCCAATTAACCTATAACTCCCATATGCTTTTTGAAGGGTGGGACAAAATAGGAACACCCGGATGAAACACATGCATGGAAATAACATGCAAACTCCTCACAGACAGCGCCACATTCGAACTCGGGTCGCTGGCGCTGTAATAGATTTGCTGCCGTATATTTTCTTTGCTGATAATGTTAGTTGCAATTAATGATTCCTGCTGCCGAATTCATTTCTTCCTTATTGTCTTCTCATCCTCTGCTCACTGCATTATCAGCAACATTTCACATTGCGAACAACTTCAACATTTTGCAGTCAGAGTCATGAAAACAGCCCCTTTGGCCCATCTCAACATTCTGGCCAAGTGGCTTACCTGACCTACCTTAATTTTCCTATGTTTGCCTCATAAACCACGTAACCTATTCTATCAACATACCTGTTCGATTAAACTTACCGGTAGTTGTTCCTTTTCCCCTGATAGGTTGTTCTACATACCCATCATCCTCTGTGTGAAAATAGAGTGACAACATTGACACATCTGTCCATAAGTCTCCCATGTTTTATTTTCCATACAATGCTTGAACATCCATCTGATTGGTGAGGTCAAAAGGTTTTCATTTGAAAGGTGCAATCAACAGCCAGCATTCACAAGGGCCTTATGCTGGCCCTGAGTAAGGCCATTTGGTGTGCACTGCCATGTTAGAGGAACAGAACTTTCTCTTGATTGATCAATTCACAGGGACAGAGCCTCCTTCTGATTGGCCAATTCAAACCAAAAACCCAT